>NW_024067574.1:0-320502 GCF_015533775.1 Penicillium roqueforti
CCACAGCACCTCACCCTCCGCACCCGGCCCGACGCTCGCCCCCCCCCACACCCCCCCCCACCCCACACCCCCCCCCCCCCCCCCCCCCCCCCGCCCCCCCCCCCCAAATGGGAAATTGCCAGACATCTTACGGAGTATGCGGAGTATGTATGTGGATAATGATACCTAATAGACATTAACAGTACTCCGTACGTGGCCCATAAAAGCTAGTTAGTTAATGAATGACTCGCATATGGTAACCCCCTGGGAGTTAGTGGGCTCGGGGAATTGGCTGCAGCTACTCCGTCCGTACTCCGTTGTTAGGTCCCGAGGTCGCATACCCGTTGGTATGTAACACCATCTCGGACTAGATTGATATGTTAATTATGTTAGTGTTAGTATCGTGTTTCGAGAAGAATAGAGAGAATTAAATAATGCCAACGCAAAATAAAAGCAGAACCAAGAATTTAAATCAAAAGTCAAAGAAGCGGGGATATATAGCAGACCCCGTAGCCAAAGTAACAATAGCTACTCCGTACTCCGTAAGCTACAGCTGAAATAATATCCACTTCCTGACGTCTGATAAATGATTCTTATTAACTAAATTATATTTTTAGCCCAAGTGCTGCTCCCATATATTGGGTTCCCCTCTTTTTTTTTTGCGTAGAAGCCCGACGTATGTATTGTGTCCCAATCAAGACAGGGATCAGGGCCCCATACTTATTCCCTGTACAGCAAAGGCCCCGAAGGGTGCAGAGGAAAAGTGGAAACAGAACAACGGCAAGGCATACATGCATGCCATCATCACACCATTTCCCCGAGGATTGGGGAAGGAAGGGCGTGACCAGGAAAACCGGTCCTTCGATTTGCTGGATTTGCTGTGTATCGAAATCACATGGATTCGATCCAATGATCTCCCCAAGGCAAATCCCAACTCCACCGCTTCTTGTCTTGCACGCAATGTAGATCAACCTTGTTGATCTCCGTGCAGATGTCGCATGGGAAGGAAATGAAGCGGTATATCCCGGCGGGATCTGATTCTGGTTCTGGCTGTAGGCTCTGGTCGACTCGAAGCTGGAACGTGCCGTGGGGCACCAGTACTATGCGAGGAGAATGCGACGGAGGGGAGTAACGGGTCTCGTGATGTGGGACATTGGGCACCTTCGAACCTACACCCGCACTCGTCTCGCTGTACCGCGCAAGTTCTAGAGACATCATGCAGAACCTCGGAGAAGGATATGGAAGACCCTCTTGGCTAGTGCTAGCATCGCGTACCGATGAACCGGCAATTCAAGCGTAGCTAGTTGGCAACGCCATCGTAGTTCGTATTTCCTTGGTAGTTGTTCCAGAAACGAGCCACGGCGCTCTGGGCGACGGGCGAGCCACGGTAGCGTGTGGTAAGGAAGTAATTGAAGAGGGCGAACTCGTCTGGCGTGAGCACATAGCTATCTGGTTGGGCTTGGATGCGATTCCACAGTTCGGTAATGGCAGCCTCCAGGACGGCGGCCGATTGGGCATTCACGGGGCCATCTTCGCATTCGCGAGCGTGTTCTAGAGCCTGTCGAATCTCCGGCCAGTTTCGTGATAGAGGAAGGTTGGCCATATCGTTGGTGAGGGGGGGTGTTCAGCTGGTGGTGTGCTGTGTTTGAGGGTCGTTGGTGAGGGAGGTTTTCACGATTGATGTTTTTGTTGGGGGGGAAACTTGGGAGAAAAGGGAAGATGTGCGCCGCGAGGGCTCGTCACAAGCGAAAAGGGTTTCAGGCCAAGTAGAATGCGGAAGAGATGAGACTGTGCATAAGACCAAACAAGAAAATCCGAATCTTTTTTCTCAATAATTAAATGGGAACAGGTGTGGAGCAACGGGAGAGGGAGGGGAGGGGGGAAAAACCGGGCCAGTAGTCCCGAAACCTATATTCATGAGTGTGACATCCGATAGCGAGGTAAATGCAGATGGAATTAGTTGACCTGTAGGCTGTGGGACGAGGTTCAGGAACAGATCGGACTTTACCCCGAAATTGGAGTCCACAGATGAGAAGATAAGTCCAAGGGAAGTCCAACGGTTCTCCTTTCTCCTAGAGAGACGTGAATGGGACCACACGCCATTGGCGAGACCTGGAAAGACACATAATCCATAAGGCCACAAGGGTGTAGTTTGCATGGGCTCGGGATTGCGCCGCGCTCCCTTGGCGTAACGGTTTTCTCGGGCAATTTTAATGACATGCTCCGGCTAGCATCGAACTAAGCCGTCTAGGACCCAGATGAGACACGGTGGAGACGGGTGGAAACCGTCACGAACGTGAAGGTGATTCGTCGAGGAGTTATAGGGTTCAAGGGTCAGTGTCGCTTCAAGCCGTCGACTGTGGTTGGAGGAAAGGGGGGGGCGTTAATGGCCCCAGAGCAATGTCCGGTGCATCAGTTAAGTGGAACCGGTGCTCCGGTCCTTGTGGTCCTTGAGGCTCGTGGGACTTGGATTCTCCGAAGCATTCCAATCATTGCCGAGTTCGATATAAACATTGCGTTAGCGTTGTTCCGTTTCGGATTTTCCACTTACATATGATTTATTCGTTCACATTTTTATCCTGGCGATTGATCTCACCATGCGTGCCATGACGATATGTACTGACTTCCGAGACCTCACACAGTTCTTGTTTTCGGTCACGAGCGCCTTTAACTGTCGAATCTCAGGGGTTGTTCGTCCGAAACCCAAACGCTGTGTTTCTAGGAATATCAAAATTGCCGGGTATCCTCTCCGTTGCAGTCCGGGCACGAAATCACATTCTGTATGAGTCCCGATGTCGCATTCAGGTGTCCTTTTTTTATTCTCATTATTTTTATTCCCGCAAATGTCTGTTTACCCCTTTCGACAGAGGCAACGCGTCGTAGACATGAGGCATTTGATGCGTTCTGGCGAGTGCACACGCCATTGTTTTGGTCCAATTCTGTGAATTAGACTCTTCGATGTGATCTTGGCCGTTCGAATATGTCGAGCTTGAAGAAAACATGCATATCGAGGGATGCGATATCCCAAGCCCTAAGAAGCGTAAGTGGGAAGCGTAGGAAGGCGAGGGGTGACCAAAAGACGGCAAATGTTCGAGAGCAAGCATTTGCCGGTCAACGCCAGCAGCCTAGACCGGATAGATTCTTTTCAGAGAAGTCAGAGAGAAGGACAACACAGAACAAAGTGAAGAAAAAGCGGGAGGTGCCTGGAACACGGTCCACATAAAAGCGCAACTCTAAATGTCCCAAGGCCCCGGCTTCCCCCTTCGAGCATCTTCCCTTCCTTCAACCTCACATTCCTGAAGAGCTTTGTTCCTTGCTTTATCTCTGCTCTTTAGGTTGAACTCAGTACTGCCAACTCGCAACCCACTTCAGCAGGCAGCTCTGGCTCTGGAATAGCGGCAATTCATGGGGTATTGCGGCCTAACACGAGAAGAAGCAAGAATGATGTCCGATAGAAAGCATCTGCCATGGTACTTCGAGGGATCAGGGCATTTTCCCGGTCTCGGCCGCATGCCAGCATGATAAGGTCATGGAGGTCTTGAACCCTGCTACAGTGAGCTGCGTCAGACTTTGAAGTTTCAGGAGTTAAATTTTGACTCTGCTAATACCAAGCTCAATAGGACCACCCCAAACAAGACCCACACGGACCTTCAAGTGACAAGAAACGACCTTACCTTAGATAACATTCCAAGGAATTCTCTACGGAACGTACCAATTGTGCCACATATTGCCTCGAATGCAGATTGGAAGTCTGCGAAGTTCCAAACCTGCATCCGTGATTGAAGAATACTCTCAAATAGTGGCAACATACTTGAGCTAGAATAGCCCGCGCAATGCGGTACTCGGTGAGGATGTGGCACAACTTCTGTTAGCTGTCATTTTGGAAATGGTAGGGTCAGAGCAGGATCCTGATCACGAACCCATCCGGTATGGCCAAGGAGATCTTATGGGCTGTGCGAACCCTAACGAAATCTCGTCTGATATTTCAGACAGAACTAGCAATGTAATATTCCGAGACACTGATACCGTTGCCCTACCGGCCTGATTATTTGTTGATCATTTGAGTCTCTTCCTGAACTGGTGTCTTGGCCTGGAGTAGCCTTCGTTGACCGAGAGAAACTTGGTATGATACGGGCATGGCACATAATGGGATTATTGATCGATTGTACTAATTGATGCTCGAGTGCTGTCATTGACCACAAAAGCTAATATACCAGTAGTATAATTTGTTTTACGTTCAGATGGTCAAGTCCATCGTTGCTTTCGATTGTTGTTACTTGACTCTGCTGATGAACAACCCACGGGGCTCTTTCTTGCGTACCAAGCTCTTCAGGGCTAGTTATATGTCAATTATAAAGTCTCGCACTTTTTGCTTGTTCTACCCCGTCTGTCTAGCTATTCTCTTGCATTCTAAAGCTATACACGGGTGCAGGTTCTATACATAAAAACTAGGCAAGGATTGCGAATTCAAATATTCTAGACCATGTCAAAGGCGAGGTTTTACGTAGTCTATAGAATTCGGATAAGGTTCATACTCTATCTTAAAGGAGTTATAAACTGTGCTCAGTCTCTTTCCCTTGCTTTTTATACAAACATAAGTACCCTGTAGTTCCCAGACACAGGTATTTGCATATTCACATAAAAGCCAAGCTTAGCCAAGTTGACCGGAAAGCACGGATAAGAATTGCCCAGCTTTATTTTTATGACATCTCGAGGGCGAATAAGGCTTCTAGCCCTGCTGGAGGCCTGGAGGCCTGGAGCCCTGGAGATCTATACTGCTGACTAAGCTATAGATAAAGATTCCCCCACCAGCGCGCCATTTCAACTTTTGACCTGCGCCGATCACGAATTGTGAGAACCCGATTTGCCCGAACAAGGTCATTTGAATGAAAAGAAGGATTGAATATCGTCACCATGGTGTTCTATTTCACATCGAATGTCGTTGAGCCCTCCGCCTTTATTTATGTCGGCAAGGACAAATTCGAGAGTATGTCACCGACTTGGTCAACCTAGGGAATAAACTTCTAACAATGGTGTCAGACGAGGAACTCATAAAATATGGATTGGACAATGATGTCTGGTATGTTTCCCGGTATATATTTGTAGAACTTCGGGGCTGATATTCTTGCGCAACAGGGTCAGTCTTTCCCTGTCCGACTTGCGACAACGCCAATCGCCCTAACCCTATACATTTGCAGTTCCACGTCGACAATTTGTCAAGTGCACACGTCTACGTACGCCTTCGAGAAGGCGAAACATGGGACAACATCGCCGCGCCGCTTCTAGAGGACTGCGCCCAGCTCACGAAAGCGAACTCCATTGAAGGTCAGTCCTCGACATGAATCCAAGCATTCGTACCGATGGAGACTGACTTCTGGGAAGGAAACAAGAAGGACAACATTACCATTATCTACACACCATGGTCAAACCTAAAGAAAGACGGGTCAATGGCGGCCGGTCAAGTCACATTCCACAATCACAAACTGGTCCGCAAGGTCTATGTCAAGCAGCGGGAGAACCCAATTGTCAACCGGTTGAACAAGACCCGAGTTGAGAAGTACCCCGATCTCCGAGCCGAGAAGGAAGAGGACACGAAGAAGAAGCAGCGCGGTGATCGCAAGGCCCGAGATGAACAGCGTGCGAAGGAAAAGAAGAAGCAGCAAGAGTATGAACAGCTCAAGTGGCAGAAAGATCATGCATATGATGATATGTTCACGGAAGAGAACCTGGAGGCTAGCAACAACCAGGACCGTGATGAGGATTTCCTCGACGACTTCATGTGATGGACACCGAAGGAAGATGACCTTTTCCTGTGTGTACTTTTCACAGCCAGCGAACTGAAAATTATACCCTCTGCATTCTATACCACGGAGGATGATTGATATGAGTACAACAAAGCAGTCCTCTTATCCCTGTTGCCTCTTTTTATCTACTACGGTCATATACAATGATATAGCGAGATAGATAAATACTCAAAACCCGACGTCTTACTAATGTCGTAAGCATGCTAGGATTATTTTTCAATGGACATACACCATGTGAATTCCCTTGGCATACTATGGGAACTACGAGGCTCGCAGTGTGCCCCATACGCACTTCAGTACAGAACCATAAAAGATCCAAACATGTCGAGGTAGATACAGGCCAAAAAAACACACCAAATTAAAAGTGAAAATTAAATTAAAAAGACAACCCTAGAGAAGTAGAATAGCCCTAGGGAGGTTGATAGATTAATCATCGAGCCATAGGGCGGAAAGGGCGCTAAGCCGTGTTGACAGCTTACCCTGTAACCTTAGGAATTCACCATCTTCCTCTCCCAAGGCCTTTCCAAACACCACACAGCATGAGCGAGGGAATTCCACCGTCTGCTACACCAAGTAAGGGCATTCATTTTGTGAATTGGAACCCGCTGACCCCGCAAAAGGCGCAAAGTCCAAGAAGAACAAGAAGAAGGCCGCGAAAGCCAAGGCCGACTCCAAGGCCGACGAGCCCCAAGAGGATGCGCCAGCTGATCATAATGACACTGATGTATGTGGTAAACCTCCCCCGATTGTCATTGTACCTTTGCTGAGACCCTACAAGAACGAGCACAATGATGCCAACGAGGCCGTACAAGTGCCAGAATCCAACGGCGCCAAGCCCGCCACGATAGACGGCAGCCTGCCTGATCGGTCTGTCAAGAACCAGGAGTCCGTGGCTACTAGCGATGCCCCCCCACAAACCGATAACCAGTCCGACCCCGCTTCCGCTGGCACCGAGCCAAAAGACCGATTCGATGCACTTGTTCGAGATCGCGACTCGTTACGCGCGGAAGTAGCCGATATGCGAAAATCATTGGAACAGATTCAGTCCAAGCACACCGCAGACATGGAAGCCCTGCAGCAGAAATTGGAGGACGCGGAGAGCAAAAAGGAGCAGGCGGAAACGCAGTTCCAGATGCTCTTGGAACGAGTTAACACCATAAAATCGCAATTAGGGGAGAGACTCAAGGAGGATGCTGTGCGTGGCTCAGAACTCACTACTCGGGCTTTTTGGCTAATCCTGCCCTATAGGAGGAATTATCTCTAGCGCGATCACAGATCGAAGAGCTCGAAGATGAGAACGACCACTTGAAGGAAGAGCTCGATTCAAAGTCCAACCAACTCTTAGAACTATCGGGCGACTCAGCAGAGAGAGAGAAGGAGCTGTCTACTCTTCGGGACCGGACGAACTTATCCCAGCAGAATTGGTTCAAGGAGAAGGAAGAATTGCTCGCGCAGGAGTCATACCTCCAGTCGGAGTTTGAACAGGCGAAGGAGGCTATGCATAATTGGGAAATCCTTGCCATGGAGGAGCGGTCTATCCGAGAGAACCTCAACGAGAAGGTCGGGGATCTGGAGGAGCAGCTCAGTAGCCTGAGAGATGGTTATGAACGCGCCACCCAGGAACGCGACACCCAACAGTCAACAGTTGACGGCCTTCAGCGGGCTTTGCAGGAAATTCAATTGGCGCGAAAGCAAGAGCTGCGGGAGCTTGTCGAGAGCTCTGATTCTCAACTCGAGGAGCTCAGACGCTCTCTACGGGAAGCACAGAAGCAGGCCACTGACGCTGACAAGGGTCTGCAGAAGGCCCAAGAAGAGATTGAGCGAGTCCGACCATTTGAGAAAGAGGTCAAGGAGAAGAACCTTCTGATTGGCAAGCTACGGCATGAGGCAGTCACGTTGAATGATCATCTGACGAAAGCTCTACGGTTCCTCAAGAAAGGAAAGCCGGAAGATAATGTTGACAGGTATGTCCTTGTTACCTCGAACTACCTCGGTTTCACACTGACTTCATACAGACATATTGTCACGAACCATTTCCTGCACTTCCTTGCTTTGGACCGATCTGACCCGAAGAAATTCCAAATATTGCAACTGATCGCTGCCCTATTAGGTTGGAACGACGGTGAGTACTGCTAAATGCAAATGAAAATTTTTCGAGCCGATCTAATTATCAATAGAGCAACGTGAACAGGCAGGTCTTGCTCGCCCAGGGACCTCGAATATGCCCGGGAAGCTCCGAGTCCCTGGCACTCCCCTCCGCACGCCGAGCACGCCAAATCTAGCGGAGTTCATGGACAACGGTGCCTCTAGTAAGGAGACATTGGCCGAACTATGGTCTAATTTCCTGGAGCAAGAAGCCGAGGTGGGTAATATGAATCCATCGCGACGAGGAAGCCACCAAACCCTGCCTCCCAAATGATCGAGTGCAGAAATGTATGTATAAAGCAGGGAGGCCAAGTACTTGGATATTGATACTTTGATACATTGGTATTTGTCCTTTCCTTTTGTTTGATACCTCGCATGTATACAACCTATATAATAGCCAGCGCCAAGAAATACAAAGGCCCAGATGAATTTGTTCCGCCTTCCTATTAAATAAACAGGCTAAGCTGTATTGGGACGGAACAAAGCCGTCTTCAGCTAAATAATCGCTTTGTTCATTTTTATTTCAGTCCTTATATGCCTCTCTTGTCCTTCCGTGGGTTTTCAGCGTTTTTCAAACCATTAGTACGCGCGACTCACTCTGCATCTACAATGGCCTCCGCTGGTAAGTCGAAATGCACCATGGCAGAACATAACCCCATGCGACGCAGACACAACTGACAGGACCACTTCTATACTAAAGCCTACCGCCCTATTGTGATTTCCGGCCCATCGGGGACCGGAAAGTCGACTCTGCTCAAGCGCTTGTTCGCCGAGTACCCTGAAAAGTTTGGATTTTCTATCTCGGGTCGGTGCCAACACAAAGGGAGGGGTTAAATGAATTCGCAAACGGCTTTGCTCACGCGCCCCCTGAATAGAAACCACACGATCCCCGAGACCCGGCGAGCAACATGGCCGTGAATATAACTTCGTCACGAAAGAGGCATTCCTCGACCTAGTGGCCAACAACGGGTTTATCGAACATGGTTGGTGGACACTGCGCACGCTACAAGAAGAGAAGTCGGACGTTAGTTAACGGATAGCGCAGCTCAATTTGGCGGAAACTACTATGGAACATCTGTCCAGGCTGTCAAGAATATCGCCGAGAAGAAGCGCATCTGCATACTCGACATTGAGATGGAAGGAGTCAAACAGGTGAAGCTGACGGACCTCAATGCGGTAGGTGTCCTAGACAATCTGATAATGGTGCGCTCCTCTGATGATCTCTAGCGTTTCTTGTTCCTTGCCCCACCTTCTCTCGAGGTGTTGGAGCAGCGTCTCCGTGGCCGTGGGACTGAGACCGAGGAGTCTCTACAGAAGAGACTCACCCAAGCCCAGAACGAGCTTGAGTATGCAAAGCTCCCGGAGGCTCACGATAGGATCGTTGTGAATGACGATCTGGAGAAAGCATACGTTGAGCTGCGGGATTGGGTTGTTGACGGTGGTAAGTTCGGTGTTGCGCAATAGTACACTACATTATGCATAGGAAATGTGATTTAATCGACATAGCCAAAAAGGCGACATCCCCGTTTGATATCTTTCAATCCAAGAATAGAAGTCTCGTCAAGTTAAAATTAAGAAAACTAAGTACATGGAAAGCACCAGAGATGGCACGAGCACGGGAGCGCCAATTCTCTTTTTCCCCGGCAATACAAGCTCAATGGTTCTCCCAAGAAGACACAAGATGGGATGTAGGATACGATAAAAACAAAACGCAAAAGAAAGGAAAAATGGGATATCTGCAAGGGCCTGCTGGCGTCAAAAGAGGACAGTAAGTTTTCGAAGAGCGCCGTCGCGCAACGGTCACAGCGCTCACATCAGACATGAAAGATCAGAGTTTAGTATCCGTTCATGCCTGTGCGCTGCGAGTTGCGGCTCAGCTCTCGGTCAGCGGAGGGGCTGATAGGCCGGTTTCCACCGGTGTGGCCACCACCGGCAGCGCTGCTTTCCTTCAGGGCAAGCAGCTGCTTGGCACGGAAGGTCTCGTAGTGGATCTGGCTGGTAGTCTCGACCAGATCCTGAAGGTGGGTGCGGGTCAGGAAGTTGCGCAGGTAGACAAATTCACAGTGGTTCTCGTCCTCGACGTTAATGACACCCCAGCGGTTCTGGCGGCCGCGAACCTGCTTGCCGTTGACAACAATGGTCTTCTCACTGCCAACAACCGAGAAAGGAATGATGTCCTGTAACCAGAGGTCAATATCCAATCAGAATAGCTCTACCTGGGTCAAGCATACCTTGATCTGAGCGTTGATAGCACGCTCCTCATCATCGAGCTCGTCATTATCGTAAGGGTACATCTTCAGGTTGTGGAAGGCGAACTCCTCCTTGATGCGCTCCTTGAAGGCCTGACGCTCTTCGAGGGTGAGGGAGTCGGACTTGGCAATAACGGGAACAACGTTGACGACATCGGACAGCTTCTTCAGAACAACGATATCGATGGGCTTGAGGCTATGCGGGGTCAATGAGTTAGTCCAGAGGAGCTCTCAGGAAGCTAAGGAATGCGCGGGGTAAGCTCACGCATGGCCGGAGGGCTGGATGAAGAACAAGCAGCAGTGAACACGAGTATCTTGGATGTAACGCTCACGCTGAGCGGTGAGTTCCTTGCGCAGGTATGCCGAGTGTTGATCCTTAATGTACTTGACAATGGGGTCCCAGCTGATCATGATTAGCTTAGACCTAGTGGCTCCATCTTGATGGGGCTTGAATTACCATCGATCGTTGTTGACCTGGTCACCGTAACCAGGTGTGTCGACAATGTTCAAGCGAAGACGCACGCCGTTCTCCTCAATAACTAGTCACCCGTCAGCTATTCCGCATCGAGCTCAACTCCCTGATGACAAACGTACTGTGCGACTCTGTCTTGATCTCGGTGGTGGAGCGAACGGGTTCATTGGGGGTGAGACGGCCCTTGGAGTCAATCAGGTGGGATGCGAAGATAGTGTTGATCAGAGTCGATTTTCCGAGACCAGTTTGGCCTACGCGTGAAAGCATTAGCTTGAGGCTTTCATCGCCGCGCAGGTATTGCCCAACACATACCGACACACATGACATTGAACTGGAAGCCAC
The DNA here is from genome assembly GCF_015533775.1 of Penicillium roqueforti. Classification (NCBI taxonomy): domain Eukaryota; kingdom Fungi; phylum Ascomycota; class Eurotiomycetes; order Eurotiales; family Aspergillaceae; genus Penicillium; species Penicillium roqueforti. Next base: position 10,992 of record NW_024067574.1, read on the forward strand.
GCTTCAACAGCTTGCGCTCGATTTGCGAGGTAATGCTGTCAAAACCGACATGGCTATGGGGGAAAACAGTGGGCTGTTGAGCCGTAGCTGCGGTGGTAGCGGTGGCCATTATGGACGGAGAGATGATATTGAAGCTGAACGAAAGACAGAAATAGAAGCCCCAAAAAGACCCGAAGAGAAGAGAAGTATGTAGTTGAAGCAAGAGCACCCCTTATTATCGTCCTCTTTCCGAACTCAGGGGTGGGCTATTCCTAATCGGGCCTAGCGTCTCTCCACGAGAAAACTACCGTCTTCCCCGATTGCGCTTTTGCTTCAGACCTTGTGATAGCTCGCACCACCAGCTGAGGACGAACCCCCGTTTTTTGTTCTTGAAAAATACCCTCACCATGGCATTGCGCCTCCTCCCTTTCGCTCCGGCAAACATGTCGCGCTCACTTCTGTCCGAGTACCTCCAATTCCCCCGACTCGCTCGGTTCCTCCCGATCACACCCATCGCGACCAGCGGATTCCTACAACCGGTTTCGATCTCTCTCAATATCCCATCCCTCCTCTCCGATCTTTGGGATTCCGTCCTGCGCGCCGTTCCTAAGAAGAAGACCTCCCACATGAAGAAGCGTCATCGACAAATGGCCGGCAAGGCCCTCAAAGACGTGAAGAGCCTTAATAGATGCCCGGGCTGTGGCCAGATCAAGCGTGCTCATCTTCTGTGCCCAACTTGTGTTAAAGGTAGGACCGAAGCCCAAGCTGGAGGAACATATATGTGATTATTGCGGAGAAGCTGACTAGTCAACAGACATCAAGGAATCGTGGAGGACTCTGGATATGGCATGAGAGCACTGTAAGAAATAAGGGCTTGTTCTTGGGAAGCAGGATCAACATTCCAAAATCCCAGGCTCAAGCTCAACAAAAGAGATTGTATTTCTAGAATTGGATGTGGATACATGCTGCATGGCAACTGGCGTCTTGGTTTTGCGGGGGAAATGTTTCGATATGACTTTATAACAATCCGACCTAGGTCGGATTTGAACGCTGTGATCTTTTCAATTTACCTCTTTCCATGTAACTCCGGAGCAAAAGGCACTCCGGAGTACAATTGTAGATGTTATGGTGACGGCGGCTAGTCCGGGTGGGAATAATTAGACATATTCATGCTATTACGACTTTACTGCTCTATATGTGAGCGTATCTGCCTCTACTTGGCTCCCACTTGGCTCACTACTAGCTTTATAGCCACGTAGTCGAGACAAGAGGTACTAGATAGATACATGTAGTCAATAATACCAAGTACAGAGTAAACAGTGACTATTTCAACCCTGATTAGCTCCAAGCTTAATTTTATTACCTGCTATCCAATAATATAGAGACACTTAGCTCAGTAGAGTTGTTATAGCACGGTATATATACCTAATTTGCATGTGGTAACTATCATCTTCAACAAGATGCCTTTATCAGCCGTAAAGAGAAAAAAAAAGGCGCCGATAAAGGCGGAACGCGCCTTCGGGCCCCAACGTCATTGCTCCTCCGCAACTAAAGTCTCGACACAGCCGTGAGTGAGCACGGCATCATCAGAATGGTAAGGTCAAATCAAAAATCAATAGATTTTATCGCTAAGGGACATTTTAGTCGAAACAATACCTCTCGAGGGGTTCTGCGGACAATGGTGGGCTTCCCGATGCACATATATCCTGGGTGATTTGGCTAATATCTGTTTTATAGCGCACATTATTGATATCTTCTCGCTGGCTATAACCGACAAGCAAATTCTATCAACATCGGGTGCCTCGTCCATCAAAGTGCATTCCACCATCGACGCTGACTTCCCGCTGGTGCAGTCCATTGATGGTGCCCATACCATTGGCTGTCACCACATCGTGACCAATGGGAATGGCTCCCGTGCAATCACCGCTGGGTTTGATGGCGAAATCAAGGTCTGGTCTTGTCAGGATGGGCATTGGGCTGCAGACACCAAGCTGACTGGTAAGAACTGCCCCTCTTTGATAGGCTACAGGGTGCAATACTAATAGCACCACAGCCGACCTCACAAATGCCGATGCCTGGGCCATAGCTATTTCCGAAGATGGCCAATACCTTGCTGGTGTCACGCAAGAGGGGCGCATTAATGTATGGGATTTGGCTGCCGATGGCACTCGGATTCGAGACCATGAGACCAAGGGCAGCTTTGGTACTTGCATCGACTTGGTGAGATTTCAAATGCAGCCAGATACTGGCCCCTGTTAACCTTGACGTCTAGTCCCCCGATGGTCGGTTGATCGCTTCAGGCCACGAAGACGGCGCAGTCTATATCTTCACCACCGAAACAGGCCGCATGCCATTCTCTCTTTCAGGTAAGCGAAGTTGTCTGAGCCGAGCAGAAATACAAGTTCTAATTCGGCCTAGGTTTGGTCAATCCTGTACGAGCTGTGGCTTTCTCGCCTAAAAGCAAGATCCTAGCAGCTGCTGGCGACTCCAAGGTCATTGTGCTGTATGACACTTCCTCTGGTGAACAAATCGCCAATCTCTCAGGGCACTCTGCCTGGATCTTGTCCCTTTCCTGGAGTGATACTGGCGAGTACCTTTTGAGCAGGTCAGTCAATATCCTATGCGTCTATACGCCGGCAAGCTGACATTTTCAAGTTCATTTGACGGCAAGGTCAAGGTTTGGTCTATGGAGACCAAGACATGTGTCGCTACACACTCAGAAACAGATAAAGCCGTTTGGAACGCCAAGTGGCTTCCCAAGATCGGCAAGACAGAAGGGTTCGCCACCGCTGGCGCAAACCGCAGCATTGCATTCTACCGCGAGGCTACTGGGTAAAGGAGTGGCTGAACATGGGGCGTTGCAGAAATGTCCTTGCAACTGCGTTATGACGATTTCAATGGAACCTAGAAAACCTTACTGAACTATGCATAAAAATCATGAAATTCGTATTGGAACAATGACAGTGACCCAAACGACCGTGTACTTGTGCTTATTTCATCGCCTCCACAAACAACTTGCGCATCCGCTTCAAGAACGCCCCAAAATCTCGGTCATCGTTCACGAGATCTACGACATGCTCCAAAGCATCCCGGTCAACCTTGGGGCGCGTATGGAAAACCTCATAGTCGCGACTGGCAGTGCCCAATTCAAACCAAGCCTCCGCCTCCCAATCCTTCTCCAATAGATGGCTATAGACAAACTTTAACCGGTCCTCACGACCGGCGCCTTCAATTCTAATACAAAGGTAATCCTGCCAGAACTCCAACTCCGGGAAATTGAGACGCGATTGCGCATCTAAATACTGTGCGTGAGACTTCTGTGCCTCGATCTTTTGACTTATCGCCTTCTGCGTCTCGGCAATCTGTTGCTTCAGACGGTCGCGTTTGGTAAGGCGGGCATCGCGTTCTAAGGTGATAGATGAGATAGCCGCGTGCATTTCAGCCGCTTCGGCTGCTTCCTTTTGAAGGGTTTGTTCATGGGTTTGTGATTTGAGGTTGAGAATTTCGATATCGCGCTGTCGCATGCGCTCGTCCTCTGGCAGGTTTTGTTAGGCACAGTCGTGGGATATGGTGGGAACGGGGGTGTTCAAGTATCAACTCATACCTTCATATTCAGCCATATTAATGTGAAACTGGTTTCGTTCCTCTAAGACTCGTTTGCGACCGCGCTCAATAAATGCGTCGAACTTCACTGTGAATTGTGCCATGGTATTGCGGAGGTCCTCGAACCCAAAGTTGATGCTGGGCAATGAGTCTGCCATTGACGGCGCGTCCGCCGAGGCGAGTGGTGGGCGCATGCCACTCGTGGAGAGCGACGGTTCGAATGAAGAAGCCATAGTATTGAGAATTAGATTGTGAGTAGTGTATGGTGAAGTTTGAGGTTGACGCGGGGACAATGCGAGAGTTGTTTTGGGTTGCGGCGCAACAACTCCGATTCTTATCGATAAGGATCAAAAAACTTCCCGGTACCGTCTCCGCAGCTCTGCATCCTGACATTATGCGCATATGTATATGACCGGGTGAATTCTGACTGCTGAACCAGTTTCGACATGGTTTCGCCAAGTCCTGAACCTGATGGATGAACATACAAGCAGTGCTCTCCACTATGGGCACGTCGGACGAGCTGTCTATCTTCCTGAGGAGCAGGAATGGACGTTCACTCGTTCTTTTGCTAGGCGTAGGTACTTGAGCCTCCTTTTCTTCAAACCAGCTAACATGTTCCCAAGCCCCGTTGATCAAATATACCGGTGTGACCAAGACAAAAATCCCATCGCCTTTCCGCTCAGCCAAAGCTCGACCAATACCCAGAGTACCCGAGAAAGACCCTAGGAGGTTAATCACAAGCGCGCATCCTGATTTGGCGGCATCGTGGTCCTCCATTCGCGCTGAACCTTTGTCGAAAGCTATCACGACTGTAGCCGAAAAATATGACCCGGAGGTCTCTGAGCTTTTTGATCTCGGTTATGCGGTGGATCAAAGGCGTCATGACAAGAGGCTGCGCTCAGTTGCAATTGCGGTGGCTGTTACCGGAGAATGTCGTAATATAATCTCATTTCGAACACTGGAAGAGGAGATTTTGGAGTTGACTTCTCCACAGAAGTTAGCATTCCGTGCTCCATCTATCAGTGACCAGGAAATGTCTGAATGGTCCAAGTGTGGTGCGCCGGTACGTCAAGTACACTTTGCACGTCCCTTGGAGGAGAAGCCCATGTTCCTGGCTGCCCGTCTCCCTGCAACGACTACAATATTCCGACCTCTTTACCATTTCGACCCTGTGCCTATGTGCCCTTCGGGGGATAGTATACTGGGATCATCCACCCCTTTGAAAAACTCTCGGCTGGATGCGAATCCAATCGCGGAGCTATGTGTGTCGCAAACAGGTGGCTTCTCACATGCAGATGTGACCTTTAACCCCTGGTATCAGAGACAATTCGCCATTGTAGACACCAGAGGTAAGTGGAGTGTCTGGGAGATCACCGGCAGACAGCGACTCCAGCAGGCCACTTGGGCTGCCGAGCTTGTCAAATCAGGCTCGTTGCCCATGCAGGATTATAAACGCAAACATGGTTGCCCTCGCCTTGATGGCTGGGCATCAATCGAGTGGGTCCATGATGTTGGATCGCTACTTGTCTCCAATCGTCACAACGTCATAATCTATGCCTTCACGGATGACCAGATTCCAACACGCACGGTTGAGTTGGGAATGACAAAGCCATCTGAGTGGGTTCTAGATGTTCAAACAAACTCGCGCAAGCCATCACAGTTTTTCGTCCTGACGACAACGAGAATAATGTGGTTTGATGTCGGAGCCCTACCAGGCGAGCATGACACAAGTCTTTCACTATACCCTCGAGTGTCCTGGAGGCACTTTCGAGACCCCGAAGACACGACCTTGCGACTTAGCGACATAGTCGTATACCAAGGTATGTGCTTGCGCGATTGAACACGGACTTCTAATACTAAGTTATTATCTAGATCTGTATCTCGTTCTGTATTCACAGCTCACCCGGCTAGTACAAGTATTCCCTTGTCCCTTCATATCCGATGAAGAGACTGAGTCCATATCTGTACCCGATCCCCTGGTGCTAGATGCGCCCCTGTTGGCAGATATACCGTCAACTCAACACGACTCTGTCGTGCGATTCTCGAGACTCGTATTTAGAGAAATTGCCCACTCTATTGCACCAGTGGGTAGGAATTTCTACAACGCCGACTTGCCATTCATCAAGCTTTTCTGGATGGATTCCAATCTTGCCGTCCACGAATCTACTTTCGAGGCCCCGCGCGGAAACCCAGACGAGCCGGACTCGTTTCGCGAAAGCAGTATCTTGCGGTTAAGAAAGCGTTATGCTCCGACAATATGCGCTGGACCCACCGATGACTTTGTTGTGGATGATTGGGATGAATCAGCGACAAAGCAAACGATTGTTCGTCGTTGCAAACCCCAAATGGGCCGCGTTGATACAAGGTCGGACTTGCAGTGGACCCTGGACTTTTCTGGCGTCTACCAAATAGCGACAGGGAAAATGAAAATGGAAATCCATCCACAAAAGCAGACGAAGAGATTAATGCCCAAACCAAGGACATTTGATGCGTTAATAGGGGACCTCCAAATCGAAATGGAGAATGGATCGGACCAACCTCCAGGCAAAACCATGGTTGAATTGACCGACAAGAAACTTCTGGCCGAGGGTCTTGATGAAAGAGCAGATGATCTGCAACGACTCATTTCAGCACTCGTCTCTAAACAGCCGAACCCCAACGCGCAATGTCGATATATGTTTCTACCACTCCCATCACCGAACGGCAGTTATGGCATCCCGGCCAAACTCTCAGGCGAAGCAGATAACGATCTTTTAAATACATATGATCGAATCGTCGATGATTGGATGTCTACCCTGCCTCGCGCCATCCCCGTGCAGACCCGACTCATGAAAGAAAAAGTCATTCGGGGGGTTGCTGTCGATCTCATCCTTTCGCGCCTAGTAAAAATCTCTACCTCATTAGATAGCATCATACTGGCCAAGCCCACAGATCCTGTCGAGGACCAAGCAATTGAGAAGGCAAATGAAAAGGCCGCGACACAGAACAATTATCTGCAATCGAGCTACTTCTCATTATCATCATCGCAGATCCCTGCAAGCCAATCATCAATGGCCAAAAGCCAAGTCTTTGGATCTGAACCAGACGCAATGCCAATCCAGCAGTCCAAGTACACCGCAGTCCCGGTCTTGAGTGGTCTCTCAGCGTTCACCACATTCAAGACCCCACGTCCAGCACCACGAAACGTGACAAACCTCTTAGCGCACTGGTCGGTAGGAACCAACCCGGAAGACTATTCATGGGAGAGGATGGAAGACGAGGAAATGCGGGAGACGAGGGCACGCACACCCAGGAGCAGACGGAAGAAACGCCCACAGCCTCGTGACCAATCCCTCCCTGCGACTCCGGTAATTCCTATGATCCGGACATGGGACAGTCAGCCACTCGCACCTCCCCGACTCAACGTCGCCAGTAGTCAGCCCGCGATGGATGATGTGTCGATGACCCAGATGGAGCGGGGAGCTTTTGGAGCCCGACCACTCAAGAAGCCGAAACAGAAGAAGAAAAGAGCAGCTGGATTTTAGAAATGGCTTATAGATCAAATAATTCAATAATACATACTCTATACTTCCGCACTATATGGCCTACTACAGGAGACATTGGCTAACCAATCGCGAATATGGCTCATTCTCAAAGGGATGAATTATGACAAATGCAGATCACCAAGGAGGACGCCGAGGTAGAATAAGAAGTATATAATCTCCTTTTCTCTCTTTCTATTTCTCTCTCTTTATCTCTCTCTCAGCCATTCCTCCTTTTGGTATATTCACCTGAAACCGGAAGTCCGCTGTTATCCGCCAAGCATCATCTTCCCCTCCTTCAACAACACCCCGCACCAACACAAATCAAATTCCCACCATGTCTGATCACCAGTACAAGTTCAATGTGACCATGACCTGCGGCGGATGCTCCGGCGCCGTTGAACGTGTCCTCAAGAAGCTGGAAGGTAAGCGACGCGCGGCCTGTTTCATCGTTTTTTGATCCTAACACGTTGGTCTTTAGGCGTCAAGACCTTCGATGTTAGCCTCGAGACTCAGACGGTCAATGTCACCACCGAGCCTACTCTTGCCTACGACGATGTGCTGGAAAAGATTAAGAAGACTGGAAAGACTGTGAACAGTGGAGAGGCGGATGGGGAGAGCAAGCAGGTTTAGATTCTCTCAATGCTCACGGTGTTTCCGGTCTTATATATACCCCTTTTCGCATGAGGCCTGGAAGTCAAACTCGCGAGCTTGCCTAAGCTCGTGGTACTCAGGCCCAAGACTAGACTCGGTTGCTAGGCAGTGCTAGGTCGAACATACCAATAGCATGCATTCCAACTTCGGAAGGTTTTAAGGTTGCTCTGGAATTCCTATGACTAAATGACCCATGACGAGAAATGAAATAGATAGAAAACGAGGGGACCGCAGTTCCCGATTCAAATTGGTATTGAGACCCATGAGGAGAGAAATTCTAAGAATATGCGCAAGGGTATCATGAACAACAATGCAATCAATGCAATAAATGCAACGAATGCAATACAAAGCATCTCAAAACAAAGGGGGGATGTGGTGGTAGATAGGATTAATAATCCACAATCACGAAATGTCTTCCATCAGGGAGGGGATAGGGTGGACGTGGTTCAACTCTTTGAACATAGACTGGGCGATCCTGCTCCGTAGTTTGGGATGAGGAAGGGTAATTGGAGGATGGTCTGTATCTGGGTTAGTGCGGAACTTCTCGGGGCATAGGGGAAAGTTGTGTTGTTGAAGTGGTTAGTTTCCCAATGAAGGCTTACCGCAAGGAGTTGAACCCGCCGCTGGCTGGTCTTTCATGGGGGGACACGTGAGGCTGGAGCTTTCCTATGATAGAGTCTGAAAAGGTGCGAAGGTGATCATGGGAAGGAGTCACTCGCGGTCCTTTGGGCAATGAGCCACGTTGATCCGACGAAACTTGAGACAAATTCTTTGTGCCAAGGTAGTCAAAGTCTCTAATCCGGGTGGACTGAGACGGTTCTCCAATGGGCGTGGCCTCTGGTCCGGCGCGCCTGGAGACGTATTCAAGTGGAGGGGGCTCACGGTGGTCAACATGCCGGACAAAGTCCTCGGCATAAAGGTTCCTGTCTGTGTGGACGTTCTCTGATAAAGGGCGGCCACTATCAATGCGGGTGTGCCGCATAGCCCGCGGCTCTTTCGGAGCACGGTCCGAACGGAAACTACGATCACCATGGTAAGGATGCCACGGTCCGGAATTGGATACGGCTGGAGCCGCTCGGAAGGTGCGATCCCCTTCCGAGACAACGATACTGGTACTGGAAAGCCCAGCCTGAGCTTTAGGCTCGTATGGTCCGCTGATATGCTGTCGACCCAAGACTGACCTTGTTTCTAGGCCATATTGTGCGTTGGAATAAGAAAGCGAGTTCTGGTTCCTTTCCCGCTGGTATCCTACAACAGGGGGTTGTTCCACTGGCAGATAGTCCCGACGGAAATGAGGTAGCTCCTTGGGTCGGTGGTCTTGGACAAGCTCAAGGCGACGATAAGGGTGTGGCGCGAATCCTTCGGAAACGGGAAGTCCCATAGGCCTTGCACTCCACGGGTCTGGGCGGGACTCGGTTCGAGAACGTTCACGACATGTCAGACGCCTTCTTTTGCTCGCGTGTTCGCTGTCACCTTCCTTTTCGATGGCATCGGGATGATGCCCTATCTCTCCTTGAGAATACCCTGGCGTGACCGATCGGAGGGACATTTTGTTGGTCATATGTACCAAAGGATGCGAAGCGTCAGTCCACCGGCTTTCTATTGGCCGGGGGTTTTCGATTGAGGGCAAGATAGAGTCCTGTGTGTTTGAACCTGGTCTGAGAAGAGGGGTATTGACGGAGTCAGGGTACCGTCCCACTGGGGTCAATTTCTGGCGATTTTCCTTTGGTCCGCTCACAAACACAGGTGCGTTGGTCCTGTCCGACTGAGGAGGCAGTCTTTCTTGTCGGAATATGGGCTCCATCCTAGAGGGAGGGACATCCTGCGAGTGGCTCATGATCACATTCCTGGGCCCAGAGAGTTCTTCTAGGATTTGTAACTCGGGTGATTCCTTATTAGTTAGTCCAGTTGGCCTGGCGTTCATATCATAGGTTGAATAATTCTGTTGGACATCCGAGTGAAGATAGTTCTCCTGGATACCTACATGTCTCTGTCGGTCCATTAGTGGAATAGCGAGCACTGGATGTGCTTGGTTATCATTACTGGCTGAGCCTGGAGCGACTCGCCGATGAACCTCGGCGTGTTGAGGAACTATATCCTGGCGCCTAGCAGCAGGTACTTCCTTAGTAATGCGTTGCTCGGCATATCGAGGGCTTTGCTTTTCAGCGGGGGCACCGGAAAACCTCGGTTCTTCGGTGCCCTGTATACCCTCTCTATACTCCTTGACAGCTCGGGTCCATGCTTTGTACCTGTTAAATCCTCGACGGTTGATGGTATCCGTGGCTGGGGCTCTTGTGACAAATCGGAACCCAGGTGGTGCCTCCTCGGATAGTTCCCGTGGAAGATCCTGACCAAGAGAATTCGTATTGTCCATAGGCTGGCATCGGATCTCATGGGCCCGAGTATCGCTTGCAAGTATTTCCACACTGGTGTCCTGGTGACCTGCTGAAGCAACCGCATCTTCTTCTGATTCACTGTCTTCGTCGTCCGAGATAACGATCACCTCGCGGAAAACATCTTCCAGAACTGTCTGGCCGTTCTCATCGTCTCCTCGCCACTCAATGACTTTTGCTAGAGTTGTGTGTTCCACAACCCCTCTTGCTTCGTGGAAGGAAGTGGTTTTCAAAAGGCGATCGTAGTCAGTGTAGACATGCCGAACGTGAGCAACCACAGCGAGTTGGGCTCTGCGAGCCAAAGGCAATTCGGTGGCAGTCCCAACCTTTTTCTGACCCTTTTTTGGATATCAGGTTTTCCAATTTCTCATTTCTCAAATCAAGATTGAGTATATACGTACCTTTTGAAAAGCAGTCTTGATAATTTGATTCAAATCCTTCTCTGGCATGTTTGGAAAGAGATCCTTCAAGGCGTCCCGTGCTTCTGTGTTGAGGGTTTGTTGAGAAATTTCAGATTCTCCCCGAATGTTGTTCTCTAGTTTCTGGATGGGGAAGGTACTAGGCACTGTTTTACCGGTGCTTGTGAGGTAGAACCCCAGTTCTGAGCAAACAGCTGCCACCACGGTACTAGGGAAATGATACCCTATCCGATGAACATGCTGGGACAGGTTATGATGGCGATGGTGGGGCGTAGTCTTAAAAATAAGCAGTGTTGATGATTAGCAACCAGATGGGGTTCTCACCGATACTGCGTAGATCTGGAGACCCTCGTCTCGACATCGCTCCTTGCACGTTGTAGTGAGTTGTGGATTTCCCGCAGGAATGAAGGTGTAGCCGCTTGGTGCTTGCGCTTCAAAACAGATCTGTTCCATTTTTTTGTTAATCATTTGGTCATGCCGAAGCAGGGAATATACGTACAACACTCCGAAGCTTCTTCTTTTCTTGGGTGACCGATTCCATAATAACCTTGTGTCTTCTCGCTCTTCTTTGCGTAGCCCGGTCGGGGCCATGCCTGACCGAGCCAGCTCTCCTTATGACGCGGGTCATACTTGCGGTTCAGCTTATCGCAGAACCTTGCGAAGATGAAGATTTCAACACATCATTCACAATATGTATTAGACGTGTGATATGAACAGGTAGATGGTATGTGCCTCGTTGCCTGGATCAGGGTGAATGGCGCGTGGTCAAGTCAAGACAGTCGTGTTATGCACCGCAGTAACGAAAAAAGTACGAAGTAAAGACACCCCGCGGTCAACCGAAACAGGAACAAGGCCCTTGATGCGAGCCTTCTGGGTCAACTTGAGCAAAATCGTAGGGAGCAAAGAGCAAGAAATAAAAAAAAGAGAAAGAATGAGAATATCAAGAAGGATGGAGGGAGAGAGAGAGGGAGAGAGCGCAGATAAGATGGCTATTGCGGCCCAAGTCACCTCCTCCCCCTCTCCCGATCAGGCTAGTCCTGCCTGAGGCTTCAGCCTTTCCCCAACTTTGACCGTCTTTTGTTCATCTCCCCTCCAATGCGAATCCAACATTTGAACTCACCACTTCGGATCTCCGTTGATTCCGTCTGATTCCGTCTGATTGCACATCTGCCGCATATTCCAGATTCGTTGGCTCGTACATGTCCAATAGATCGGCCATGAACGCTTCAATCCAGGCCATGAAGGTGGATACACGAGCTATGGTCCACGCATACCGTCATCTCTACCGACAGGGGTTGAAAGCGATTCAATATTCGACGCCCGGTCGCCATATGCTTCTAAAGTCCCTGCGAAAATCCTACCGTTCCTCCCCTTCCGAAGAATTTGATCCTGCCAAAATCACCAACACACTCCGCTTTCTCGAACGAGCTACTGAGGTTGCGGGCATGGAACACAAGATTTTGAAGAACCTTTTGCTAGCTAGATATTGGGAGCAAGATCACCTTGTGAGGGAGTCCCGCGTGTGAGTGACCACCAACAGAAGTGGAGAAGAAAGCCGCTGACTTGCCCTCAGTCCGCGATCCCTGGGACTCGGCCATGCAGAGAACCAGCTACGGACAAGTGTCTTTGACCATTACAATTTGACACTTGACCGTTTGAATGAGAGTCTAGGGACATGTCTCAGATGATTCGAACCCCGCAGTTCTCGACTTCTCCCTCAGTGCTGATCCGACCCGCTATGCCAGATCGTGCGTCCGTTAGGCCTCAGTGCTTCCCTTGGGCATGAATCCGCACCGGCGCGAGGCAGCTCGCCCAAAATGGGATTGCACATACCGGGTATTGCCGTGATCAGGACACCGGTACATATCTCAATCGCATCAGGATTGCGTAGGACACGATGACCCGTCTTGCCTCTAGGTCAGCCTCGTGCGTTGTATTTTACAATCTTATGGCATACAGCACATTATGTCGATGGCAATCTACACGCCTTGGCATTCAATGCAACATCGTATAGCCAATCCTCGTCTCCGGACTTGAGACTCATTGGTAGATACATAGTAGGATCTGCAGGAAGACAGCATTGATGATAGTCTACTGGTAGAATACTTTGAGCAAATTCCAACCCAAATGATAGTCTCTACTCCTTCCCAATATTCCCTGGTTTTCGAGTCCAACCGTCCAACTAAAAAGTGTGCCAATCTCCTGAGGCTCCAGTTCCAGAGCATGTGACGATGATTCAGCACCGGAGGCGGTGCCCGTGGACGTCACATGTCACGATGTCTGCTGTTCCGGCTCCAAGTTTGGGTTTGATTCTGCTTGATTTCAAGCATCCAAAGCGATTTAGTGAGATGCTGGTTTAGAGCCCTTCATGAGTGGTTTCATTTCCTCATTGCTGATCCAAGCTGGAATACTATCCCCCTTACCACCCCAACCGAACAGTCAACCAAATGACGACGAAGCTAAATTCCACCTGAACAAACCGACATACCCCTCGTGTGATAGTGAAGGCCATAAATTGAGTCCTCTACTGGACCAAGACCACGGACAGAACTCGAATTGCGGAGATGCGGGTGCGGGGTCCCTGCATAGCCCTCCTTTCTTCACAACCCTACCGAAAGAGATGGATGGCCGAAACTCGCAATCGGAGGGCACTCGATCAGTGACCCATAACACACCCGGATCCATCCAAAACATAGATGCGACCGCAGGCGCCTCCATTGATCACACACATGAAATCGACGTCACCGTGCAGCCGGACAGTTCGGGGAATTCACTAGTTTCACATCCCAGCGAGGCGCTGAGCTCGTCCAATGAGCCACAACATGCTTCAACAATATCCACCAGCGAGCCTCGGCAATCTCTCGACAATGCCTTTGATCCGGAGGGACTGGCACAGTCTTCTCTTCCGGCGGATGATGGGATGGGAGTTCTAAGAAGCAAGATCATTGCAATCAGGGAGTTGGAGCTCACCAATGTTGAAAAGGCGCGCATGGTTCACGGTTTGATGACAGAAGGTTACCACTCATCCCGTGAGCTCCGAAGCGCCCCTGGTCTAGGGGTATTCTCAACTCCATCAAGTCCGGCGAGCTTGGGGCTGCCAACAAGTCCGAGGACTCCGAGGGCCTCGGAGATCAATACTTCTAGGTCGGGCTCACCATACTCCGAATCAGACTCTCTTTACGAGACAACCTTCAATCTCACAGCTGAAGATCTGCAGCCCACCTTTGTACCCAAGGTAGAAACAGAATCACCAGAACTCGAAACTGGGGACGAAGAGGGTGACACAGAAGAACAAGAAGAGACTAGTCTGGGGTGTGTGCATTATCACCGCAATGTGAAACTTGAGTGCCACACTTGCAAAAAATGGTATACCTGCCGCTTCTGTCATGATGAAGTCGAAGATCACTCTCTCGTTCGTCGAGATACCGAAAACATGCTTTGTATGCTATGTGGGTATGCACAGCCTGCAGCGCAGAACTGCAGACGGTGTGGCGAGCAAACTGCGCAGTATTATTGCGAAATTTGCAAACTCTGGGATAACGACAGCAAAAAGAGCATCTACCATTGCAGCGACTGCGGTATATGTCGAATTGGACAGGGACTAGGAAAAGATTTCTTCCATTGCCAGGTAAGGGCTCCGACAGAGGTTAGACGATACTGGTACTAACAACATATAGACATGCTCTGTTTGTCTTCCTATATGTATTGAGAACACCCATCGCTGCATTGAACGGTCCACCCAGTGTGACTGTCCCATATGTGGCGACTACATGTTCACTTCTCCAGAAACCGTCGTCGTCATGCGATGTGGCCACAGTATACACCACAAGTGTCTCTCAGAGTACTCCAAAAGTTCCTTCCGTTGTCCGCTTTGTAGCAAAACTATCACCAACATGGAATCGACGTTCCGAAACCTGGATCGTACCATCGATAGCCAGCCTATGCCTGACGAGTTCAAGGATACCAAAGGCCTTATTTACTGCAACGATTGCGGTTCGAAGTCGGTTGTCAAATACCATTGGCTCGGCTTAAGATGTGATTTGTATGTACTCTTCGAAAAAAATGGTCAACACCTGCTGATAGCATCTAGATGTGAGTCGTACAATACGGCCCAAATTCGCATTTTGCACGGAGATATGTCCACTCAAGCCGAGGAAGACTTCGGGCAAGACCTGCTTCCTCGGCCTCGATCGTCTTCATACACTGAAAACGATGACCCGATCTCCTCTTCCCTGGCAGCACTAAACGTCAATAATACATCAGTTCCTCGTTCACGGCTCAGTGCGCCTATGTCTACTGAACCCGTTAGACGATTTTCATCCTACAACATTACACGAGGCCGTGCTGTCTCGCCCGTCGTTAGCAACTACTTTGGACTGCCGACTGAGCGTGAATCAGAGAAACCTTCATCTATTCCCTTCTTTGGGGGACCATCTCGTGGCGAGAATGAGGATTACGGTGCATTGAATTTCTTGAGCAAGAAGCTTACATACCGATATGGACTGTTTGGAGGTGAGACTAAATCAACCGAAAGCGTATTGGAAACTGAGAATGAAGAAGACGACGCTGAGTCTTCTGACTCGGCTGAATCAGATGGTTCTCCTGGTATTGGGGATGACGACGAGGAGGAAGAGGAAGATCAAGATGAAGATCACATTCAGATTTTCGGTCATCAGTGAGGCCGATCCAGATTTTTCCAAGTGAACCCAGATGCTCGTCGTCCAAGGAAGTGTGACCCAACAGCTATCCTTGCCCTCTTTAATTTTCCCCCATCAGCCCCTGCGGCGAGCAATAAACATCGTTCAGCCCTTGCCCACAATCTACCCGGTCCCTGGGTTCGATTTCAGAGACATCTCTGAACCGGTGCCCATCCCTGACAAGACCGACTCAATATTTCTGTCCTGGAATGATAGCGCCGTCATTTTCTGTACCTTTACACATGTGATGACTACAAATGTCCACAACTAAGTAAAGGGCACACCTCAACGCAACTCGGGGATTGTTGCTTTTACACACATCAAGCAGCCGGCTTCGCTGCAGCATAGCGTTCACTTCTTTTTCCGGTTTAAAGCACACTGGTATCATGACGCAACGATAGCAATTTTATTGAAACTCTCCATCTTACTTGGCCTACACTAGATTGCTAGAAATATTATAGTCTTCTACTTTCACTGCGTACTTGACGATATAAAGTATTTAAATACCTAGTAGAAGTAGCTATAGTAACCTAAAAACCACGTAGATAGTCATTTCCCTTCTTACAATAAAAGCCAATCGGACTAAAGTGCTATAAACCGATAGCCACCTAACATACCAAGCTTCCAAGCTATAAATAGGATTGAGGAAGCCCTGAAGAGGCGATGGATGGTTATCGCGCTTACCTCAGCTTCTGGTTGCAGCCACAAGATTCCATTGACGATCCAGGTTGTATCAGACATGATGTTGCCTGGTTTCATCCTGTCTTGCTTATTGAAACACCTATTTAGCCATTGAGCCGACTCATCTGACTTCCTTTTCCTAATTTCCCGTCCTGAAACGAGGCACGGATCCCTCCACTCCCCCAGCCGAGTGATGCGCATGTATTTAACTCCTTGATTTCAGCCCGTCTAGATTGCTCCTTTCTTTTCTTAAAAGACTGGAAATCACTCGACAAGGATCCTATAACCTAGCTTACAAGTGAAATTCTTGTGAACAACTCCAACCTCTTCCAATCTCTTATCAGTACTGCCCCGCGGAATCTCCTTCGTCACTTTATCAGCGCCGCGTCGCACCCGCGTCAGCCGTACTATGATCCGTCGCAACTCCGACATCGAGATTCAGCTCCCGGACGCTGGTCCAACACCTCTCTCACCCGATTCCGTGAGCGATCTCGATGTGGAAATGTTCTCTGAGGAGCTGACACTTCCCTTGAGTCTCCCACCACACATCGCAGCCCGGTTCGCCCGCAAAAGCAGCAAAGCCCGCCGTTCCTCCACCGCCTCATCTCGACGAAGCTCGGTGTCATCCTTGCACTCGCACCATTCCAACGCGTCCTCAAATGGCTCGCTAAGTGCGGACCATATTGCTCAGCATCTCCGTCGCACGTCCATTTTGGAGAGCCGAAAGGCACGACTCGCTGATCGTGCATTGCATGCGGAGAAAGTAAGGCTGCGAGCCGCTCTGGCTAAAGCAGCCACACGAAATTTTCAGTTCGAAGAGAGGGCGTTAGCCGCCCAGCAGGCCCGCGAGCGTCTGCTCGCCGATATCACCGCTAAGTGCGAAGGTCAGGTCAGACGGGCCAAAAAGAAGGCCGAGGACCAGCGGGAGAAGAAAGCTGCCGAACAAGCTCGCATGCGTCTGGAAATGGCGGAGAAGCTTGCGGAGGCAGAGAAACGGCGCACATTATATCAGAAAACACACCGCCGCCAGCGTACTAGCAGCTTGCCCGTCACCGAGGAGAAAAAGATGTCCCGGGAGGTCACAAAGTCGGTTCAGCAGGATGCGGCTGCGCGGAAGATACAGCGCGTATGGAAAACCCACAACGCGAAGATGGTTATGCAGCAGTTTCAGTCATTGAACCTGTCTGTGGACCGAGTTCGCGACATGACTTTTGAAGAAGTTGGCGCTCTCCTTTCTGACAGCAATTTGCTCGACACTATGACTAAAGTTCTCCGACTCTGCGGTCTACAGGATATGGAAGGTGGGGCCTTGGGTGAGAGGGGTGCCGTACGCACGTTCCTCAGCAGCTATCTCATCGTCACTCACCCGCAAGAGGTTCTGAGCAGCAATGGAGATCAGGAGCAGGATCTGATTGCTAAGGCCCGGGAGCTGCTAATAGCCTTTCATCAGGTCACGGCGCTGCTATCGTCTGGCTGTTGCTCTCCGTCTGTGATCACCGCAGATCTCCAGACCTTGTGTGAATCTCACAACGTGTTTTTCTCTGCTTTCCATGCTTGGAAATCCCACGACTCTAGCGTACTGATTGAGATCATGGTCGCACAGTTCGTTGAATTGGAATTGATTTGGCAGACGGTCAAGAATGACAAAGCTGGTGGTGCCGCAGAAGACTACAGACTGGGTATCCGACAGAACCAGGTCCTTTTGCTAGCCCGCCTGAAGAGACTTGCAGGGCCCGAGCGACACATGGAGTTGATCAGAGATTCATTGAAGAAGGCCAAGCGGGAGAAGAAGAAGGCTGCCTCCAAACAAGCTATCCCCCGATCTGCTGAGACTGCTCCTCCCACCACGGTTACGCAGAGTGTCACATCGCCTCTTAGCGAGTCATTCAACAACATCGATGCCGCAGTTTTCCAAGAGCTGGATAAGCAGCGGACATCACCCCACGAGAGATTCACCAGAATTCTCACTCCTCTCCCTGAAAATCGGGAGCTGGTGCATGAACTTCTTATTAACAAAGAGTTCAAGATCGAGGAAGCACCATATACCGAACCACGCAGACAGATTATGAAGCAGATGTGCGATACAATGAGACGAGGGGTGGAAGCTGGACACAGTACCAACTGGACTGTCGCCATGGCCACAGTGATCCAAGATCGCTTGCTACGCTCACTCCAACAGGGAAATTCCCTTTATGTGATAATTAGTGAAGTCTTAGATCCAAAACTGGTCCAGGGACAGTGCGAGGCTGGCACATTCTCCTATGATAATTTCTTCGGCTTCATGAACAACATCTTACCACGCCTATGCGCTCCTTACCGGGACCCTGTGGTCAAGGCATACATTGAGGATACTTCAGGCGATGCTATCGATCGGCTGTCTCGGTTGATGAGCATCATTGACCTGCTGTCACTCGACCAGACGAATTTTATGATCCAGCTTGCTGCACCCCAGCTCATCGAAGAAGCTCCGGGTTATGAGCGGCGGGCATTTGACCGAGACGTCACGGACGGGACAGTCAATTTGGGGAAGGTCCGACGGTTTTGGCGCATTCATCGCAACATAATCGTTGATGAGATGAAGAAGCGAGACCCGGAAGGCATCCAGGGTGAACCACGCCCATCACCAACACGAGTCTACGCCCAAGGTCTTGCCGACACCGTTCTAAGCAATGCGCTTGTATCCGAAGATATAATTCCAGAGACTCTGAGTCTCGATCGCCAACGACTCGAACGGCTGCACGCCAGGGCATTCCAAATCGTCGCAACAGCTTCCATCCTGTTGACAGCAAAGAACCTACTCAAGCGAGACGCACGGTCTCAATGGAAACCAGAAGCAGACCGGATTCTGTCTCTGGACTTCAATGAGATCAGCGCAGAGCGAGTACAGTCTATCCTCGAGTCGACACATCCGATGCCACCCGCTGCGAGTGCCCAGCTCGCAGCTACGATCAAACGAGTCCTCGGACCCGTGGCCACAGCATGTCTCGCAGCCGCACCCCAGCTCGCGGTAGTAACTTCAGAGAGCTCTGCCTCAGATGCATCTGTCTCCTCAGCAGAGTCGCACGGAGCCACAACCTCCGCGGCTAGCTTCTCGGATCCAGTGACGAAACTCATTCTCTCCCGCCTTCGCAGCCACGTCCTCTCGCGTCTCAGCGCATCGAGTGCCTCCGAGCGGATACGGGCTACCACCACGGCCAGTCAGATGCTCGCTGGTGCGGGTATGCCGGAGTTTGTTAATGAGGTTGGCAAGTTGGTTGAAGAATTAGAGAAGGTCCGCGAGGTGGATTGGCTTTGCCACGGGTCGGTATACGAGGGTTTATACGAAGAAGGTGCTCCAGCACAATGAAGGCGTTTTAGAGGGGCATGTATAATGCAGTCTATGTTTTTTGTTTTTGTTCTTTTGTTCTTTCATTCTTGGATTTTGGAGGTTGGGACTTTGGACTTTGGACTGGGCAGACTGGCAGGGTATACGACTAGTTCCTAGAGTTTTGTATGGAGTAATGAGACCTTTGACTTCTATATATCCTAGATTATTGAAATGTTAAACATGTGAAATGTCCCATTTGATCTGAAATTTATATACAACCCTCCTATCTAATCAGTAACCCCCACACCATCAAAAATCCAACCTCAACACCGTATCCCTCCATTCCATTCCCCTCCAATCCCTCCAATACCTTCAATTCCCAACTAAAACGCCAACCAACATGTCTCCAAATGTCACTATCACACACCTATCCGACCTCACACCCCCCTCCCAAGAACGAACCTGGCTCACAGCCCCGCACCCAACCCTCCCAATAGTCGCAACCTGCAGTTCAGACAAGACCATCCGAGTCTACTCCCTTACAAACTTTACCCTCCTCTCCACAATCACCGGCGGCCACAAGCGCTCCGTCCGCACAGCAGCATGGAAGCCACACATGTCGGGGGAGTCCGTTCTCGCAACGGGCAGTTTCGACGCAACAGTCGGCATCTGGCGGCGGTGGGATAATTACGGGCGGGAAGACGGCGCCGGGATGGGAATGACCAATGACAATAACCAGACCCCGACGGATACCTCTGACGCCGACAGCGCAGACCGCGAAGAAGACGAAGAAGAATGGCGCTTCGCCGTCCTGCTCGACGGCCACGACAGCGAAGTCAAGTCCGTATCATGGTCCGCGTCGGGGATGCTGCTGGCGACGTGCTCGCGCGACAAGTCAATTTGGATCTGGGAGGATCTCGACGACGGCGATAACAACTTCGAGACCGTTGCTGTGATGCAGGAGCACAGCGGCGATGTGAAGTGTGTTTCGTGGCATCCTTCCGAGGAGTGTCTTGCTAGCGGGAGCTACGACGACACTATCCGGCTGTGGCGGGAGGATCTAGATGATTGGGGCCAGGTGGCATGCATCAAGGGACATGGGGGGACAGTTTGGTTTTTGGATTGGGAGGGGGATGATGCAGAGAAATGGAACGGGCCGATTTCCGATTCCAATTCTGAGTCCGAGCTGAGCGCTTTACAAGCTCAGTGGCGTTCTCAGAGGGCGCTTTCCGGCCCGCGCCTCATCTCCTGCTCGGACGACCGCACCGTGCGCGTGTGGCGGCGGCAGCCGAAGGAATCCCAGCAGATGGGCGCGTTTTCTTCTGCCACGACGGGCATCCCGAGTATCATTCGGCCTACGGGGACAGACGAGGCTTGGGAGGAGGATGCCGTGCTCCCGCATGCGCATGAACTGCCTGTATATGCTGTTGCGTGGAGTAAGCGGACCGGACTTGTTGCTTCGACTGGTGCGGATGGGCGGATTGCGATTTATGAAGAGCGATTTGTTACACCGGAGAAGGAGGAAAAGCAGGATGATGCGGATGCTATGGATACTGCGTCTAGTGATGTGCTACGAACGGAGTGGGTGCTTGTTGGTATTCAGGATGGGGCGCATGGGATTTACGAGATTAATCATGTTGCTTGGGCGAAGAGAGCAGATCGGGGTTCTGGGGGTGAGGAGGAGGTGCTTGTCTCGACGGCTGATGATGGGAGTGTCAAGGTTTGGACTGTGACGCGGTAATTGCTTTTTGGAATTGGCATGTGTTGGGTCTAAATAGCTTATAAACAAAAGGCTTGATGTATTTAGAGTCCAGAAAAAGGAAGAATATATAATCAATATGTCACTTGAGTAGTATGATCGCAGAGATATCAGAATGAAAATCATATTTAGAATTAAACCGAAGACTCCAGAACACCGTGTGCTTTATACAGATGCCAAAAATCATTCCCCTTCCTGAAACCCCTTCAAAAAATCACTTGTTATGAAGACTGGCGGTTCTCACCAGTTTCTGGATGCGAGACATGACCTTCGTCGTCACTAGCTTCGCCAACAGCGTAATGCTCCCGCTCAGGGCTAGGAGAATGAAGCTGGTCGAGCTCACTCTCATCAAAATCACCAGCCTCGACATCACGACCAGAATGCTTGTTCTGGAATCTGTTGAGAATGGATGCATTGTCCGACATATCATTATTTGAGACGCCCTTGTAGCCCCGGCGAGTACGGCGACTGCGCCAGATGAAAAAGCCCCAAGCGATCACACCGATAATCACAATAACGAGGACGGCCTCGCCAGACTTAGCATAAGCGTGCATCTCAGTCTGTTTCAGCCTCTCCTTCTCGTTCTCCTCGGCAGCGGTACTGTTGGCCTGTCCGCCGACAGAAGTCTGGGGCAGCTTCTCGCCGTCGATACGCGAATCGGAAGGCTGGCCGCCAATGCTGGCGATATCGACCTTCATGAAGCGATCGAGCATGTCGCGGCTCTGGCGGGGGTTGTCGAATGGAACCATATGACTGGAGTTGTAGAAGAGCACGTAGGTGAGGTTACGGGCGGATTGGTAGATGCCAGCGGGCTCGCCTTCGAAGGACCAGTCGTGGCGCGGGGCCCAGACGCCAGGGGAGGTTTCGAAGCCGCTGCCACCCATCCAATCCATGTTGTGGATCAGAGTCTCGGTTCCGATATGGTTGCAGATGAGGTCCTTGTCGCCGCTGAAGAGCAAGACGTTGATGCCCGATTCGATCAATCCCGGAAGCAGGTGAACAGAGGGGATGGAGTTCTTCGCGGTGAAGGCCATGTGGACCATACCAGCGCATTCTGTCCAGCCGGATTTCTTTGCTGGGTTGATGTTCAGGGCCTTGACGACATCCGGTCGCTGGAGATACGGCTCAATGTTTTTCAGGTCAGGGGGCCAGTTCATGCCACAGGATTTGGCTTCATCCTTGAGACGGACATCGTACATGTTGTAACATTGGTGATTTTCGGTGGTTCGATCGAGGAATTGTTGCAAGACTAGCTCGCATGCGCCGACATCCAGTTTGTTCTTCGCGCCGGCAGTCTCCAGCTTCGAGAGGCAGACTTCGTTGAGTGCATTTATGTTGTTGTGAAGGACTGTGCCCGGTGTGAGGAGGCCTTCTCTCTCAACGAACTTAAAGTATGAAGGGTACTGGTCTGCAGGAGAGATCCAACCATTACCGATCAGCAAACCCTTAATCGGCCACTGTGTGCCTCCGTTCTCTGCAACGCCCTTGTTGCGATCTTGAATGGCCTTTGCAATATATGGAATGTGCTGGCCGGCATACGATTCACCCGCAAAATATAGCTATAACACAGTTAGAGATTTAATCAATGTAGGGGACAAGGCAAACGTACGTCATCGTTCGCATACTCGGGGAATAGCTCAAAGAACTTTTCCAAGAAGATAATGAAGTGAGCGGCCATCTCGTCAAGCTCATGGAGATAGCTATTGGTGTTCGCATAGCTGAAACCGGTACCGACCGGGTTATCCACGAAGAGCAGGTTGGCAAACTCATCCCACCTGCCCTCGTTATACTTCAAGGTATGGTCGTCCTGAAGTCGGTAGGGCCCAACTTCCATCAATGCGCCATCCATAGAGCTACATCCTGGGCCACCATTCAGCCAAATGACAGTGCGCTGTCGGTTCGCGATATGACGATTCTGGAAATGCCAAAAGAACAGGTTGCCGTTGATGGCCGGATCGACCTCGATATGTCTAAAGTCGTCGTATTAGAAAAGATATACGTCCGAAGAAATCCAACTTCCAGGAGACTCACCCAGCATGCATCTTCAAGAAAGGGCCCTCCGGCGCCCCGGGTAACGAGTGCACATAATAATCCGCAGCCGAACTGGCCGACACCAACGGGCTCAAGAGCAGCGATAATGCGGATAATAACATCGCGACAGTACCACCCTTCACAGAAGAAGGGAGGAAGGGTATTGAGAGCATTTAGCAGTCCGGTGTGGGTATCATCAGACTAGAGGTTTAGGTAACTAGATAGTCAAGTAGAGATGTCCCGGGAGGGACTCGTAGGCGCAAATCAACAGATCATCGAATCCAGACGGGTCGGACGGCACAAGGGGATAGGAGAGGAGAGGGTGCACAAAGAAGTAGCAAAACCCAAAGAAAGGAGATGTTAAGGTGTTAAGGTGTTCAGAGTGTAGAATGACGGAGTTCAAAGGAAGTCCACGGCTGGCGTGGCCTGTGGAGTATTGAGTGTAATTACCGGTCATTACCGGTGGATTGGACAAAGTGCACCGCCACTTGCTGCTTGAATCACGGTATTTATTGTATTATTCGTACGCTGCATATTTATTTGTCAATTGGGATTATTAACTGCAAATACGTCTCCTTAAGATCTATATATTTTGTTATGTTCACCTCTAAATCAAAAAGTGCACCTCATCGCCACTGGTTGACCTTATTATAGTTTAATTTTGGGGATCTTCAACTAGTAAATCAGTGTATCACTTAGAAGAAATCAATAGACTTGTCGGCGTCCTTCTTAATAAGATCCACCATCCCCTGAATAGTTAGCTTCTTGTTTCTCTCAGCAATTCAATAGTCTTACATCAGGCATGATAGGCTGCTCATTGGCGTCCTTGACATAGCGGAAAGGCATTTCGGTGCGCTCATGCTCATTGATGAGCAATTCCGGGTAGTCGACATATTGAATGTCCTCGAGTGGTACTGGGCAGAATCAGCATCCAGCACATATATTGTCCAGACTGTTTACTTTCCACACTCACCCTTCTCGTGAACAACCAAACGAGTAACTCGCACGGCAGTATCGGTGGTCATCTGCTTAGGCCCCAATCGGCGGCCGACATATCCCTTCTTTCTCAACTCCGAGGTGCGATCTACCAAGTCGTCAGTCTCTCGCCGAAGTGCATGGAGAAAAAAGTACATACCTCTAGGCGGGTCATCACCTGCAGATGCAGTTAACAGTCAAAGGGTCAGTCTGAACTCAATCTGTACATATCGCGGGGTAAGAGAAAAATTCCATACCGAGGATACCACCGAACAAGAAGACCTCAAAGGTATCACCATCCTCAGGACTCAACTCGGCCTCAGCGGAGGGGTCTAGCAAGCAGACCTTTTCCTTGCGGTCGGCAAAGATCTCCTCGACACTGCGCTGCTCGACCTCGAGACCCTTGGTGGCGGCTAGATCTGCGGGCATCTGCAGCTCGGCGGGCACAGAGCTGAGGAGGAATCGTGCCCCGCGGTCGTGAGATTCACGCGCAATGCAGGCATATTCGAGCGTGGACCATGGGCCCAGCTCGGGATCCAGATGCTCGACTACGAAGGTTGGGCGAGTCATGGTGGGTGTGGGAGAGAGACGTCACAGAAGCGGAAAAAATGAAGAAATGAAGAAGTTCTCAAGGTTCGGTTCCACTGTGGGCAGGTGACGAGGTTATAATTGATTTAACCAATGATACTATTGTATCAAGATGAGCCTGGGGAGGGTCATGGGAAGATTTAGGATGTAGAAGGTTGTTAAATACAATATTAATGAGTTTAGTATATGTGCGAGCCCACCACGAAGTGTAGTACATGTGCAGTAATTTATATAGCATCCAATAGTACCCAGAGTAAACTAGAGATATATTCTCACTATAACATATGATTTCATTGCTTCGCGTCGCTGCGCAATCATAATACACATTATACATTCTATTAAAACAAAATAATGCGCAGTTATCCAGGGAGGTAAAGTCCCAGAACGTCATCTACCTACATAGCCAATAGTGGCCAATGGCCATCTCCGATCCGTCACCTCTCTGGGATTTATTTAAAAAACTATCCTATTACTGCTAGTCTCTTCTCTATTATTTGTTATTCTTTAACCTATTATTTCTCTTAAGTCCCGTCTCACCCTCTTTGCCGGTCACACATCAACTTCTCCCCGCCTTATCTTTCCCGCTTCAATTTCCCCTCCACTTCAACTTCTACTTCAACTTTCTTCAACCATCCATCATGAATCCCCACCAGCAGAACAAAGTGGACATCAACGTAAGTACTTCTACTGTCATTATCATATCTTTACTCACAATTCCCTAGTCGTTGAGCCCAGAGGAGCAGCGTCTGCTGCGCCTCTACGGCAAGATGCCCACCAAGAAAGACGTCCTCCAGAACAAGCTCAAGGCAAGCCCAACACAGCCTAACCCCACCAAACAACACCTTCCTGACATTTAATTTTCTATACAGGAACGCAAATACTTCGATTCGGGTGACTACGCTCTCAGCAAAGCCGGCAAAGCCTCCGACCTAGGCGTCACCAACATCGGGTCACGCCACCCAGTGCCGGAGAACATCCCGCACCTAATCTCAACCTCACCAGGCCACAACAACTCTGTCAGCAATGGAAGTGTGAGCTCCCAGGGCGGGCAGATTCCCGGCAGCATCAGCGGACACCCTGGCTCGGTCGGGTTCCAAAGCCGCAGCCCGATCAAGGAGGGGGGTAGCTACCTACACCGTGGTACTAGTATCAGTGAGGGTGAGGCAGGCTCTGGTCTGGCCTCTGAACCAGTGCAGAGTGAGCAGGAGCTTAGTGTTAGCCCCCCTCCCGCGAGAGAGGGTGTTCCTATCCGTCGATAGGCGATGACATAGTATCTTACTCCACTATGGGTGGCTGTGGCTATTCTGAGAAGGGCAATTGTTGCATGCATATCTTTTGAAGGGGGTCTGTGATTTCACGTTCAAAAGCCTGGCGCTATGGGAATTTCTTTGTCTTTTTGTTGTCTTTTTTTCTTCTTTTTTTTCCCTTTCCAAATGTCTTTTGTGAATGAGGGGACAGGATAGGGGTGCACTGCGGGACAGAGCAAGAGTGAGAACAGAGGCAGTGCGTGGACTTGTGATGGTTTCAATGATATGACTGATGGGAGTGGGAATTCACTGCCCAGTCAATCGAGCATTGCTTCGCTTTTCGGTGTCTTGGCTTTTTATTTCTCTCCAATTACCACCATTTATCAACTTATCACCAATCTGTGGCATTCGGGGTTTTTCCTCTTTTCCTTGATCTTTGCTCTCCTTTTTCATATCTAGTTCATACGACATGACCCTTGTTTGTGATAATTTCCTTGCACCACTTCTTGATTTCATTCTTGCGAGTGATAATTTGTGTACATTGTATTCCTAATGGACTATCGTGTTATATGTGCATAACGATACTTCCATTTTTTTGGCTTGTTATACTATCCAATTTGTTCAAAGGTTATAGGTTATATACATGAAAGTCGTTTACACATTCTACGGATTGTCTTACTGGCGAATCTCCCATTTTCTCATCTACGGTAGTGTATTATATATTGTCCAACTAGGATGCTCTATGTCGTATTAGGAACTTGTCTCTTGAACTAGATCATATCAAGGATAGAGGCTATATAAGCAGGCTGTTCTCGTACACTACATAGAAAATATCGCTATATCGCTATATAGCTCTATTGCTGTATTCCTCTATGGACAGTCAAGTATGTCAACATAGTGGATATTTGATTCGGCATAATATACTCCATATGGCACAAGTAATTAAAAAAAGTCTAATAACTGGCTAGATATTAGCCTGTAACATTCTCATGTTCTAGCGTTTCTAGGCCCTAAATCAGTTTAGTATAGCCTAGGTAGAAAGTGGTCCTCCGACCGCTAGTCTAGCTGTAACACTTATTAAAAAGAGATTTCCTCTTTTCTCATTTGAACTTCTCTTTCTTGTTTATTTGGTTTATTTGATTTAGTCTATTCAATTCGATTTTGTTTTTTTTCAGGAATTTCTACTTTCACTTCTCTCCAGGGCTGTCTTGCTTGACCCACGTGAAGTGTTGTGTTGAAAGCGATAAGCTTAGAGGAAAAAAAAAAGCAAACAGTGTCTCCCCCTCCTCAACTTCTCTCTCCCACATCCAGCTCTGAACACGACGGTTGCTTCAGATCCCCCCATTCCTTCGATTTCCTTACCGCGTACCCAACCCTCTCGGCGGTCCGATGTGGCTCCTTCGAGTCTTTTCGTCGGCCTTGTTCCTCGCCATCACCGTCTCCTCCATCCCACTAGCCTTCGATGTGGGCGGCAAGACATGTGGCCTAGCCTTCTCACTGTCCTTAGCAGCATTTTACTTCCTGGTCTCGTTGTTGAAGGTCACCACCCCTGACCGATCGTGGTTCCGTTCCTCCATCATTGCCGTTCTCCGCTTTATACAATGGGCCGTCATCCTGGTCCTTCTGATTTGGTCGCTGAATCGATTCTCGGTTGATGCCGACAGTACAGGCACAGGATGGGCGGAGCGCACTTTCAGCAGCAAAAGGGCGCAGGATTCTTCTCTTCAGGAATGGCTCTTTGGTCGCGACGGCCTGGTGGAAACGGTGACCCTCGGCAACTGGGATCGACTTCTGAGATGGTCCACCCCGGTTTTCCAACTGGCAGAGGGATTCTGCAGTTTGTTAGTGATTCAGGCCGCTGGACAAATCACCCGCTGGCTCGTCAACCGAGGTGGACGCAGCGATAGCTGGATGGTATGTTTTGATCTCCCCGTGGGTGTCTCGATTAAAAACCAACTCTTATCCTAGATCGGCCTCTTGGTCTTGTCCGCTACGATTATCTCCAGCTCAGTTTACTTCCTTTGGCGTGTTCTGCAATTCCCCGAAATCTCCAACGTCGATGCGGCCTTGATTGGAGTTTCCGTCACATGCGCCGTCATTCTGTGTGCCTGGGGTATTGGAAGTGGTCGCGGTAACCCAGTCGAAAGCTCCCTCCTCTTCGCCTATATCGTGCTCTGCATCTACCAGATCTTCACCGACTACCAGCCATCGCACCCCGTGGAACAAATATCCTCCCCTTCGCAGGTCGGAGACTTCCCTCCACTGCCTCCCATCATCATGGCGTCGTACACAACCCTGATGCACGCGCTGTCTCTTCTGCCGTCGATTATTCACGCAGGCTTCAACGTCATTACCACCGTCTTCAGTGCTGTCACGCCCTCCGTCCTCATCTCACTCGCCTACCGCCTGCTCGTACTGTATGCATCGACGCGCATCATCCCAGCTGTCCGCGAGTCGGGGGCCCGTGCCCTTTCCCAGGAGGCTTCCATTGACGATACCGACGCAGCAGGCCAAGTGCTGGGTTTCCTGAGCTACTTCGCGCCGACAATTCTCATCGCTGTCTACACCAGTCTCCTCATGCAGCACTTTGCAGCAACCTCACAAGCAATGGGTGGCAGCGGTGAATGGTGGAGCACCCAAGGCAACGGCGGTGGTAACCCATGGCGGTGGATTAATCTTGCTTGCACAATATCCCTATACGCGGTCGAGCTGTGGCTGGGGGAAACCAACGATCTCGACAACGGAGTGGCAGGCCACTGGAAAACCGACTGAATGACTACTTGCCAGAGTCAACGACTGCTAAGTCAATCTGCCTACGCTTTCCTTCTTATCATTGCCCCAGCAAAAGCGCGGCAGGAAATCCAAAGGCCAATCGAATCGGCCTTCTTGCTTCCTTGGCTGTGGTATATTACTGCACGAGCCTGGTCGGCCACAAGCCTACCAAGCTGACCTCTCCCGCAGCAACCTTGACAACGAAAACGCCACTCAGCAGCGATTCAACTGGAAACTCGCCATCATCTTAGCTACAGCTACCGTAGAACGAGTTCTTCGGAATGGTTTCCATCGCCTGACGCCAATCACCGGTCTCGGTTCTTCGTTTCACGTCACTCCGCCCGCTCTTCCTTGCTTCCTCGCTAAGCATTCTCAACTGCCAAACGAGTGTATTTGGTTGTCTCTGTCTCGAGGCAAACATCACTCTGTTCAACATGCCACAACACTTTTCACGACTCGACGATACCAGATAAACCTATTGCTTTTTCTTCTTTCTTCTGTGTCTTCCACACCCACTTTGAATTCCCACTGTTTATCCGTTCGGCACTTATACCCTCTGCTGCCTACGCTCAACTATCCCATTCACAGCTTCCCGGTTTCTCTTTCGCTCCCCTCGGCCGAATCTTGCTCCATCTACACGCACGCGCACCCACTTTGACTCGAGGCCATTACTTGTACATAGGATACCTGGTTCTTTCTTCTATTGTATTTCTTGC
Organism: Penicillium roqueforti; assembly: GCF_015533775.1. Classification (NCBI taxonomy): domain Eukaryota; kingdom Fungi; phylum Ascomycota; class Eurotiomycetes; order Eurotiales; family Aspergillaceae; genus Penicillium; species Penicillium roqueforti. The sequence goes on from NW_024067574.1 coordinate 40,334, forward strand.
CAGGCGCTTGGTGGGGTTAATAGATATTCGGTTCTCTTTCTAGATCGAATTTGAGTGTTATAGAGCGGACAGTTGTAGTCTTGGCTGCCACCTCGGGAGCTGATAGTCACATGCTAGCTTTCAACCCTATTACCAAGCCCTACAACCCGATATGGAATGGCAGATAAGAAACCTAGCCAGCTAGAGCGCAGCAATTAATACGGAAAGCACGTGAATCCCCACTTTGAAAGGGAAACCCCATGGAACTAGGCCGAATTAGGAAGCCTTGGCACTCTTAACTATGGTATTATCTAAGCAAATCAATCTGAGAGCGCAAATTACAGAGGTTTACAGGTACAAATTAATGAGCTGTGACTGTTTTCCCTTTCATTTTGAATGCTCAGATTCAATAACTACTTCAAAATGGCCGAAAACGTAGCAAAGAAGCTCAAGATCTCGTCCCCCTTGATTGGGACACACAAGTGAGTGCACCTGTAATTGCTGCTCATCCTGCCCAACCTGCTCACTGATGAAAACAGCGGTCACTTCCACGCCGACGAGGCCCTCGCCGTCTACCTCCTCCGCCTGCTCCCCACATACGCTTCCTCCCCTCTCATCCGCACGCGCGACCCAGCTGAGCTAGAGAAATGCCACACCGTCGTCGACGTGGGCGGCGTGTACGACCCCGCCATTCACCGGTATGACCACCACCAGCGGACCTTCTCAACAACCTTCCCGCAGCACGCCACGAAGCTCTCCTCCGCCGGCCTGGTGTACATGCACTTCGGCAAGGCGATCCTCGCCCAGAAGCTGTCCCTTCCCGTGGAGCACGCCGACGTAGACCTTCTATACGAGAAGCTGTACACGGACTTCATCGAAGCGATTGACGCCAACGATAACGGCATCTCTGCCTACGACCAGGCCGCGCTTTCCGCCGCCGGTGTCGAGAAGCGCTTCAAGAATGGCGGCATCACGCTCGCCTCAATGGTTGGCGACATGAACAACCCAGACCCCACCAGCCCACCCGGCGAGCCCCAGGACGAGGACAGCCTCTTCGGCCGCGCCAGCACGCTCATCGGCAACGCGTTCGCGCGCAAGATGCACCATGCCTGCACGTCCTGGATGCCTGCCCGCACCACCGTCGGCGGCGCTTACGCCGCGCGCAAGGACATCCACCCCTCTGGCCGTATCATCGTCCTCCCGCAGGGCGGCGTGCCCTGGAAGGAGCACCTGTACAACTTCGAGGCTGAGGCTTCGGGAACCAAGGAGATTGACCCCGCCGTCCAGACATACTATGTTTTGTACCCTGAGAACGCTACCGAGGGAGCCAAGTGGCGTGTGCAGTGCGTTTCCGTCTCCGAGAGCAGCTTTGAGTCTCGTAAGCCTCTGCCTGAGTCGTGGCGCGGTGTCCGCGACCAAGACCTTGATGGTGTCATGGCTGCGGAGGCTGAGAAGAATGGCCAGAGCAAGATCCCCGAGGGTGCGGTCTTTGTTCATGCTAGTGGGTTCATTGGTGGTCACAAGACGAGAGAGGGTGCTATGGCAATGGCTGAGCGCAGCCTTGAGCTATAGGTTTTGGCTATTTGATGATAATTAAAGTCTAAAAGAAAAAGCGCATATTTGATGAACCGTTCTATATTATGATATCTCAAGGAAACTATGATTTATTTTTGACATGACCTTTTTTCTTCGCAACGCTGGGTCTTTAGACGATTGTAAATAACCAATTTGGTCTTGCATGAACCACTGGACACCACAAGTGTCTGTCGGCTGGAGTGCCAGGAGGACCTTTTTAATTTGGTGTCAGAGATATATTAGACGAGTCTTGATATATCTGGCGCGTCAAATTCTGACTGCCAATTGAGCCCGGTTGTTTCTCCGTGGCAAACGAGCGAGAAGCCTCGGTATTCGGAGGGTGTAGAACCAAGCCCAAGAGAATGAGCCTCGAGCCTTTCTCAGCCTATCTGTATAGCGCTCCAGGCATTGGAGCACTTTCCCAAATGTTGACCGAAGCGAGTGTTTTGTTCCTAAAGAAGGACTGGCCTTTCGTGCTCTAATATGAGTCCATCGGTATAGTCCGGGAGTGGAGCGTCTGGTAGGCCTACCGATTTGGTGAAGCAATGACTAGCCCTCAGTGACGAATGCTCAATGCACTGATATCTTCAATGCTTCCAGTGCCATCTCCGGTAGTCGACATGTCCTTTGGTTCAGCCTGGGTGGCCAGGTCCTCGCGTTCGCCCATTGCCCGTTGGATGAGCTTCGCCTTCGTAGCGGCGCCTTTAAGACGCTCATCCACGTCATTGACAGCTTCCTCCGTATTACTCATATCCAGGGTAGCTGGATCGACGAGTTCAAGAAGCGTCTGGAGATTCCTGGCTAGTCGAGTGCTGTGTGATGGGAGACTGGGCATGTCTTTGCAGATAGACGGATCAAGGGAAAGAGTATCCGTTGTGCTATCTGCCTGCGATGCGGGACCTTCGGACGATTTCATGTCGAGTCTCTGTGCCCAGACTAATGCCTTGCCGTACAAGCGGCCCATCTCGACAAACTTCTCGAAGCCTTTCTCAACGGCGAAAACGCTGCCTTCGGTATATCCGGTAGCTGCCCCATCCGCGGTGCCCAGCTCATACCCCTCATTGTAGAATTGCTCCTCCAAATCAAGGAGACTATCTAGGAGATTGGGCTCCATGGTGGGGATAGTGGAGGTAGATATGAGTCAGAGTTGAGGATGTCAGATCGATCACGTTTTTTTTTTTGATATGCGCGGGGCATGTGACCACTTGCTTATTTTCCCGCCTTGCCCCTCCAACAAAGACATTCTCCTCTTCAACACCGCAAGATGACGGATCCGATATTGCCCAAAGCCGGCGAGCGGAATATCCTCGTGACGAGCGCTTTGCCATACGTGAACAATGTTCCCCATCTGGGTAACGTCGTGGGCTCTGTGCTGAGTGCCGATGTATTTGCTAGGTATGACTCAACCCCACACAGAATATAGAATTGCGCCATGAAACTGACTGCCACTCAACAGATACCACAAGGCCTGTGGCCACCGCACATTGTACATCTGCGGTACAGATGAATACGGAACCGCAACCGAGACCAAGGCGCTGGAGGAAAAGGTGTCGCCGGAGGAGCTGTGCGCCAAATACAACAAGATCCACCAAGATGTGTACAAATGGTTCAACATCGGCTTCGACCACTTCGGTCGCACGCCCACGGAGAAGCACACCGAGATCGCGCAGTCAATCTTCATGCGCCTGCACGAGAACGGCTTCCTCGCTGAACGCACCGCCGAACAGCCCTTCTGCGAGCAGCACAACTCGTTCCTTGCTGATCGTTTCGTGGAGGGTGAATGCCCCCGCTGCCACTACGACGATGCCCGCGGAGACCAGTGCGACAAGTGTGGCCATCTCCTCGACCCCTTTGATCTCATCAACCCCCGCTGCAAGATCGACGGTGCTGCCCCCGTCCGCCGCGAGACGAAACACATCCACCTCCTGCTCGACAAGCTCCAACCGGATATCGAAAAATGGGCCCACCCTGCTATTGAAAAGGGTAACTGGCCCAGGAATTCGCGCGTTATTACCGAGTCCTGGTTGAAGGAGGGCTTGAAGGGCCGTGGTATCACCAGAGACTTGAAGTGGGGTGTTCCCGTCCCGCTGGAGGGATATGAGAACAAGGTTCTATACGTGTGGTTTGAGGCTTGCATCGGCTACCTTTCGATCACAGCCAACTACACAGATGAGTGGGAGCAGTGGTGGCGCAACCCGGAGGAGGTTCAGTTGTGGCAGTTCCTGGGCAAGGACAACGTTCCTTTCCACAGCGTGATCTTCCCCGGTACACAGATCGGCACGAAGGATAAGTGGACAATGCTGCATCACCTTAGCACAACCGAGTACCTCAACTACGAAGGCGGCAAGTTCAGCAAGTCGCGCGGCATTGGTGTGTTCGGCACAAACGCCCGTGAAACCGGTGTCCCGGCCGACGTGTGGCGTTACTACCTGCTGAAGAACCGCCCAGAGACTGGCGACACTCAGTTTGAGTGGGGACCTTTCGTGGACAGCAACAACGGCGAGCTTCTTGCCAAGTTAGGCAACCTGGTCAACCGCGTCATCAAGCTTGTCACCGCCTCTTACGGCTCCGTCATTCCAGAATTCACCGTGCCAGAGTCCTTCGACCCATTCCTCAAGGAAGTCACCGAACACCTGCTCCAGTACCATGAAGAACTGGAAGGTGCGCACCTGCGTGCCGGTGTGCAGACAGCCATGCGCATCGCCGAGGCGGGTAACGGACTGATCCAAGCGAACCGACTAGACAACGCGCTGATTGCGAACGAGCCCGAGCGTGCCGCCGCCGTCGTCGGCACAGTGCTCAACCTGATTCTTCTGCTGTCCAGCGTGTTCTCGCCATACATGCCAGCAACCTCGAAGTCGATTCTGGAGCAGCTGAATACACCCTTCGAGTACATCCCCAGTGTGGAAGAGCTCAAGTCCACCGGCTGGAAGCCTACTTCGCTGAAGGCGGGCCACAAGATCGGCAAGGCGGCTTACCTGTTCACCCGTATTGATCCCAAGAAGGCGGATGAGTGGCGTGAGATGTTCGGTGGGTCACAGAGCGACCGGAAGAAGAAGGAGGACGAGGCTGCCAAGCAGGCCGCAAAGAAGGCTGCTGCTAAGGCTAAGAAGAAGGAGAAGAAGGAGAAGGGTCGCGCTGGTGCTCCCGAAGGTGTAGAGGCGTCTGCTAAGGGTGGTGCGCAGAAGGCCTCCGTTACGACCGAGGGCGAAAATGATGAGGCGGTTGAGAAGATTGCTGATGGGGTGGCTCAGGTTACTCTGCCTACCTCGTAGATTGTTGGGTTTTCATCACATGGCGATCTGGATGATAAAATACATGCAAGGCGCGGTGTGGGGGCTTTTCTTTTTATGATTATCGATGAGATGTTGTGCATGGGTCATGAACGGTGATCATCTTCTGGCCATATTGAACTAGCTTGGGGAATTCTTCTTTTTTATAGGTATCACGCATGGATGCAATGAAGATGTTTTGTTTTTGATGACCTGATCGACGTCTTGATGCTATATGTTCCGCCTACTTGTAACTGCTCAGCTCTACGATCTATCTACTCCGTACAGTGAGTCACAAGCCCTAGTAGATCCTTCCAGGAAAGAAAATAGATGGGCTAGCAAAAGAATTCTCATTTGCTTAATCAAAACACGCCGGTATGGTAAGAATTTCATTACATGCTCGTTGTAGCGATGGGATACGAAAGTGATTAGCGAGAAAAATCCCCCCATCCCACGCAAAAAAGAAGAAAAAAAGCCGGGGGCCAAATCAACGCTTGCGCGTGCTCGGTCTAGGCTTTGTCTCATCAGGCCCGATAGGGTGCAACATGACCTTGTTGACAGTCTGTTGGGTATTGGCGGAGTAACCCTTGCTCCAGTCGTAGCTGACGGAGTAAGCGAAGATATTTCCAGTACGGTTGAAAGCGGTGGTAGTGATAGGGCCTCCGACAGCGGGATAACCCTTCAGACGGTGCTTCGCATCCTTATCCCAGAAGTGGAAAGTGCCGTCGGCACCAGCCGTGCTGAATGTACCATGGATGGGGTGGAAAGAGATAGCGTTAACAGAGTAGATATTGCAGACATCGCGGTTTGTAGGCGGGGTTTCACGGTGGCACTTGAAGGAGAAGTTCGAGGCGGAATCCTTCTCCTCGACGTACTGAATAGCACAGCGGCCCTCGACCGAGCCGACAGCGAAGCCCGAGGCATCTGAAAAGCAGCTGACTACCCGCGTCTGCCACTTGAGAGGTGATTGCATGGTCTTGTAGAACTTTGTTGGCTGATCGAGGTTGATGATGTTGATGTAGCGGTCTGCGGTGCCGATGACGAGCAATTTGTTCTTGACGTCCATGGTGTAGACACGCTCTTGACACTCGACGGAGGCAATTGCGGTGGACTGGCGCAAATCCCAGTATTTGACTGTCTTGTCCCACGAGCCAGTGATCAGGAGTGGGGATCCGCCCACGGAGGGATTGGGGATCATATGGCAGCTTCGGATGGGAGCGTCGTGGGCGGCAACTTGAGTTGTCGTGCCTGAACCGAGATCGAGCATGCGAGCTGCCTTGTCGGCACCGGCACCGACGACCTTGGTTCCATCCTATAAGAAGAAAAAAGACAATGTTAGTTTCTGTCTATGGGAACTGGGCTGTGGGGGAAATACGCCGGGATGGCGAGAACGGGGGTCAGCTTACTGGAGACCAGCAGCAGTTCAGAACTGGAGCTTCGTGCTCGAAGAGTGCCTTTCCTTCACTTTGCCCTTGGTCGTTGATTTCGTAGATGCGGACTTTCTTATCCCACGAGGCCACGGCCAGGTGTTCGCTAGTAGGCGAGAAGCGGAGATCCGAGATGCCATCCTCGGGGGGAGTATTAAGGGCGACGTCCTTAGAAATGTCGCCGGTGGTATTTGTCTGGCCCGCCGAGGCCGACGACGCGCCGGCGCCGAAAAGTGACATTTGAAAGGGCGCGAGAGGTGTGATATGGTAAAGGGGTATCGAGGGCGGGATGAAAGGATGTGAGCTGAAAACAAAGCTGAAGTCACAGCTGCCAAGTCATGCAGAAGAGAAAGAAAGTCCAATTCGGTAGAGAAAGGAGGAGACAGAGAAGTCGATTGATATTGTAGCTCGCCAGAAAGCGATGCGCGATGATGGCAGAAAATATATCCCACCGCCTTCGTGCCTGTAGATTTTATACTTCACTCGAGGGTTCTTCTTTTGATCCCAATTTTGTATTTGAATTTGAATCACTCTGAACTTACATATATATATGTACGCCTATTCTCTTAACAGAACTATAGCCATGCCTATCTATCCATGGATGCCATGAGTCACGACTACCAAGGCAGCATTGCCGGACTGCAGTTATCCGTTTGGAAAATATTTTGTTAGACGATCTGATTGGATGAGGCTTTACTCAATGGTCGTACTTGAGGCAACTAAAAGGATAAGATTTGATTCGATCTTCACTTTCTAGGCATTGCCGTGTCAGTCTATACTTATCGTATATATTAACTTGATACCGACTAGGAACTATCTTTAGGAAGATCTATAAGAAGTACTTAAACTAGCGAGCGACTATTCAGCTTATTATACTCTGTTGCCGAGTCATCTTTAGTAAACAACTGTATGCATCCATAATTCACAACTATTTTACTAAGCCAAAAAGGACAAGAGGATATGGATATGCTGGTTCACGGACCACTTATGAATTATGTCTTTATATCTTTCTACTTGTTAGAGACTGTTTCTGCCTTGGGTTGATAGGACCTGCTCCCACCTTGTTTGATCTCCTTCTCTCTCTCCTAGCGAACACACACCATACATGGGGTTCCTTTTTCATCACTCATCCAAGAGATTGTTGAGATTGTTGATATATGAGTAAATTGTCTCACTATCCGACGAATACATGCAATATCCACCATGTAGATACTTTGGTCAACTAGGCTGCAAATACAGTTTACAGGACATTCGAGATCGGCATGATGAAATAATGGTCAATTAATAACGCCATAGAGGAAGAAAGCTTAATTACGAGCAACCTTAGAAGCTCAGTTGAGTTTGCTGGTTTGCCACCATGTTGGAATACAAAATGGACGTGCATTATGCCGTTAAGAATGGCCTAGAGTGGTCAGTTTCACCGATGTAGGATGATTTCAAAGTGGAGATGAAGGAATGGTATGATTGAATTTGTAGTTATAGTCAGGCGATCTCATCATATGATTAATAAAATCTAGTCATAGAGTGTCGTATAGGTACGTATATAAGTACTAATGTGGTAGTTCTAGCCTACCACCAGCACATACGTACTCCTCTTCGTACATATAAGAGTGATCTGCCCTAAATAAAGTGGAGCCAAATGCGGGGTGCAGCACTCTGATTGGCTGAGAGCTGATGTTGATGTCAGTTGAAATGATCCGGGGAAGGCCGGTGATATTATATTTGTTTTGTAGATGGTGGTAGTGAGGTTGTATAGAAGAGCAGAGAATAGTAGAGTAGAGTAGAGTATAGTATAGTGTAATATAGTATAGTGTAATATAGTATAGTGTAGTAATAATCCGTGGGAGAATAATGTGAAACCCGCTGATACAGAGGTACTTGCTTGTTATAGACAAACACCATATAAACAGAAGTAACATGACATCCATGACACTGCACCCCCTCTCACACAACCTTGGTCACCTGCCTACTTCCCCTCTCTTCGCTCCTTCTTCTCTTCCATCTCCTGATCTTTGATTCATCTCCTGATTCATCTGAGAGTATATTCCTTATCCCATCTTGACCTTTCCTGAACTTGACCAGATACATTCTGCAACCATGTCTGTTCCTCTAACCAAAGTCGATTCTGCTATCGCTGGCTTGTCTATAGCCGATGAGAAGCCTGCCATTACCGAGAAGGAAGTCAAGGGCAAGTCTCACAAGGAGAAGCCTCACAAGGACAAGACACACAGGCGGGCCTCATCAACGGCAGAAGGTATCTGGAATATCAAGGACCTTGGTAAGTATCCATCAATCTCAGTAGGAAAACCATACTGATACCGCCTTAGAAGAGCAAAAGCTGGAACTGACCCTACCAATTGAAACACAGAAGACTGGGTGGTGGGTATCTCATCTTTCCTCGCACATAGATCAGTTCTCACTGACTTCGGTCCAGGAAACTCAACACCTCCCCATCAACTATCGAGGACAAGGATATCCTCAAAATGCTCCTCGTCACTCCACCCGTCAAGAAGATTGACCTCCACTTCCCCCTTGGCCTAGAGGTCACCGCTCGGAACCTCAAGGGCGTCACAATCAAGGACGCATTAGATGCCATCTACAAACAGTTCAAGAAGAAGGTCAGTGACTCTACGATATAGACCATAAAGAGTGTATGATGACTGACGTGACCCCGCTAGGCGGATGACGAACTTGACAAACCCTACCTCGCTGGCTTCGAATGGGACAAGGAAGAGTGCTGGACCCGGTTGGTCGTGCATCAGAAGAAGGAGGGTGCACCACAACCAAGCAAAAAGTCCAAGAAGAAGTCCAAGGACGAGGCATAGATTGGCATTAGCCCATCAACCCGGGTGTTTCATGACATGAACATGAACACAGATAAGTGTCCCCGGATGCCCTTCCAATCCCTTCTGCACTTTATCCCTTCACTTACCAACCATGATAATACCGGGACTATTGACTCCCCTCAATCTGCAATACGCCATTTGACTTTTTTGCTCTGCTTTTTCACAGTCCCATTCGGCTGCTCTGTGTTCACTGCGTTTCTAATATAGAAACAAGAACTAGGAGGGTACGAGGGATATTTCATATTCCATCTCGTCTATCATATTTCTCTTGATCAGTCGTTTCTGCCTGGCCCGGCTTATGTATCTACCCTGGGTGGTGTGCCGTTCACTCTTTCTGACGCCTAGTGGGGATCGAATCAAATAATTTTGACAACTGTCTTTTTCCAATGTAGATATTGTAAGACATTATGTCGAACCCAAGTTGAGGAGACAACCTGTGATTGAAGTCCAAGTGGACATGCCAAGCCACACTATACCGGTTGACATCCACAGCTTCATATCGGCATACTATACATGAGTATACTATAGATCCACGAGAAGACGGAACAGATCCTAGTCCCAAAGTGACCCCCAAGACTTCCGCTCCCTCAAAAAAGCCTTATCCGAGTACTTCGGCACCATCCCCATCCTGGTATACGCCGCCTTAACATTCTTCACAACATCACATTCCAAAGTCGAAGATTCCACATAATAACCCCGATCTCTAGCCTCTCCCAGACGAGTATAAACCACCAAATCCAGATCGCGGACGCCGAAAATCTCCAAGCCCCCACGCACCCGTTCAGGAAGGAATTCCTGTCCCCAGACCATCTCCGTCGCAGAGTATTCATCCTGATCCCACCTGTCCCCGAAGACGAGAGCTTCAAAGACGATATCCATCCGCAAGCCACCGGCTGATTCTTTTTGGTCGTCCTTCAGGGAGAAGATTACGAATGTCAGCTAGGGTTCTTTGCAAGCGGGAAAATGATATATAGATGTAATGCGAACAGATAGAAAGGTAAATACTAGGTAACTAAATGTATCTATTACGTGAAAATAAAGTAGAGCTGGACACTCACCAACGTTTCATAAATATACAAATACTGTCCGCCATGCCCGACATTACTCCTTAGTAGCGACAGTGTATACACGGGCGGCTGCTGGACCAGCATACGGCGCCAGCTGGCTTCTGGCCTGATAAATGCATCCCATTTGCGAGGGTGCTTGACCATATCGAAGGTGGTGAATGTGAGATTGGAGGTCGAGGTGGAGGTGCAGGGTTCATTTGTAGTGTTGGTGTCGGTATCCTTCATTTTAATGGTCTTTCCATTGCTAGGACCGGATTGGTGGAAGATTGACGGGAAGGTCTCTGCTAGTAGTGGGTTCTGGGTCTTTGGTTTCTTCAATGCATTGTCGAGAGGTCGGAAGAATAGGGCCCATTGTATGGGTGGCGAGGAGTCGATGAAATTGGTCCAGGCGTGGCAGATTCGGGTTGCTTTTGTGAGGAGGGTGCGGGTGTCCAGGTTGAGGAGGATTAGTTCGAAGATTTCGGGGATGGAGAGGGCGTGAGTTTGGGCTGAGGTTGGGGGAGTGGCCATTGAAGTTTAAGAAGAAGAGGAAGAAGAAGAAGAAAATGAGCTGAAGCTCAGTCTGGGGGATTTTAGGGGCTCTTTGTTGTCAGTTGGGCACAATTGAGCCTCATCACATGTACACGTGATGATCATTTATCTTGGCGAGATTATGTGGATTTTGGATGTATTAGATGTGTAGATGAGCGGGCATATTTGGAATTATGTAGAGACGGATGTAATGGAGTATATACAGTGGTTTAATGAGGAAGAATAAAACATTCATTTCTCATCGAGAACGGCCCGAACTCCCAAAGAGAACCAAAACAATCTCGTCAAGAATCGTAAAAACAAGATGGGTATTAAGATGTTGGTTATTGAGCGTAGCAAAGATGCGACGGGCAGCAGCCTGTGCATTAGCTCTGCCGACCACATTACCCGCTAAATCTGGAATGAGGGTAGCCAAGACCACAGTAGCCTCGGCACGACTATTGAAACGATCTGCGGCTGAACGCGGAGGGGCTTTGCGAAGCACGCCGCCGGGCCAGAGCGTATCGCGAGCGAGAGCAAGGTACTTGAGAAGGGACTCATCCTGTACCAGGCCGCGTGCTCCCTCGCGGACCTTGCGCTCTATTGTCCCGCCGAGGAGCTGGTGCAGAACAACGACGACTGCACGGCCGCGCAGCCAGTTGTTGCCGCGGTTCAGCTCGAAGGCTTCGAGGAAGAGATCACAGATGGGCTTGATGAATGGCTCGAGCTCGCGGTCTTCGAAGGCGTTTAGTTCCGCTTCGGCTTCGGCTGCTGTGACGACGTCTTCGGTTGCGACGCCGGATTCTGGGACTATCGTGCTGATGGCTTGCTGGGTGGCGGCAGATATGAGGTTTTGGCCTGCGGTAGATAGTTGGTCTAGGACGCCAAAGTTGCCGAGGAAGTCATCCATGCCGTCTGCGACGGAGTTGTAGATGCGTGTGACAAGGTCTCTTGTTTCACCCTCGTTGTCGCGAACGGTTTCCTTACGGGGTAGGATGGCACGTTCAGAGAGGAATGCACGTAGATCGCGGCTGCGGCAGACCTCTGGCAGAAGGAGGAGTTTCTGCAGATAGGCTTCGAGAGCGAGTCGCCGTTTGTGAAGGAACTCTTTCTGTAGCTTCATAACGACTCGTCGCCGGGGAAATTCCAAGTTCCGGACGGAGGGGTAGCGTTGGCGTAGCTTTTGATGCAGATCATGGAACTCGCTGTATCGTCGTGCAACGACCCACGATGCGGCGGGCATTTGCTCGCCGGCATTTCTTTTGACCTCCACCACGTCTGAAATAACTAGTTAGCCTGGAACAAACTGTGCAGTATGAACGTCTCTTACACATTGCAAATTCACGGCCATCGTCCTCCTCTTTGCCTACGACGGTAGACTTGAGGCTAACGGTCGATCGCCCAAATAAGCTGTTATCGCTTTCCTGGAGAATGTACTGTTGCCGCTGCATTTCCTTGCGGTGCATTTCACGCTGGATGCTGGCCTTGGACTTGCGCAGGATTCTCAGTTCCGCGGTGTTGTTTGTCAGTTCTGCTTTGCGTGTCAATGCTTGGACTACGGAGTCCTGGGCTGCAAGTTTGTCGATATCTACTGAGAGTGCCTCAATCGCCTCCGTTAGACCCAAGTCACCTGGTGCAGCTTCGTGCACTTCATCTGCTGGGTCCTTTTCATCCACGCCGTCTGGTTCTTCGTATTCGTCTTCGATAAATTTCTGTTGATCTGGAAATAAGTCGTCATCAAAGACCCCAAGTCGTGACGCATGATCCACCAAACCAAGCGATGCGATGCTTTTCTTGGTTCTTTCATTCCGGTTGTCAACCGAAGGAGTTTCAGACAAGCTGCGCGACGAAGGAACAGGACGGTCCGACCCGAATAGACCAGCAGCATCTCCTTTGAGGTCTTCGATTCTCGCATTTTTCGGCTCGTTGGTAATGATATCATTGAGTGCTGCCTCCATCGTCTCGAGAACTTGGCTTTGGCTCTGGCCATCATTCTCGCCATTCTGCGAATCCTTGCCCAAACTATGGGTGGATGTGGCCAGATTGTCAGTGTCATAGTCGTCATCAAAAAGATAAGCAGATCGTTCTGAATCTATTGATCGCCGTAATGAATCATCATCATCAAATAATTTCCCCATGCCCCGCACATCACCAGACGAGACAGCGGCTCGTCGAAGGTCTTTGGATGGTCTCAATCCCGGCTGGGAACTGGTTCTCGACAACAAAGGGGGCAGAGGTCGCCTCTCGGGAGTTTCAAAAGTGACTGCTATGGGGGAGGATTGCCGAACTGGCGCCTGGGCAGCGGATGCTTCGTCGGACGCAATATACTTCCAGTACAGATCAGACCCCTTGAACTTCGGGTAATAAGTATCCTGGAGACGCTCTAGAATGGCAGACTGGGTTGTCAAAACCACCATTCGCGCTTTTCGGTATTGTTCCGGGGTGGCGCGCTTTCCTGCACTCAGGAATGCCTTGACTGCTCGGCGAGACTCTTCAGAGACATTCAGTTCCGGCTTTGAAAGGTAGGTTTCGCTGATGAGAGCTAGGTCGTTTCTGTCTGCTGGCTTCCATGCTAATAAAGTAGGCATTGGCTCATCTCCAAAGTCATCTTCAAGTGGGTTGCGCAATCCATCTACAACAACCCAGAATTGAACAAGCGACATCAGCTTTTGGCGGTCCATAAACTCCATGAAATAAGAAAGCCCAGATGCACTGTGCATCACATCAATCAGTGACGATTCATGTGTTCTAGATGGAGCCTCAGGTCGAATGTCTAGTGCTGGAGGTACATGGGAGTCCTCGCCAGGTCTCGCAAGTTTCGCCACTTTCTGATCAAGAACACGTTTTCCTGTTTCTAGACGCTTCAGATAGACCTGATCCTGGCCCTCGACCACACTCTCCTGCTTCAATTGACTGGAAACGAGGGCGCGAAAACGACGGGCATCGGAGAGGTTATTACATTTCCTAATTGCCCTCACAAAGCGCTCAAAGGCTCGCTCTGAATCGGCTGGTGACAGTCGCGGGAATGGTTGCCCACGCTTAGACCTAGGTGCAGGTGACGCATGCTGGTCTAGAGCGGCGCGCAGTTTGCGTACAGTCTTCCGATCCTGCAGAGCTGTACGGCCATATGCTTCCATTAATTGGTTCCATGTGTCTGGGTCCGACAATGAAGTGACTATCGGAATAAGCACAGCGCATGAGATGATTTCGCGAATCAGAACCGACACAATTCGACTGTTTAGCACGCTTTGGGGGAATAGCTGTGGTAGAAGGCCAACCGCTAGCTTGCGCAGGTACTCCTGTTGAACAGTCTTTTGATCGGACGCCGAGGTCGCAACGGCAGGATGTAAGCGACCTTCCCGGTATTTGTTCGCAATGGCCAGATCAAGCTCTCCAGACTCGGTCACATTTCGACTGAGATTGCGTCCCCGAACAGAACGCTCGGCAATGTCAAATTCTCTGAGGTGCGATGTCACGATAGGAAAGATACGCGATACGATCAGCGACACCATATCCTCCGCAACCAACCTATCCCGGAGGTTTTCAAGAGCGACGCGAATCGTTCGATCAACTTCATTGGCAAATATAGGGTTCGGACTGATACTTTTGTACCACGATGAAACAAAGTCTCGAGTAATAAAAGACAGAAGTTCGTCGATTCCTTCCGACACGACAAAGGACTGGGGATAGAGTGGCCGGGGACGGTATCGCGTGCTCCGGCGGACATTCAGCACTTCCTTTCGCCATTGGTTAGGTTTTATGAAAGCCACCGAAACGTTCTTGAGGTTGACTCTGTCATTCTGATGCCGGATTGTGAATGTGACAATTCCTAAAAGACCCACAGAAGCTAGGACGACGCCCAGTGTCAAGGCATATCCTAGATACCGGAGGATCGGCAGCCAGCGAACCACAAGACCCCAGGCGATGAATACGCCGACACCCGCCAGAACTAAGTCGCGGCGACTAAGGGCCATTCTCCCCACACTTTTGTCAGAGTTCCACGGCTCATAACGATCACTCCCGGGAGCTTGGGAGCGAACAGCTCGGCATAGTATTATGGGGCCTGGTTGGCGGGGAAGCTCTCGTTGGTATTTAGCGTCCTGGAATGGAGTCGACGCTTGGTGGGGCAAAGTTCCTAGGAGTCAGAAGAGATAAAGACGTGTATAGCAACTGTAAAGGCAGTATCAATATAACAGCCAAGCAAAGAGTCGAGAAAGAGACGATCCCGTGACCGCGCGGGAGTGAACGTCATTTGTGTTTACTTAAGCTGTTAATCCGGGGCCGGCGCCCATCAACTTCGTCTTTCCCCTCTTCCTCTTCCTCTTCTTCTTATCTTCTTCTTCTATTCTGTTCTCTTCACTTTTCCTGCTTTAACGGTTCTCTGCGCCATGGCCTCTCTTACGGATTTTGTCGATTTTTCCTCTAAGCCTTTACTATGTGAGTTGGCCTCTTTACGGGATCTCAACAATTTGCATGTGATTGACCCCAACAGGGTCCGCCGCGACTATTGCTTTCAACCCAATTTTCTGGAAGTGAGTGTCCATCTTAGTCGAGAAAATTTCAATCGCAATGGTTCTGCCCATGAGTAATAGCTAACCTAAATTTTCTAGTATTGTTGCTCGCGCAGGTTGGCCGACTCCATCCGAGGACTGTTGCGTTCGATCTTGGCTAACCGGTGAACAGAGTACCGTAATCACTTCTTGACCCGCCTTTTCGGAGGCGCAAAAAATGGCTGCTACTTCCTTGCAGTCACCATCTTCTCCCTCGGAATTCTCCGTGACCATGTCTACCAACTCGCTCTAGCTGACCAGCCCTTCTACGCTCCTGTTCACCAACCGATTGTTGGAGGTGTCTTGTTTACTATCGGTTCCGTCTTGGTTCTCTCCAGCATGTGGGCTCTTGGTGTGACCGGTACCTACCTTGGCGACTACTTCGGTATTCTCATGGACGCCCCCGTCACCGGATTCCCTTTCAACGTTACCGGCTCGCCGATGTACTGGGGTAGCACTTTGAACTTCCTCGGTGTTGCGCTGTACCACGGCAAGGTTGCTGGTATTCTTTTGACGGCCCAGGTATTTGTCCTGTACTGGTTCGCTCTTGGCTGGGAAGAGTAAGTGGTCATTTTGAAGCATACTATAACTAAACTGACCGTATCTAGCCCCTTCACTGCTGAGATCTACGCTAAGCGTGAGCGTGCGCGTGCCAAGAAGCAGTAAACGCCATGGATGTATACCAGGATTGGCCGGGACATTCAACATCCACAATCCGCACACCAAAAGAGAGGCCAGGTTGCTCAGCCAACTTGACACCCAAAGTCTGAGGTTGCCCCCGACAAGTTTCCAGCGCATGGACACATCCGAATCTTCAACGATGCTGGACCTGTAGACGATAGACCTTTGCCTTGTCCTTGATACTATGAGTAGAACAGGACAAGGCCCCACACGCTATGATTTCCCTCACGCGACTACAAAAGATATAATTCAATCCACCCATCGCGCCAAACCTGAATTAGTAGGCCTTTTTGACTCACTTGTGATTGCTGAGGATGTACAAGACGCTTTCCAAATTTTGTCTTTCCAAGCAAAAACGATATCTACAGCAGACAAAAGAATGCTCGAAACAATTGAATAAAAGTCTTTAAATCTAATATTCTAGAATTATTTTCTCAGTGTTATATAACCCAGTGTCATCGCCTCAATTTCCAATGTGACTACACAATGACCCAGCTACTAGAGGACATGTATGAAGACCAGGGTTATTCCAATCTTTCAGACCATATTCATATGATCAAGTACGCTCTACTTTCTTCTTCACTCTCGGTCAACCTGAGTCAATATCTTGAACCAAGCTTCAGCAAAATCCAAGCAAAGAGTCAATTGCGCCTGCTATTTTCGCCAACATGTACCTATTAATGCATGTTCGACTTAACCTTCCACTTGCATTTGATCTCAGGCGATGAGTGTGGGTGAGTGAGGAACAAATGAGAAGTCCCTTCACAGCGTCGACTCCAACGAAAACAACCCAGTTGACTATGAAGCGAACCATGGCTACAGTCATCAATTTGCACACACATCAAATGCGCCAGACATGACCTTCTTGGCCTCTTAGGAAGGACTAAACCAAGAAACTACCGTGGACCATACCTTGCCCTATGACAAAGACATGTCCGCAGCCGCAGATGCATGGTGGTTATGATCTCAAGGTTATGGGCACACAGGACAAGGCTTGACCTTTGAGATTATGGGGGACGAGAGCAACACCAGTGATGAGGACGAAGAAAGGCAAAATCAAGATAGCACGTGGACACTCACCATGCACGTATTGTCTTCTCTTCAAGTGGACTTGCGTGCCCTACTGGGATGGCCCATGGACATTCCAGTTGTTATCTTTTATGTCTGGATAAATGAAAGATCTCTTGTACATCCAGAAACCACGTTTATTATAGAAATGAGGGTATATACCGACGCCACATGAATCAAAGAGCCCAAAGAGACAGAGACAGGGTAGTATGTATGGGAATAGACCAGGACATGACAACCAGAAGGCCAAAGATCAAAAAGAAGAAGCAAAGAAGAACAGCACTGCCAACAGCCCATCCCTCACTGCCGCCTTCCCCTCCCCCTCTTCCCCTGCGTCCGACTCTCGTCGACAGTCTCAATCTCATCCTCATCCGTTCCCTTCTTCAATTCCTCACCCTCAGCTAGCCCCCACTGCTCACGGTCATACCAGTCCTCGCCATCACTCATCTCGCCAACGTGTCCCTCAGCCTTGCACCATTCCAGAACATCACCTTTCATGCGGCAAGATCTATTCAGCGAATCGAGCATGTGCTCCACCCCGCGCACCGTCTCTTCCTGCTTCTGGATATACGACCAGAGCAGGCGGCGGGTTTCCTCGGCTTCAGCGGCAGGTAGGCCGAAATTTGGGTCGGGGAGGATGTTGTCCGGGACGAGGAAGAGGGGGTGCGGTGTTGGGAGTGGGAATGCTGAGTCGGAGGAGAGCGGGGAGCCGTTTTCGTTTTCGTTTGGGTTGACTGCGTTGGCTTGCGCGCGCGTTGTCATTCGCCGTAGTGGTTCTGGTGAGCCGTCGTGCATTTCCAGGTCATGTTCTGTGTCGTCGTTGGGTTCGGTTGTTTCGACGGGATCGGCATCTTTCGTTGTGTCTATGTCTGGTCTCCCGTTGGAGGGTGATTTTGTGCTCGCCCCGGATGCACCGTTGTGATTGGAAGTCGAGATGTTAGGGTGAGGTGGCAGGTCTTTAACGGTGGCATCGGTCTCTTCTGACTTAAGCTGCAAGCCGTTCTTGGTGGGTTCACCATCTGCTGGGACCTCGGCCATTTCCACGTCATTTTGCGTTGAAATAACCTGGGCTTTTGTTCCGTTCTGTGCCGACTGAGGGTCCTGGGTGGCTGTTGATGCAGGTGCCTTTGTGGTAATACCTGTCCGAATTGTACCCTGCTGACCGGCATATATGCTCGGTTCGTTACTAGCAAGCCTGGGGTCGAAGATCAAGTGATCGTCAGGCGTCTCGAGCACACCGCATGGCATCCAACTGCTATCACCTAGAAACTGCCTATGCAAACTCCTGGCGCGCCAGAGCAAAGCCCGTTCCTGGCGAAGCTTGTGTTCGACTGCCGCTGTCATTTTCTCCAGGGCTTGCGACGTGTATGCTTGGGACATAGAAGGATGGATGGGGAGTTCGGAAGGATGCTTTAGGGGACATAGAAGAGCTAGAAAGAAGAAAAGAAACAGATCAGTCATGAAGCCACAGACAGTACTCAAAAAAAGAAGTAGAAAATCCTACTCTCAAGCGCAATCCCAGAGAACGGGTTGTCTTCAGCAGCCGCGGCATCAGCCTCGGAATCTTCATCATCTTCATCAAGCTCGTCGCCCTCTGAATCATAGCGAATCGGGTTCGGCTGAAGAATGTAGCGCGTATAGCCAGCATGATCGATTCTCTAATCACCGGTCAAAGTTAGGATACCAGCTTCGTCTTATCGCCACAGCACCCAAGTCCCGAAATAGGCAAACCACGCACCTGCTTGTAGTAATCTTCGGCGTTGATGTAACCCAGTGCACCCTCGCTCACATACTTAGCATTAGCTTGCATTTTGTTCCCCCGGTTCGTTGGCGCCATGATCGGATCGTCTGGACCATTATCTGGGGAAGAAGTATGTTAGAAAACAATCCTGTTGAAAAGACAGACTACTTAGTTTGTAACTCACCGTCACGTTCTCTGCGCAAGGCCCGCTTCATGCCCGTGATGGTATCGGCGATTAACGCCGCTTGCGCCGTCATATTTATGGTGTCGGTAACGAGGCTGTCGGGTTAGACAAGTTGATTTGCGCGTTTGAGGGGGTTCCTCCAGTAAAATGAGGATGTGGCAGTGATCTCCCGAGCAGGGAAAAGTAAGAGGATGAGTATCTCGACGCTGGGGCCTCAATTATAACGCAGGGACCAGGGGAAGTGAGCTGTAATGTCTTTGAGTGACTGTGATGAAGCTCTCTGGCGGCAAGACATGCGGATCGATCGCCGCTAGCCGATTTAGGAAATCCGGGTTATGTGATAAGGGCTGAACACGTGACATACCCTCATCTATGCAGAGTATGAAGCTGAAGATGTTTATTTTATATACAATATTTGCTCATATGAGACAATCCAATTCATCTACGGCATGTCTCTCAGATCCCAGTTATATCATTCAATCGTCGGCATCAGCCCATACCAGAACCCCCTTCTTGTCCGACCTCATATCCCCCGTTGGAAGGACGCGGAGCGTTTTGTTGAAGTAGGTATCAATAACCACCAGCTGTGGCCGAATCCATAAGCCACGCTTCGCTGCAAACAGATTAAAGACCACTGTATGACGGCTCAGCGGTACAAGCTGCACAACGGTGCTCTTCGGCCCGCTAAAGGCAAATTGCTCGCTAGCTTCCATGACCAGGTTGAACGTAAGGAAGTGGGTAGAGGGGTTCTCCAGTACGTAATTCAAATGAATCAACCCTGCCATATTGCTGGATGGGGTAGCCGATGCAAGGACTCGAGGCTCGCCCATGGGGACGACAAATCGGGGGATATCGAGGACGGTGGTTGTGACCGAGTTCTCTGCGTCGTCGGAGGACGCAGATTCAGATGACCGCCGACGCCAATTGACCTCCAATGCACAGGTAAGCGCAGTTGGTCGACGATCTCCGAGAAGGAGCTTCTGGATATCGAGGCAGAAGTTGGATTCTCGCAATTCTTCTGGTGCAATATGGGATGTTTCTGGAGTGACAAGCTCTTCTGAGTGTACCTCGCAAATAGCTCCCCCGTTGGCTTCGAGGAGTCTCAGGGACATCTTGTCAATTACAAGCGGCTCTAATGCAAAGGAAACTACCTTGGAATTGAGGCACCACTTCTGGAACAGGCCTCCAGGGCTTGGCGCAGAGCCATCCTCGAGTAAGTTATCGCTAACTGCGAAGAAATTGGGCCATGGCTGAGGGTGGATTGCCGGCAAGAACTCATAGTTCGCTTCAAACGGCCGAATGAATGATAGGGCCACGGTGATATTCTTCATAATTGGTGTCTGGATATCAGACACTAAATGGTACACAGCCGAAACCTCCAACGTGAAATCCGTGGCCTCCTGGGTATCGGCCAGCACAATTGTAAGAGTTTTGTTAGAAGAGCGCTCCAGAACACCCACAGCTCGTTTCAAGTAATGAGAAGGCCCCTCAGTTGGGGTGCTGGCGCCTGAGTCAGGGGGTTCGGAACTAGAATCGTCGTCAAGCCACTGTATTTCAGCTGTGGATTCGGTACCGAAGAGTCTGATTTCAGCGGATACATCTGCAGCTTCGTCTTCTTCATTGTGTATACCGATCTGCAGCATCACCCTTTCATTGGTATAATAGGTAGCCTTCAGATTGGGAGTAGTGAGGCGGATCTTGGGAGGCTTAGGCATGACCTTGCATTTGCCAGTATCACGATCCTTGCCCACTCTTCTGCGGGTCACGCCCTTTTGCGTCTGCTGCCACCAGAACGATTCACGCTGGCCTGGCTCGGTGATCGCATAACCCAAATCGAATTGCTCTTCTTCGATCAGCATGGTGATTGAAGCAACCTTAGCTTCACCAGCTTCGCGGGGAATACAGGTAAGGTTGAAGACCTTGGTCTGGGAGGGCCCCAGAGTCAAATCTGCTATACCGACCAATGCGGTCAGTCCACCGGCCGGGGATTGAATCGCGGTATCAGGGTTGCTCGGCTCGCGTAGTGGAAGAGTTGCGATGCAACATGGGGTTGTAGTGTCAGCATGCTGATCCTGGTCAGACTGAACCTTCACTGGGCGAAGACATCCTTCGAAAACCAGTTTGACTTCTGAGAGCCGGATAGGGGCCGATGATTTATGAGCACACGAGGTGATGGCAATTTGGGCCTGTAGAGGTTCCCCAACGTTACCATTGGATTTCTCGAACACCAACGACGCGGTCACTTTGAAGACGGGGGTCAGTGTAATCTTTGAATTTTGGGCTTGCAAACTTACAACTCGTTATTACATCCTCTGCACGAAGGATAAGAGAAGGTTTGGGCTTTTCTAAAGGTAAACCTTCAAGACTCCTGTGGATGTCATAATGCCATGCGGGTCTTGGTTTGAAAGCTATCAGAATGAATGTTAATACTGAAAACGATAGGCACAAGATAAATGGAATTAACTCACTTTTATTCAGCAGCTCCCAGTCCACTCGCAAAACTGTCTCGCTGTCCTGAACCCTGAGGGCACTTTCTCTGAGCGCCCATCCGAAATTGACCATCAGATGCCACCACCCTGAGCGGCGCCAGCTAAGAGTAGACCACAGCGGTCGAAGAAGGCCATGCGCTTCAGACCAGGAGCCAATACGCATATACTCCTCGGCCGCCTCAAGACTCAAGCTCTCAACTTTCCTTGTTTGGTGGCGTTTCGCGAATTCCTCGATAGCAGCTTTCAGAGTATTCAATATTAGGCCCGAGTGGTCGAAGCCAGTTCTTCCCTCTTGGGGTGCTTCAGCATAAGGGCCGGGAACAAGATATGTGTCATATAAGTAGGATTTGTTTGCGAGTTGTGAGCCAGGTGATTGCCCAGGGGGCTTGCGATCTTCCAAAGGAATCTTCCGGGCAAGCGCACGTCGTATCATTGTATGCTTCGCTGAACGGTGTAGCCAGTAACCCTCGTGGTGGAGATTTTCCCAAGGCCTGACTCTTTCCCCGGTTGGAATCGATTTCTCGGGTAAAGTATAGATGTCTCCAGGTTGTTCAGAAGATATTTCGCTGGAGATGGACGGAATTTCCGCTCGGCGGATAAGCTGTGCCATTACCATCGACCAACGCGCCTCCCAGGCCTCCCATCCGTAGTTTTTACTCCCCTTTCCTCTGCGATTGACAATATCCTTTACGCGAATTCTGTGATCAACCCAAAGCCGAGCTGCGGCAGTCGTCTGTCCCGTCCATAACAAACAACGTATAATCCGAATGGCAAGGGCGTCGGCCAGGAGACGCGCATCGTTGAATCGAGGATTCCAGCCCGCGATATTTTCGAAAACTTCATGTCCAAATAAAGTGTCATACGCGCTCTCATAGTTCCGACAGGCTGCATCCATTTCTTGACGAAACTCGGCAAAAATTCCAAGCTTGAATTCATACCTTACGTTCCAGCCTTGGGACGATAGGGTTTGAGATGTTCCAGTCGTTGGCGGTGCAGTCGGAGGAGGGATGCTGCCCCTATTTCGTTTACGCCTGGCATGTTTAGACAGATCACGATAGTATTCAACCACCGACGGTTGCAGTAGAGAGAAGAGTGATTTCACAAAATCTTGCAGTTCCGACGAACTTGCGTCTGGTGGGATCACAAATATCGACCTGGGTTCAAGGTTTGTTGACCGCCGAATCCCCGCAATGCGGTCATCAATCTCGCCCTCATAGCCACCTTCTTCTCCGTCTTCTGATATCAGAACGACCACAAATCGCGTCTTGTACCCGGAGGATTGCCATTCCTTTTTCAAGCTGTTGATCTCGATCTTGAGTTGATTGTCTCGTAGCGAATTCATATTCGGGTCTAACGAGAATGGAAAGAAATTGATCACTGCTGCCGGAACCAGTTCTTGGTGTTTAGTTACCCATAGAGGGGTGAGCAAGCCATCTGGGAAAGTTGGGGAACCTGGCGACAAAGGCGATATTGGCGAGTGGAGGACATAGTGCGAGCTAGGTTCCGGGTGTTCATTGTCCTGATCATCGCTGGGGGTGGTTGGTGGTGAGGGGACAGGGGGGTCAGCTTTTCGTGGAGGGAGTCTGCATGACTGTGTTGGTGTTAGCAAGTAGTCCGCAGTATGATGTTGTGGAACCAACAGGATTGGAATCATAAAGTATCAACGTACGCGGCCAGAACTTTTGATGCGGTAACCGATATTTGCAGTCGTAGTATTCCCGCTTACGGTAACTCTGGACTTCCATGGCATCTGAGAGCTATCTTCTAGAAGAAGTAGGCTCCGGAGCTCCTCCGCAACAGCCCCGCTCAGATGTGGGAAGTCTGAAAAGATATGGGTCCCCTTCTCTGATAGCAGAGGATAGCTCAAGGAAGTTTTAGTGTCATTTTCAGGCCCTGCCTCCAGTCCTGAGAGTAGGACTAAAGGCAGGTTGTGATTGACGTAGTCTTCGGGGTAGGCGTCCATTGCGGGCAATGGCAGATTCGCAGCGCGGTCACCACATGTCTAGAGGATAGAGAAGAGCTGGGGATTTAAGGAGCAAGATATAAAAATCCCGGCGATTAATGAGACTAATGCTGAAATATGCTTCGGAGTTTCAATGATGTTTTGGGTAAGATAAGACAATGGCTGGGGAATACTGCCATGTTGCCACGGGCGGTCAATTATGTTTACACCTATCACAAGGATGGAAGTTGACCTATGTACTAGTTACTCCATATTATTGTGACATACGTAGATTCTACACGCCCCTATATACATAGGATAATGTCCGTTGGGTACGGCTTTCCTCTCTAGGCTGCCGTCGCTTTAATGAGGGCGATCAGGCTTAGGTCAACACAGGCTCAAGTGATCTGGTGCGTGAAGTCATGTGATCGCTAGTCACCGCTTACTCACGCCTGTCTGATTTTTCGGCATTCAGCTTACCGCCATCCATACCGCCTTAGTGTTGAACTCCCTAGATAAATTGTCACGATCTATGATAGATCGCTATCATATGCTTTATGTTTACTTGCTCGCTTACTGTTTGCATCGTTTATCTCATTAGATAGGTTGTTTGCTAGATTTCTAAGTGAGAAGGTTCGAGGCTTGCAACGTTTGCAAAGGGTTAGCTATTTGCGTCAATGCCACTTTCTGGCCATCGCAATGCTATATCAACAGGCTGCTTCCCACTGTGCAACTTGCTTCTTCTTTGTTTCTTCATCTTCGTTATCTAGTTGATGTGCACTTTCTTCTTCAAGATCGACCTAGCACCTCACATAAACCACACTTATTTATCGTATTAACTACTTCATCGTCAACAACTACCACCACCACTGTGCTATTAGTGATCCTACTGTGCCAATAGTGTTTACTCAACTAGTCTTCAACCACTTCAACAACTGCTCCAAACCCAGATCAGTTATCGACCTTTCGCCGTCACCTCCGTCTAAGCCTTCTCGGCAGGTAACCAACTCTGAGCCAAGCCTTCCTATCATGGATCAGCATACGGTACTGAGCGCGGGATCAACCGGTCTCTTTTGAGCGCCGAATCCACCAACCTTCTCGACGATGAGGCATTGCCAAGTCAATATCTACAGCTAAACACACGGTATGTCTTTTAGGCGCCTGGCACGATTACCTCTTCTTCATTTCGTCCTATCTAACTGAGCAAAGTGAATATGGAAAGCGGTGGGAAGTGAGAAGTGACTTTAAGCGTTGCTCCCCCACCCAACTTTCCTTCGACCAATCGCACTCATTCATCATGACCTTGGTCTTGCAACGGGGGTATACAATTACGGCTGCGCCCATCCACCATTAACAACCCATCTTGAAGCGGCCCATATCATTCCATTTATACTTGGATCCTTTCATGGCAAGGCAGTGGATATATATATAAAGATTTGGGTTAATCTAAGGCGCTACTTTCCAGCTCTTCGCAATATGTCCCTTTACCTCAGAACAGATCAATTCGGAGAAGAACGTTCTGATGCTAGATTCTCAAATTTATAGGGAATTCGGTCAATTCAGACTCATTTTTGAAGCAACCGGAATTGCTCACCAATATCAAATCAAGACCTTTCCAGATACCGCTACAGGGTCAATACAATTTTTACCTAGAACACGGAAGTTCAAGAGTTCACAAAAGAAGTTGGGTACTTCCAGATCCTAAACTTCTCAAAATTAACGCTTGCATTGGAAAATTTCTACATATGAGTGGCCAGGCGGAGGTAATCGACAAAGTCCTGGGTAATTTTGAAGTCTGTGGTGGGCTTGCCCCGAGTGGAAGCACCAACATCGAAGACCTTCTTGCACTACCCTCAAAAGCCAACGAAACGTCCGATTCGCAGAAGTGCAGAGAAGCAACGTCCTCCGGAGAAGCAAGGACGCCTACGGGTGACATTTGCTGACACTGGGAATAAACCATGGGCATACTAAATTGCATAATCGGTTATCACGGTCGCAGTTACATGTTAGGCCAGGTGATGGACCGGCCACTATCTTTAGCTAAATTCTTAGTTCTGAATTCATCAACAGAGAGATTCAGTGATATTGTTCTGCTGTCCTTGTTTTCCGTAACAGTCACATGGGGCTCTAGAATAATCATGGTTGACAATTATCTGTCCGAATATATAGATCCGAGATATATATTTGTTTACTATTCTTCTTCGCGTTCAATGTTGGATTCGAATTTATAGTACCTGGAGCATGCATTTCTAATTGGGAGCTGGGTATTTACTTATTCAGTACATACAGACTCTGCAGTATTATTCTAACATGAGTTGACCAGTATCCTCGTATAGCCTGTTAAGCCTATTAAGGGGGTCCTCCAAAAGGAGCCATTTGGAATCCACGTGGAACCTCAAATACTTAGACCTCCATAGCTGTGAGGAATCTAATATATCCATAAATACACAGTGTCTGAGGTAGTTATTGATATTCTACTCCCTACTCCGTAGTCCCCTACTTATATATCTTCTATCGGCAAATTAAGATCCTCAGTGGAGAAAAAGGCGTCAACGCTAATCTCCAAGAAAATAAGACAACTCCCTTTTCCTTCCCTTAACTCCAGTCTATAATATATTTTTCGCTCTCTCTTTTCATACTCGGTATAATCGGGATCCTTTCTTTAATCTTCTTACGCTCACTCCCAATCCCTAATTTTTTTGGCTATCATCAATATCTCACTGTAAGGGGGGGTTGACAAGGTTACAAGGACCAGAAACCCTTATCAAACATCTTTCGCATGCAGTAGATCATGCGTGTACCCATTTTACCCTGCATCCGATCCTTGAAGTTTGTCTGTCTTAGGGATTGCACCCTTAGACTATTGAACAATGTCGAACGAGAACCCCGTGCAAGCAGAGTCGGCCCTGCTTAGTCGTCGTCGCCGTCGTAAATCGCTGCCTTCGCGCAATGGAACTGATCCAACCTCGCCTGAAGTCATTTCTTCTCTCATTTCGTCCCTTTCCACCATCTCCGTTCCTTTAAATTCGCACTTTGACACCATCCCGAAGATCGACGAATCAGACCCAGCGTTGCCAGAAGTACCGCGAACCGCGCCAATTCACTCCCTTCCTCCGTCTGAGCAACATGGGTTTGGAATGAGTTACGGTAACTACAAGTCAGCGGTAGAGCAACCCGCGCTACCGGAGAATCCATTTTTACACCCCGACGATGCGGCCTCGTCGCCTGTCATTCGCATGGCCAGGGCACCCCCGTCACCAAAGTCGCCCCGATCGCCGAGATTCAAACCCTTCAAAACGACTGATCCATCATCCACTCGCCCGGCTTCGAGAGAGTCCTATACATCTGTGATAGGCGCCCCAGAGCCTTCTTCGTTCGGAACGATCAGCACAGAGCCTGGACCCCGTCTGTCAACCCCGAGCATCGCTTCGAATAGTTCTGCAGGGCGCGCGAAAAGCCTAAAGAGTCAATTTAGTCAATTGAAAAGGTCATCACGCGAATTACTCTGCGAGAAGGATCCACACGTCGATCGTCTGCGAAAGACTACCAGCTACAACGACAGTCTACGACACAACATCCCGCGCAGCCGAGCAAGCTTGCGCTCATTGCATTCCATGGCCGAGGTTAGAGAGGAGGCGCGTCCTGCGGACGTCAAGGAAGAGCCATACGAAGCGAAAGTCGCCAGAACTCCACCAATCAAAGATTACCAATCGTTCCACGATACCCCGGATGCTGGCACTCCCGGCGGAATTGGAAGCGGTAGAATCATCCCAACTCGCGACTCATCTCTGCGCCATCGGAATAGCCAGTCATCCACCTCAAAAAAACACCGGTCTGCGCATCATAGTCGATACTCCTCCACGGCTAGCAAAGAGCTTAATACAGACAATGGGACACCGGGAACGAACAATGACGCAGAACAGGTGACCCGCCGGATCCAAGAGTTGAAAGACCAGCAACAGAAGATCAAGACCGAGTTGGAAGTGGGAAACAGCCCTGAACACCCGACTAAGACGAGCCCCGTGAAGCAAACAAGGGCCTCGAAGGCAAAGGCATCGCGCGTTCTAGGATATGATGTCGACCAGGCCATGCAGGAGGAACCAGGCCGCAACCATCCATCTTTCAGCGACAGTGCGCCTTCTCCAAACGTGATGACGGGGAAAAATCGCACCGGGAGCCGGCTAGGGGCACCAATCACACCGAAGTCTACCCACCTACCACCGCAGTTTCCCAAGTCACCCACGGAAAACCTGGATTCTGAGAGAGCTAGATACAGACAGTCTCTCGAACCAAACACCCATCGCCGCACCCCATCCGGTCATCTGTCTCATGTGTCAAATGGGCGCCCCTCGTACAGTACCGAACGACCATCCAGTGCCGATTCAATTGATCTCGCTGTTGAAGACTACGTATTTTCGCCGAAGCTGACCCAGAGAGTGATCCACCCAACCACTGGCCGCTCCATTGCCTTCTCTGAAGTTGGCCATCCGAAGGGCCATGTTGTGATTTGCTGTGTCGGCATGGGTCTCACACGATATCTGATGGCGTTTTATGATGAGTTGGCTCGGACGCTCAATCTACGACTGGTCACATTGGACCGTCCTGGAGTTGGGGAGAGCGGTCCACACCAGGGAGACGAGCCGAGCACCCCTCTAAGCTGGCCAGGTAAGCAAGACTGTCGAGACATTTTAATATTGCGCTAATCAATAATAGATGATGTTGCAATCGTTTGCAACTACCTTCGAGTGACCAAGTTTTCCATCCTTGCCCATTCTGCCGGCGCAATCTACGCTCTTGCAACAGCTCTCCGAATTCCGCAGCATATTCGTGGCCGTATCCATCTCCTAGCCCCATGGATTCCCCCATCCCAGTTGTCTAACCTCGGTTCTAAGAAGGATCCTGCGCCTACCAACGCGGTCCCTTACTCCCAAAAGATTCTTCGTGCTCTCCCTACATCCTTTCTCAAAGTGGCTAATTCAAGCTTTATGAGTGCCACTAGTGCCAGCATTACTACAAGTTTGCCCAAGTCCCCGCGACGGACCAAGCGCAAGGTTACTGCTACAGAAGCTTCCAATGCGAATGCCATCCCTCTAGTACCGCCTATACCTTCTGTTGAAAACAACCAGCAGACCCGAGTGGACATTTTGCCGAATATCAAACCGTTCGCTTCTACCACCGCTTCGTACATAAAGAGTGAAACGGCTCTCGGGTCTCGCGCAAAGTCTCCAGAAGATGAGGGCGAACGGCAGCGTGACTATGATACTCGTCTCACCTACAAGATCTGGGAGCTGGCCACCACCAACGCCAACCCGGCGGTTGATTTGCTGATCTGCCTCGAGCGTCGCCAAACAATTGGGTTCCGCTACGTGGACATCACGCGATCAGTGGTAATCCACCATGGTAGCAAGGACCCCCGCGTTCCAGTGGAGAATGTCCAGTGGCTCGGCAAGACGATGCGCCGCTGCGAGGTCCGGATCCTCGAAGGCGAAGGCCACGGCCTTATGGCATCTGCTGGTGTCATGGGCAATGTCTTGACTGAGATTGCTAAGGAGTGGGAGGACTGGACGATCCTTGTCCAAGGCAAACGCCGAGCCACTGTCAGCCATGCTGCACGGCCTGGACTCTCGATTCACACTTGATCTCCCTTGTCTGCCATCTTTCCCCTTTTATCCGGTGTCTTTGACATAACACTTCATCTTCAGCCCTGGTGGCTCATCTTTCCCTAATTGCCATCGCTCTCGTTTCGACAGGCTAAGCCGCAGCTGGTCTGCGGCTTCCACTGCTCTGATCCACACCTTGAAATCCTATCTTTTATCCTTACCCTTTCTTACTCGTCTACACACACCTACTTTCGAGGTTCATGCCCTCTCTATGATTTACTGTCGACATGGGTTTTGCCTTTGAACAAACGAGCCCGTCTGATTTAGCATAATACCCAGTCATGCCATATACTAATCAATATTGATAATTCAACTTGACTTGTATAGTAAAAGAAAAAATAAGACACGAAAACAAGCATATATTATTTACATCATAGCTCCGCCAAGCACCGGGGTGAACCCGCAAATCAGGGATGACATACCCTTGTCTCCTTGACCCCACTTCTCCTGACCTGTTTAGAGCTTTTGGTCTTGTGATTGTGAGTTTTGGAAGATTCAAGATCGAATGTGCAAGTGTCGAATGTCCCCAATACTCTAAACTGCAAGCTCTGCCGGGAACGGAGGAATTCTTGGCTTCTGAAACACGTCACGTTGTCTGGAAGTCAGCTTGGACCCTGACGACTTGGAACATTTTGGATCCAGCTTTTTTGAAACAATCCACAAGCCACACAGCTATAAGCGCAATCCGCCATGCCTTCTTCCCAACGGCGGCTTCGACTGATCGTCGTTGTGGTCATCGCGCTTCTTTTTATGGTCTTTTACTACACCGTGCGTCACCGGATCTCCCCCTTCCACACTGTTTCTTCAGATATCTAATACGACGCAATCGGATCCACAGGGTGATGCAAGCAAAATCCAAAACCAAAAGTTCTATCGGTCAACCCTCGACGCAATGAAAGCGAAAGAGCAAGCTAAGCAGGCCAAGGCCCAAGAGAAAATCCAGAATCCCGTGCATGCGCCCGGACAGAATGGCGCTGCGGGTGCGGGTGCGGGTGACAAGGTGCCTGTCGCTGCGGCCGAGAAAGCTGCTGTTCCTCCTGCTACAGGGAATGAAGATACGGAGGAGATACCGATTGCGGGGAGGACGAAGATGACCGTTCCCAAGAAGGTGAATCAGGATAAGCCGTCAGAGGTTCAGTCGGAGATCAAGAGCGAGGAGGAGAAGGAGCGAGAGGAAAAAGCGAAGAGAGAGCGTGAGGAGAAAGAGAGGAAAGAGGCCGAGGCGACAACAGAGCTTAATGCCATTCTCAAGCGGGCTCCAGGTATGTTTCTTTCCCCCGTTTTCCATTTCTGGCCCGTATCCAATACCAACAACATCCAGTCATCGTATTCTCCAAATCCTATTGCCCCTACAGCAAGAAAGCCAAGGTGATCTTGCTGGAGCACTACTCTATCGAGCCGAAGCCATTCGTGGTCGAATTGGATCAGCACCCGCTTGGGCCGTATCTGCAGGCCCTGCTCGCACAGAGCACGGGTCGTCGCACTGTGCCGAATGTGCTCGTGAGCGGAAAGAGTATAGGTGGTGGAGACGATATTGCGGCATTGGATCAGAGCGACGAGCTGGCTTCGACGCTGCGACAAATGGGTGGGAAATGGATCGTGGACGTGTCGCACCAGGCGGTTGAGAAATCACTATGAGGTTAGTATTGTAAAACATGTTTCAAGTTTTAATAGCCATAGCCCATAGCCATGGCAGACAATTAGGGGGCATATTGTTGTTGCAGCTCATTGCATTGTAACAGAGTAGCGAACTTGCGCAGGAACTCCAGGCAGCTTAATATTTACCACATGTACCTCTACTTGCCAAGCACCCAACTTACACCTGTGGGGCAAGTACTGGTACAATCAGCGATAAGGCGATAAGCTGATAAGGAACCCTAATCGCGCTAGACCCAAAATGGCCCTAAGCGACGCACAATCCCGTGACATCCAATTTCGCTCCACCACCAAGTCCATTCGAATTTTGAACCTCCCCGACATCGACAATCTACACCCCCGGCAACCACCAAAAGTCACGTCAAGATGCGGTACATTCACTCCGAGGAACGGCTGCCCATTCTGGACAATGGTGAGCGAATTTCTTTTTTTATTGGAGGATGGAGGAAGCCGATCGCACACAATACAACTTCTCTTTTGAGGCACGAAATTCAACCACAAGCCTAGCACGACACACGATCAACGTCCAACACCAATACGGCAGAAGTAGGAGGGAATATTGTGTGGGATCGGCGACTCGCACACCTACCAGACAATTCTCGATTTTGATTCTTCAAAATCTTGAATTCCACAAAAAGAAATGCCATCAACTAACCCAAATCTCTTTTCGCTCTATAGTGAAGGTCCAGATTAAGTCCCGCGTCGTGACTGTCGAGGGTCCCCGCGGCAAGCTCGTCAAGGATCTCTCCCACATTGCCGTTACCTTCGGCCGCCCCGAGCAGAACGTTATCTCCATCGAGCTGCACCACGGTGCCCGCAAGGGTGTTGCTACCCTCCGTACCGTCCGTACCATCATTAACAACTTGATGATCGGCGTTACCCGTGGCTTCAAGTACAAGATGCGTTACGTCTACGCTCACTTCCCCATCAACGTCAACATCGAGCCCAACCCCGAGACTGGTCGTGCTATTGTGGAGATCCGGTATGGAACCCTGGAACCTACATTCTTTTTCGATATGATTTTGGAATCATACCGCGAAAACCAAATTAAGATGAAATTAGAGCTAACGTTTTGTCATTAGCAACTTCCTCGGTGAGAAGTACGTCCGCCGCATCACTGCCCAGCCCGATGTCGACATCGCTCCCTCCGCCAACGTTAAGGATGAGCTCATCCTCACCGGTAACTCCCTCGAGGGTGTGTCCCAGTCCGCCGCCGACATCCAGCAGATCTGCCGTGTCCGAAACAAGGATATCCGTAAGGTGAGTTGACAAACAAGCATCTTTTGGGAGGACCCGTGGTTCTGAATCTATACTAACTATTCCCAGTTCTTGGATGGTCTTTACGTGTCGGAGAAGGGCAACATTATTGAAGAGTAAATGTGCCACTTGGGAATGCATGGGGTGTCCGGGAGAGGTTTCTTTAATTTCGCCTACTTGCATATAGGGAAGCAAAGCGAAATGTCAAAAACAAAACGACCCTTTTGAAATTCACTGATTCCCTTACGCGAAAACGTCTTTGTATGTGGCATGTAGAACTGTGCGCCCGTGGCGATTCTATTACTTCATTACTTTAATACTATGAGTATTGAGTAGAGAGATATATATGTATTTGTCGCGGGGCTGTAGCTGAAGATGAAGATCCGGGGGAATCTGGATCGAGGTCCAACTCTTCAACCTCCAACCTCCAACAGAATCCCTTCCTCAGAATTGAGACCATTCATTTTCATAATACATCTATCCTTGACTACGTATAATACTTAATCACTCAATCCAATACTATTACACCAAATTTTAATCTCCAATCCCTAAGCGGAACGTGCGTGACGTCGTAACATGTGAAGGCGAATACCGGGCCCGCATGTGCACCTCTGCCTCCACCAGCCACAACGCAGACATATCCCTCGAATGAAAATATGGGGTCCTGGTGGCTCGGACTGTGGAATATAGTTGGGGCAGTCTGGAATATGCTGCTTGACGTTGCTCAGTTCTGGAGATATGTGAGTGTTGTGCTGCAATCCCAGTCGGAGTGTCTTATATGCGGAGGTCTGAGCCGGAGATAGCAAAGACAAAAGACGCACAAGACATAAAACATCGGATATAGTTTCTGATCTGACCTCGAGCTAACATATATATCCTAGAAACTATCATCATGGTGGCATTCCAAATCCCCTCGAGATCGACTCTTCTATACGCTAGCCAACGCGAAGAGCTATGAGGATTGGGAAGAGGCGGCATTTGAGCTGGACGAGCTACAGAGTAAAGATTTATGGTATGAGATTAAACAGAGCCCTGCTCAAAATGCAATATACCAAACTATAATCTAACCACCTACACAGGCGCCAAAACCCCGTCAGCCGACACTACGACTACCGACTAATCCTCGGCCGACTGGAAGCACTGATGAGCGCGCGCGAGTCAGAAGACATCCTAACACTAGTAAACCTGCTCCGATCGGGGCTAGTGAGAAATTTGGGAAACATAACCAGCACGAAGTTGTTCACGCACGCGTACGCAGGAACCAAGCTTCTAATTGACGATTACATCACGCAAGTAGCGCTGTCAATCCAGTACGTGACATCCGTACCAGGAGCGCCGATGCATCCGAGCGGGTTCAGCTCCCAAGCGAAGCTGGAGTTGCTGCACGATACGCGGCAGGCGTTTGGACGTACGACGCTGCTGCTGCAGGGCGGGTCTGCGTTTGGGCTGTGTCATCTTGGTGTTGTGAAGGCGCTGCATTTGCAGGGTTTGTTACCACGGATTATTACGGGCACTGCCAGTGGGGCGATGATTGCTGCGCTTGTGGGGATTCATTCTGAGGATGAGTTGTTGCCGTTGCTTGATGGGGAGGGGATTGATCTTTCTGCTTTTGATACGCGGAAGATGATTAATGGTGGGGTCGAGGAGAGCTCCGACTCGGGTTGGGTTGGGACGTTTTATCGGAGGTTGAGGAGATTGATGAAAAAGGGGTATTTGTTTGATGTTGGTGTTTTGGAGGAATGTGTTCGGGCTAATGTTGGGGATCTTACGTTCGAAGAGGCATACGCGAGATCGAAGCGCATTTTGAATATCACTGTCGTGACGACGGGGAAAAACGGGACACCGAATCTGTTGAATTACTTGACTGCGCCTAATGTGGTATGTATTTCTCCCCTTCTCGTTGCCAGTCTCAGTGATATCTAACACCATTCCTAGCTTATCTGGTCTGCGGCAGTAGCATCCAACGCCTCTTCCTCCTCAGGCCTCTACTCACCCGTGACGATCTACTGCAAAGATGAAACAGGCACAATAGTCCCTTGGCCACACACACAAGATGCAGTCTTCCGACCCTGGCGACACGTCCACTACAACGAAGGCGAATCCCCCCTCTCACGGATCTCGGAACTCTTCAACGTAAACCACTTCGTCGTCTCCCAAGCTCGACCATACCTAGTCCCGTTCCTTCGGTCAGAATTGAATCTCCTAGACCGACGACAGACAGGCTGGAGTAATCTCTCCCGTTCCACAATGCGACTAATAATGGTCGAACTGCGCCACCGGCTCCGCCAGCTCGACTACCTAGGCGTGCTACCTGCTCCGGTGAGCAGAATCCTTATCGACGAGACAATCCCC
Organism: Penicillium roqueforti; assembly: GCF_015533775.1. Classification (NCBI taxonomy): domain Eukaryota; kingdom Fungi; phylum Ascomycota; class Eurotiomycetes; order Eurotiales; family Aspergillaceae; genus Penicillium; species Penicillium roqueforti. Next base: position 74,590 of record NW_024067574.1, read on the forward strand.
GGGCCAAACCTAACTCTCGTCCCGGACTTGAGTTTCTGGGATCTAAGGAAACTGTTCCAGAGTCCGACGAAAGCCGGCATCGCTGACTGGGCGCTTAAGGGCGAGAGGGGAGTTTGGCCGGCGATTAGTGCCCTGAAGGTTCGGGAGGCGATTGAGATTGAGCTTGATAGGGGGTATCAGCTTGTTAGGCGGCGTAGACCGAGTGATCCTTCTGTTTCGGTGGCTATTCCGAAGCAGGTTAACGCTATGAATGAGGGTGTTCCTAGGCGTAGGAGGGGTGGTAGTGAGAATGACGAGGGGATTCTCGCTGATCGGGAGTAGTATTGGGTTATAGGGTTATTTTAAGTAATGCATATTGTTTCTATATTTGTATCTGCATGTAAATGGTATACTTCGTACTCGGTATACCCAACACGCGTAGAACTATGTAGACCTCGATACTTGGTCATATTAGGGTCATTGATCCATTTAATTAGTAAGAATGAACTGCAATTACAAAATTGTATGCATATCTGCTATCCAGGGCTATACATCAATGCCTCGTATACACCACAACCTCTCCCCATTCTCAATCAAGAGCATCCGACTCAGGCGGACCCTTATAATCTACCAAATGTCAGCATAAAGATCTCCAGCATCCAGCATCGTCCATAAAACTTACATTTCCTCGCATAAACCACATACCAAACCGCAGAAATCGCCATAAACCCGACAAAAACAACCGAAGCATAATTCATCGACACAGCCGTAACCGGCAAAGCAGTCGGCATACTAAACAGCACCAACTCAAACGCAATCCAAGCCAACGCAACAACATTAACAAACCTCCCAACAAGACCTCCACAATTCCACGGCGCCTTCGCAACCTCCTCCCGACCATGCCACAGACTCAAAAAGATCGGAATAACATAAGCCGCCGCGAGCGCAATAACGCCCACAGAAACAAACGCGGTAAACGCACTCGAACTCCCGAGATTAATCAACCCAAGCAACATCTGAATGGCGGTCAACAAAACCAACGCCCAAACGGGGACGCCCCAGCGCTCGTCGACGCGCGCCCATAGTTTCGCCAGCGGAACGGCGTCGTCCCGGGCGACGGCCCAAGTCGCGCGCGAGGCCGCAACGGTAATGCTAATCGAGCAGAAGACTGTAATGACCAGGACGAGGGAGATGAGGCCGAGACCGCCGGCGTGGGAGCCCATTACGCGAGCCAGAATGTAGGGGAGGGCTTGGCCTGCTGGGGCGTTGATGATGTCCTGGAGTGGGGGCAGGGTTGCGCAGATGGGAATGATGAAGAATAGGCCTGCTGTGCCGCCGACGGGGACGGAGAGGGCTATTGCGCGGGGCACTTTTACTGCTGGGTCTGTGCATTCTTCGGCCATTGAGGAGATCATTCCTATTGCGGAGAAGGTGTATGCGGCTGGAAGGAGGCCGATGAAGAAGGTGAAGTTTCCCCAGCCGGCGAAGGATTTGTCGTAGTGGGCTAGGGTGTAGGATGCCGAGTGGCGGCCTGTGTCTGCTTTGACGGAGAGGGCGATTAGGATGATTATTATTGTGAGGAGGGTCCAGGATGCGCAGAGGGTGTCGACTAAGGGGAGGTGGTTATTTGCAAAGATGCAGATTGCTAAGGAGGTGAGGCAGACTGCGTAGAAGATTAGGAGGAGTTGCCAGTCGGATGCTGACCAGGTTGGATGGTAGATTGAGACTGTTGCTGAGAGCATGGAGGCAAAGCCGAAGTTTACGGAGAGCGTGATGGTCCAGTTGCCGATCAGCCAAATCCAGGCATTGATGAAGGAGAGGGTTGTTTTGTTGCTGCGAGAGATTTGGAAGGTCCAGTAGTAGGGCCCTGCCGAGGTTGGATAGCGGGAGGCGAGCTCGGCGAGGGAGAAGGCGATACATTGGTCGAGGAGGCAGACGACTATCCAGCCGATGAAGATTGAGAGGGGACCGCCGCCGTAGATGGCCGAGAGGAGAGCTGAGCCTTCGCCGTACGGGATTGCTGCTATGGCGAGGGTTTGGAAGAGGAGGGTTAGGACAGAGCGATTGCGACGTAGTTCTTGCTTGTAGCCTAGACGGTCTAGTTCTAGGTTCTCGATTGTGCCCTTTCCATGATCTTGGAGGGAGGGAGGTGAAGGGGTTATCTCCTTCTCGATAGACATGGTGTCAGTAGCAGGGTTGCTAGTGAGGGCAGTCCGCCGTTATCAGGGTCTCTATAGTAGGCAAATGAATAGGACCAAGAAGGATATACGGAGGTTATATGCCGTGCAGTCATATGCCGAGGTGCAACGAATAGCATGTCGTGCAAGGGCCGAAGTACAGATGTAAACAATACCATCCGAAAGGGGAATCTCGCATTCTGCAATCGATAAAGATATACAATTTGTGGCTGGTGGAATAAAACGGTAATGGGATATGATTTACCGATTGGGAGCTTCACATACAGAGAAAAGAGAATCAAGAGAAAAGGGCCGACGTTCAACATTACAAGGCAAGATAAGAGAAAGTTTGACGCCAGGCCTAACCCTAAAAAGCAACTATATCCAGAGGGCAAAGTACTCCGCATTTGATCTGCGAGATTGGCTTATTTGATAGGCATCTACGAAGTGGATAAGACAAAATAGAAATGCAATAGTTTCAAGGGGAAAAGAATAGAGGTATCAAATAGAAAACCACCAAAAGAAAAACAAAGAAAAAACAAACCCCTAAAAACGTCGAGGAATATCAAACATTACGAATAGTAGCATATGGTATATACAGGGAACCCCCTACATGGGAAAAGAACAATTACAGCGCTGTCGATGGTCGGGCCTGGGACCTGCGCGAGTGCATACTAAGCCGGTGACCGGTGGCCGGTGGACCCTCAGTAGCGAACAGAGGGGGGATACTAAATCCATATCCCTCGGTAGTAGCGCTACGGTTCTGGGGATCGATCTCAACACGGACGGAAACGTCGAGTCCGCCAAACATGCCGCTCGTACAGGTGAACCCATCAGCGGCGCTGTGTGCCGTTCCGGCATTGACTTCGCCCTTGTGCAGTGGTGCATGGCCGTCTTTAGGAAGACGCTCCAGTTTCACGGAATTGGATTCGAGGACACCGGTGTTACCGGGCCCTGGGGCGACGACCTCGGTGAGGATGGCGTAGTTGCGGGATGGCATGGTGACTTTGTTCCAGGCGGCGCCCTTCTCCTGGCCGCCAGGCTGCTTGTCGAAGAAAGGCATGAGAGTCTCATCGCATTCATGGTCGAGGTGGTGGATTTTGTTTCTACGAGCGAGGAGGTTGGCGACGGCCTGGGGTGGGGGCTTGTTTGTGATAGCGCTGCTGACGACGTTGACGATGAAGCGGTGATCATTTTCGCCTGCAAGGTTAAGTTTCGGGTTGGAGTAGAAGCGGCCGATGGCGGCAAGGTGGACGTCGCCGCCGAGAATGGTTACCCGCACGCTGTTGCTGCGGGCGAACTCCTGCAGGCGGTGGACTAGCATCTTGCGCTCGTGCTTGTGCTGGCGCGCGGTGTAGTGGTCATCCAGATCGTCGAGTAGATCCACTTGGCCGTCGAATTCATTGAAGAGGCCGCCTGCCAAGCCGAATCGCTTGTTCAGTAGTCGGATCGGCGCGATCAAGGGAGACGTGAGGATGTTCTCGAGCCATGCTAGACGGGGGTATGCGATCGGGACGCCTAGTAATACTATCAGATGCTTGATGTCGCCGTCGGCGGCGACGATCTCGCGCTGCAGCCGTTCGAAAATCATATCGTAGGTGTCCTCGTAGTTGACCTGGTGACGGGTGCGCTCTGTTCGCGCATCTAGACCTATAAAGGCAATGCGCTTGCCAAAGCGCATGTAGAGACTTCGGCTGCTCTCTTCCACGTAAGGACCGGGCCGTTTGCCGATGATCCAGCTGTCGTCCTCGACCTGGTTCTGCAGAACGTAGGTATTCTCTACTTGACGCGGGTCAACACCCGAAGTTCCATTGACGGCATGCATAGTCTGCGGGGAATCGGTAGTGAAAGTCGACATAGGAGGGGCAATGTGGTGCTGGAAGAGACAGTAATATTTGAAAGCGACACCGCCGATACCACGGAAGACAGCACACTTCATAAAATGATCCGTGTATGAGCCGAACCCATCAATAATATCATGATCATCCCAGATATTGACCTGAGGAATGCGGCCATTGGCAGAGCGGAATGGCTCAGTGTTGTACCAGCGGACATAGTTGGCATAGTAGTAGTCATCGCAATCAGCGCGCATCTGATTATTGAAGTCATGGTTGCGCCTCTTATGCGGGTTCGCAATCGCAGTCCAAGGCTTGAGCGGGCCATCCACACGAACGCCGTCATTGTAAATCTGGTCACCACCGCCAACCATAACGTGGAATGGCCTCTCGCCATGCAGGCGCATCACATCGTTCCATAGATTTGGCCCTACCCAGGCGTTCATGTCCGTGCCGACGGAAAAGCCATTGCACGAGTGGAACATGGTACGCATGGACTGCTCTTCTGCAGGAACGACAAATTCCCACGGTGCCGGGACCTGGACTCCGGACTCGTTGTATAGACCAGGGATGTCGTACGCCCAACGCGCCTCGAATGCGGCCACCGGCACGGTAAGCGAGAATCGCCAGAAAGCTTTCAGGGGATCCTCGTAGAGCTTGAGACCTTCGATTGTTTGGTTTGTTGGAACCCTGTCGGTGCCGCTCTGGGCCTCAATATCCACGGCGCCTACCTGGCGCAGGCGCAGCTGGGGCTGCTCCTGGGTTGGCTTGGTGACAATCAAGATACTGCCGTGCCAGGTGGTTGTAGCCTGGTAGTGCATGTTCTTCAGGTTGATCAGGGGACCGGATATGAGCTCGAAGCGATCGTTCGAGCCGCGCGTGGTCTGTTGTCCCGTCTCCCCATTTTGAGGCATCCCTGCGATTGCCGACATGCTTCGATTAGCTTTGCGCGACTTTCCGATTGAGGACTGGGGTTCCGCGACATACCGTTGACAGGCTGCGCACTGTACTCGGCCATAATAATAATAGAAATTGATGCGATTTGGATATCACCGGATTGTAGAGGAGATAAATAAGAACGTCGACTGAAGTCGCATAGATTATCAAGATTCAAACCACAATTGAGCGAAATGAAGGGGGGGTAAACAGGGATAGAAGGAAGGAACTAGGCGTACTTGAATGCTATAGGGCTACTAAGTACAGGGCTGAAAAGGAAAACAAGAAACGAAGCGAGATTGGAAGCTGCAGATCTGTACCTTTGGGCCCGCTGGCTTGGCAATAAAGGAGGTCGCTGCTCAACCCCGATGAACAGCCCTGACGCTGCCAAGACTTTCCGGTAATTACCTGGCCAATGGGAGAGGAGATTATGCTAGCCACTACCCGGTTGAGCCACCTCGCGCCACATAAGTGGTTTCTGGCTATTCCTGATTGGGTCAGGAGTGGTGGCGGTGCAATTTTAGCTTTGATCGGGTTACATAAGTGGGTTTCTTCTGATTTTGAAGGTTTTTTGTTCAAGAGCATCTTCCATATGATCAAATATGTACTTCGTTGGTACTCCCTACTTACCGGATGATTACACAGGCTTCTACTGCTTACATGTCAGATTTCTCCCTATGTATGACCCCGCTAAATACGTGGCCTATCACATCCGCTTACTATTTACTGATCTACATGTGGAGACATCCATACTTACTATACTAACAACCATCTTGAACTTTTTGTTTATTTGCAAATTTGAAATAATATCAACAAACTGGATCAGAACATCCCTACACATAAGACACGGTCGCGTTCGAAGATAGAACAGAGGCAAATGATCAACGTAGCACTCACCAAGATCTGGATCCGCAGATTTAACCGTGACCATTGATGCGAGTGGCCTGGAACAATCTTAACGGGACGAGGCTCATCGTTTTCAGTCCCCTCAGACTCATCTCGCAGCACAAACATATTCTGTCCATGGAACAAACCAGAAGCAACAACCTTCTTCAACTGCTTCTGGCGATATTGCTCCATATTGAGTCCATCACGAACAGCAAACCAAGTGTCCCGGGAGCCAGTCGCAAGCAATTCCCTCAGTTCATCCTGGAAAGGCGTATAAAGCTCACGAAGCTCATCAGGCTCCTCAGCCAGAAGCTCAGCAAAGTCATCCACAAACTGCAAGAACTGCAGGGTAACAACCATATCCAAACCAGCCTGGAACTCGCGCGTAATGAGGCCGTAGTGGTGCAGGACGCCGATTTCCAGAATCTCAATCTGATGTTCCATAGTATAGCGAACAATTGCGAGGAAACGGTCTACGGGAACGTCAATCACGAGCTCCCCTTCACCCTGGTTCCAGACCTTCCAGAGATCCTCGTAGTTCTCGATCGGGGCCTCGGGCTCGAAGAAATAACCCTGCAAGCGGTCGGACTGTAGGTCGAAGCCGAGTACCAACCTGGCGTTGCTGAATTCGTTCTGCATGTCGGGAACGGGGAGGCTCACGAAGATTACTGTTGGGTTTGTGTGGGTTGGGAGATTGTTAAGGACTGGCTCGTCATGTAGGGTGACTTGTGTGAAGCCGGTGGTTTCTAGGAGGTAGCACTCTTTCTTACGACGGAGTTTGTTGCGGCCACTTTCGATATGTAAAAGGTAGATGTAGTAGTCGACCACACCCCATGGATGGTGCATGTAGCGGTTCAAATGAGATGCGAAGCATACTTCATTGGGGGTTGCAGGCCTGAAGATTGTTGGGCTGATATCCTTGAGTTGGGAATCGTTGGTGAATGGGTTAGACTTAGGCCTCATCAATTTAGAGGGAATAATGCAGGTCATCTCATCGGCGAGCTGAGAGAGCTGGGGGCTCTGCATGGCTGTTATATTTTCAAGTCTTGATTGTCCTGGTTGTCAGACTAGTATCTCCTCGGTTGTAGGATTTGACGAATGAGTTGATTCGAGACTCACGATGGTCGGGACAATCTACAATGACGGCTGTGCTCGGCGAGAGCCTTTCACGGAGGACAGAGGCGATCTCCTTGATAGAATGATGAATAGTGAAGATTAGGCACAGGAGCAGGACAAAACTCTTGAGCTCCAGGCGTGCAGAGAGGATATGGGAGAAGAGCTCGGCGAAGAACTGCTTGCTGCTTTCCTCGTATATGTAGTAATAAAGGATGTCGAATAGGTAGAAAGCGACGGCTGCTTCAACCACCTGTATGATACAGTGAACAAGCACGAAAGTCACAGATCCAAAGCACAGCACGAACCCAAAGCACAGGAGAAACAATATCCACTCGGTATGTGTAGAAAGGTCCTGCAAGAAGTTAGTAAAGGCCATAATAGGCGCTCGCAATAGGGGGCAGCTTACAATGTAGAGTACTGTTTATGTGCAGTGTGTTGAAGTATGAAGCTATGGGTGGCGTTGATAGTCAATTAACTTGTGCTTCTGTTAATTTGCTGTGTTGAGATGGCTGTATAGAATTCTGTCTCGATTCGTAGAGAGGAGGTTTCCTTTTGTACACTGGATGAAAAGGCCGTGGACAAGTGATATGTGTCTCCACCGAAAGAAAACAAGAGCACAAAGGCATCCTAAAGATATTCTTCTAAAGCCCTCAAAGGAAATCTCCTTCGAGATTTGACAGGAGTAGAAGATACAAAGAGCATAAAGGCATTCGCCGACAAAGTTCTTGTCGGGAGGGTTCCTTTTGTCAAGTACTCTATATTATTTGACTTGGTATCCTACCAGTAATGCCCTTGTTTGTTCTTTATCACCGAGTATCAAAGGGAAGAGAAGCCCCGGGAGTTGTCTTGGTGAAACACGAATCAAGTGTACAAAGACTCGATCCAATATCATAAGAGTAGCCGCGGCCGGCCTTTCAATGTATAACCGGGGATAAGATAAAGTACCCCATATCAGCCAGATCAGATCAACGTTTAATCAGCTAGGATAGCATTAGGTCTTTTGTCGAGAAATCAAGAGTGTCACGTAGACATAGACTCGGTTCAGGGCCTGTAAACTCGATCAAAGAAGAGACAAGGCCATTCTATTCTGGAAATAAAGAGGCTTTGTTCCTAGCCAAGACTGAGTTTCATTGTGTATTAGATGTTCGCAATATAGATACCTTATCAGTCTTACATGCCAGGCATCACCTAGCAAATATTTCCTTCACCGGAAACCACCAGAATCTATGTCCTCACAAGCAAAGGCCAAGTCCCCCAAGTCTCATTCAATCCAGCAACCCATTCCACCGAACATGGGACAGGACAGTGTATTCCTTGTGCGGTCTGATTATTTAGAGAGTTTTGACGATGAACCCTGGGTCGACGTAGGTTCTCAGTTCTTGGAGGATCCGGACAACGAGGAAGCTGACTGGGTCACCGTAATTCTTCCCGAAGAAATGAACAAGACCCATAGCGACGAAGATATCATGAAGTATGTGCTACATAACATCCGAATTAGACGAGCCGTCGTGAGCCAAGTGGCACTGCATAATATGGGAGTGACTTGTATTTCGATCCCGATCCCGGTCAGCACTGTTGATACTGCTACAATCTTGATTTGCGCCGAGGCCGACGGAAACAGGTGGCTAGAAATGATTTCTAATGGAATGGCTACGCTTCGCAGAGAGGTGATTTTTGGGCGTCGGTGATCTGTGGGCTGAATAGAGAGAGGTTGACTGATTAGCTATATTGTCGATACCAGGGAGATAGCCAAGTAGGAACTAAGGATTGTTGTCCGGCAGACTCTGAGAATTGTGTCTAGAATATCAAATCTTGTCCAAATGGTCAAAGGTGTCGAAGGGATCGCAGTAGCTAGACGAGAGTTCTAGTAAGTCCATCCAAGTACTGAATACCTAAGTAACCAAATAAATCATATACAATCCTCAAGTACCAAGTACCTATATGTGCCTTCCTTTTTTGGGTCCCTTGTTACCCCAGTTCCCCACTGAAAAGTATTCTGATTGCATTTCATTCATAGCTGTGGCCATGGAATAAACCGTAACAACCTTGGCTTTCTTGCTCCTCAAAGAAATTCTTTGTTCGTAGTTATTTTGGGTAAATAATAGAATCATAGCTGTGGCTTTGAAGGTCATCATAGTCGACAGAGGATTTCTCCATTAATTCTCTTTTTTAATCCAGGTGTCCTCCATATAAAAAGGCCTCGGTTCTCTCCCGAGTGATTCGATTTGGACACTATTACTTTCAACCATATACAACAAACAATTGTTCAAAGCTCACACTGACCACCGACAATATGCCACGCGAATATGAGCCAAATCCATTTCAATATCACTCTAGGAGCAGTATACAAGGCAAGTCTCTGTTTAGGTCAGCCACAACAGGCAAGTTAATAGACGACTGTGAAAGCAACGAGACTTCATGGGTGACTGTGAGCCTCCCCTTCAGGATGAATTCCACCCATACCGATGAAAGACTATTAGAATTTGCGATTCACGAGATCCGGAGGTACCGTGCTATTGTTTACCAAATACCGCAGCATGCGATTAGGCATGAGTGTATCTCGTTCGCTGTAGATATCAATGAGGCAGGGGTGTCCCTGGAACAAGTGACTCGTGCGTTTATGGCTCAGGCTGAGGTTGTCGCGAGATACTGGCTGAGGGAGCTGCGTGCCGGTAGGGTCACTCTTGACCGAGACCGTATTTTTTGTGTTGGGCTTTTTGATGCACATTATGACAGGGAAACGCGCAACTAGTATAGCATTCAATGGTCTGTAACCAAAGACCATGTTTAGATTGGAAGTATGTACTCTCGATTTCATGGAATTCAAAATGATATTCTTTCTCACATCAGTATGACACCGAAATTGTTATTTGAATATTCATCAGTCACAGTTGAAATTTGTGTAGCATCATTGTATCCCTAGCCCCGTTAGTATGCATGCGATGCGCTGAAGGAGACATCGAGGGGGGGATTCACTACGAGCGGACCCGGTTGACAGGCCGTATGTTGTACAGCTGAAGACAGTAGTCATACCTGGGATATAGTAGTGGCCTGTATGTCAATTACATTTGAGTTTGGAAATGTTTGGTTAGAATTAGATGGAGGTTTAGATGGTTGGTAAAACTATATATAGTACAATGACTATGTCTCTATCAAAGACCAAAGTCATCGGAAGAATGAAGAAAGCCATTGTAACAATGGAAGGCCTTTGTTAATTCTCATACGATACTCCAGATAGCTCGCATCTCAACTGTAACCTTATAAGCCCTCGGTGTCCTCTATCTCACCGGCATCACCCAGAAAAGCATTATCCTATCGCCAACGAAAAAGAACAAGAAGACCTCATCAAGGAGACAGTGAGTCCTCCCAGTCTCACTCAAGCCCGCTAACCACCAAGATGTCAAGCAAATTCCAGCCAAGCGTATACAAGAGCACGAATGGGCAATATTTCGCCGAGCCCGCCGGTGACCGAAGCGACTACTACTGGATCACCGTATATTTCTCCGAAAACATCGATCACCGTGGGATTCCAGATTCAGAAATTATGCTGTATGTAAGGGATATGATTGAAAAGGGCCGCTTCACTGTAGACGATCAGTCAATGCATGGTCTAGGGAAAAAGTGTCTCTCGATCCCTATCAAGCGGGATCCGGATACCCCTCTGCCTAAGTCATGGACGGCGGATCCTACACATCCCGATCTCCTTCTTGCTCAGAATCTTGCAGGGTATTGGAAGGATCAGATCGCGTTTAAGAAGGTTACTCTGGATCAACGGATGATTTTTGTTGAGACTCGTCGTAAGATAGTGAGTATAGAAGATATGTTAGATGTGGGAGTTACTCTGATGGATCCCTGGCGAATTTAAAGCGTTCTTTGTCTGTGTTTTCGTGTTGAGGTCCAGTTCTTTTGATTTGGATGTTTCAGCAATCAATGCAATGCGTTTTCCTGCTTTGTTTATACTTGTCACTTGATAGCTGCCAGAAATGGAGAAAGAAGATAAAATAAGATAGATCTTTCTTTCTAATTGTTACTGAAAGCCATTATTATGAATGATATAATCTCTTTTCATAAAGGCGAATAAAATACCCGAAGGGACAGCAAGAACAAGACCAAACAAGAGTATACAGATAACAGTATACATTCTGAAAGAACAGGGAGGCATTATAACTATGAAAGGATTTCATTCTCTCATTGTACGCTGCCAGAATAGCCGGATCGTCCCTCAGAATATAAACCTCGGCGTCCTCGCCTGGAGTACCATCACAGTGCATTTCCACAAAAAGAGCCCTCATTCACTCCAATCGCCACAATGCCTTTTCTACAAGCGAGTGTGTTCCAGTCAAGCCAGCTCGAGCATGGCCACCAATTCCACTTCAAGGACCCCCACAACAGCCAACCAGGTTGGCTCTGGGGGTCTGTGACTCTTCCGGATACCATGGGCCTTGGAACCAGTGACAAGGAGATTATAGTACATATATGTGAGACCATCGCAGCAGGCTTGGTTACTTGGAGCGATAGTGCGATGCACGGCTTGGGCAAATACTGCATCTCGTTTCCGATCAAGTTGGAAACACCCAAGCAGGACTTGAAAAGGCTGATGATTCAGGTTGAGTACGCGGCACTGTGGTGGGTGAGTTTCATCCGCGCGGAGACTGTTTCTATTGACAAGCACATGCTTTTCCGGGCCCGTCAGCCGCCCCCGGATCGTGAGGATCAACTTTTGGATGTGCCTTTCCATTGGGATAAGCCTGACTACACGGCTCTGAATCCGTGGTCTGTAGTCACTGTGCTACGGTAGATCGTGGGGATTGATTGGTGAAGATGACTGGGGTATCTGATTGGGCTTGGTAGGTTGATATTTCGAATGGAACAATGAGTGAGAAGATATAGTAACCCAAGTGAATGAGTAGTAATAATAGAATTTGCCGTAATAACGCCAGTATGATACAACTGGAACCTACAGATAGGTTACCAGGTCTCTATTGATGAGACTTTAGATCCACCGTGACTGTCTCGCCCTTCTCTCACGCTCTTTCATTTTCTGCATGAGGGTATATCCACATCCGGCACCAGTCATATACCCACCTAGATGGGCAGCGTGATCCATCTTGGTCAGTCGGGAGAGGGGCCAAGCGCGGAATAAGAACGCGGGAGCTACCAAGCTGAAGACCTCGGTGCCGATCAGGCAGGTAAGGAAGACCCAGCCGTATGCCCAGATCTGTTCTTGGAGCCCTTGAGGAAGAATCCACATGGTGAGTTTGTCACTAGGAGGGGTCAGTATAGGTACTATATAGAATAACAGCCAGATAAATGGCGGGAGACATACTTGAAGTGGAACATGCACCATGCGGCGACGATACCGCTGGTTGCGGCACTGGCTCCAAGGGATGTCATACCCAGGCGGCCGAGGATGACACTGCGTGTCAATGAAAAGACAGATCCCATGATACCCGAAGCGAAATAGATGGCCAAAAAGTTTCCGCGGCCGATTTCATCGTGGACTGTAGAGCAGAAAAAGTTAGAATCCATATTTTCTAGTGCTTCTCCTTGTCACAATGCATACCTCTGGTCCCCATAAGTCCCAGGACCATCATATTAGTTCCAAGATGTCTCCATGTCTGATGACTGAAAGCGCTTCCAATCATGCCAAGTGAGCTAGGATAGAAGGGAACAATCACGAAGTAACGGTTGAGCAGTTTCCACGCGGGAGGTACATATTTCCATAGCAAAGTGACTGCTAAGTTAGCTGCCACAATGGCACCCACAGTAGCCACAGCAGGAGGCACATCCGGCATGAGGCGATCCTTTCGTGCTGGGAACTCATATCTCTGAGCAAAAGTATAGCAAAGAGCAAGAACCACGAGCGAGAACAGAAGCGGAGCGAGTAGACGCTGAGCCTGCCAGTTCAAATATGGTTAACAACTAAACAACTCCACAGAGTGAACCATCCTTACATTGGTGATATTCATCGATTCAGGGCTCTCGTTGGTAGCGGCAATATGATGCTTCTGGACCCAAGCGAGATACGGCCTTTCGATAGGATCCGCACGGGGACGAGCTAAACATATCAGCACCAATACCTCACTTAGACTCGAATCTTCGTATACATACCCTCAGTGAGCGCAGCTTCCTGGTACTGCTGCAAGGAAAGGTTCTTCCCAAACTCCCGCTTCAACCGTTCGTGTTCTTCTTTTTCGCCATCGAGCCACTCCTGCCTTTTCCGTTCCTGTTCAGCCAGCAAGCGCTTCTCGTTCCTTTCGCGAGCCTCTTTCAAAATACTCTTGCCGTAAGGAGAACCCTCCTCGCCAAGCTCGGCGTCATAAGAACCGCTTTGCGGCTTATACAAACCTAGCTTTTCAGCGCGGCGCATGAGTTTCTCTTCCGCCGCACGATCCTCACGTTCAATACGGGCAAAGATAGCAGCATCCTCGTCGACGGGGTACTCATCGCGGAGCCATTCCAAAGCAGTATCAAACTGCTGCTTGGTGATCGAGCGGGCAATGTCAACTGGCAAGTCCGCATCGAGCGTGCCAGTCAGACGGTGGCCGTGTAGGACAGCCAAGATACGGTTTCCCAGCTTTGCATTGAACTTGACGGGGCCAAATATGGCCTTGATCTCGGCATCAGAGAAGGGCTTTTGGCGGGGGAGAACCTCCGAGGGATCCGATTTGGCCTTGGGCTTGGGAGATGCGGCGGACGTACGTTTGAAGCGGCGGGGGGTAGAGACCAAGTTGAGTCGTTGGGGAGATATTGGGGTTGGAGTTGGTCGGGACGGGCGAGAGAATAGTTGGGACAGAAGGTTCGGAATTGGTAGCATGGATTGGCGCGATGTACTGTACATGCGCCATGGGGCAATGCGGAGATCGCGACTGGCAGGCCGGAATGTTACTGGCAGCACGGAGGTGCGGAGCCCTGGGCATGGAGCCCGCCATACGGCCCAGACCACATTGCTCATATCCTGTGACTAGAGCGAGGGCTCAGAGAGGACCATGGAATAGAGGGTGATGGTGGATTGTTCGGGGTTCTTTTTGGCGGCATCAATGGACCGCACGGCTGCAGAGTTGTTCCGAGACCGCGATTACAACAGGTATAGAGCGAAAAGATGGAGAAATGATAGTGAGTTCTTGAATATGCTTTGTTTTTTAAGATATTACTAGTGTGAACTATAGTATCAGATGTTCTACCTAGGTATCCCATCCCTAATGCACCACTAACTAGTCAAAATCAATCTTAACTGACATCCATCTCTGATCTATAAAACGCACGTGATGATAACAGATAAATGATAATAAACGGCCCTGGAGATCATGCATCATGCATTGATTTCATCTCTCTTTCACCACTCACCAAAGAAACTTCAAATGTCGACCCAATCCCTCCCTATCACTCCGGGCGCCTTTGCCGAAGCAATTAAAGAGCTTCCCCTCGCAGTCCTCTACAGCAAAGTCTCCGAGATCACAAACTCCATCGCACACCTGAAGCGATCTAATGCTGAGATTCGTGCATACATAGCAGAAAGCAACGATTCAGAGGAAGACAAGAAGGACCTGGAGTGTCATGCCACTGAAAATGAGGCCGTGATGGTGTCCATGAATGAGCGGATCATGTTACTGAAGACCGAGGTCGAGAATCGTGGACAGCCTTGGATTGAGCTTGATGAGCTTAAGACCGACAAGGAACAGGACACTCTGGCAGATGTACCAGTGACAAATGGGAATGTGACTGAGACTGGAGCTGGAGCTGGAGCTGGAGCTGGAGCTGGAGCTGGAGCTGACGGTGCAGGAGAGGAGTCCAATGATGGGGGGGATCAGGATGGGGTCCATCTGTGACTAATTCGGTGCGTTAGTTATCTGTGTAGTCGGCTTCTTTAAGCTGGTCTGGATTTTGCTAATCTTCAAAAGCATTGTCACCAGTCTGCCAGTGGTACTCGGTTCTATTATTTGCGGGCGCTTTACTGCATTTGCGTGTGGGTCGAAGATCGGCTTATGGCAATTGGCTATGTTTCACTAACTAGCTAGTAGTGTCCATTCTTCACAGTGCATACGATGTGACGCCTGAATCATGGCTAAGAGACGGTTATCCCAAGTACGTTTCCCCAAGCCTTCGGAACCGTCCGCGTCTTCTGTAGCCCTATGCAATCGAGTCACCAGGTCTAGACAACATGGAATACGTCTAGTGAATTGTTCACAACCCCAAGTGTCATTATGGAATTATGATCAGATGACTTTATTGCAATGAAAATATTAAAAACAAGCAATGACCAACTGATGCTGAATGAAGATATGCAAGATCATCAAGTAGAATAATTCACAGCGCATGCTAAATCAAAGCCCCGGCTATGTCATATCATTGCAAATTCGCCCATTTTTTTAAATGGCAGGAGAAAGCAGAATACTAACAAGGTAATACAGCGCGGTCCAACGCCAGGTTAGCGGACATGTCATGGTCGTCAAAGTAAAAACAAAAAGGTGCAACTCCAGACCGGTGGAGCTTAAGTAGCGGCCTGCTGGGCCCAGTGGCCACCGGTGAGCGCCTCTGGGGGAACCCGCTGCTGCTTGATGAACAGCTCAATTAAGGGCTGCATAGGCTCCATCTCCTTATCGGACACAAGCCCATAGTACTTGGAGACAGTCACGAAGTGAACGAAGCACATGTTCAGGACATCGTGCTTGTTAATGTGCCAAAAGGGGTTAAGCCAATGAGCGTGGTACAAATGGGCGTAGCAGCGGAACATCTGCTTCATGATACCCTGGCAGTCCTTGTAAAAGGTTTGTGGGAAGCCACTGGACTTGCCGATCCAATCATCTGGGTTGGCGGGGTCGGAGGGAGTTGTTGATGCGCCATTGGCCTCTTTAATGGAAGATGTTTCAGGAATGCCATTTACTTTTTCGGTAGGGAACATAACAGGATCATGGATCTTGCTGACGATCCATTTCTCGACGCGGTTGATGAACTTCGGCGCGGAAATTTTGGCGGCGCGGCCATCAACAAGCCAGGTGTAGGTCAGCCTTTGAAATCGTCAGCCCCGTTTGAAATTTACCCCGCTATACTTCACATACCGTCCAGCGGACATTGTTGGACAAGTGTTCTCATTGCAAATAGGTAGACCGGTCACACCATTCACCTCCTGGATAACCTGGAGCATGCCGTGAAGTAGACGATATTGTTCAACAACTAGAGTAGAGACATATTAGCATCCCCGCTTCCACGTTGAGCTTCCATATTGCTTACTCTGGTGAGCCAGCCACTCGCCCAGCTCCACATTCTTCGGGCAAGCACAGAGGGTCAAGAAGTTGCCCCTCACATTCAGCGGGGCATACTTCTCCTGGAAGAAGTATTTGGGTCCCTCAGGGTCGTTGGCTTGAGTCTCCACTGACAGACTACTGGAAAGCGAGGGCGAATTTGACATGGTGGCTTGATGCTGGGGAGCAGAGGCCTGTGCTGGGCTTTTGGGGGGATTGTTGCTCTTGTTGCTTCCTCCTCGGCCAAATCCTTGGCGACTGTATTCGAAGATAGAGTTAGCGGGCGATCGTGGCGAGGTACGGCAGTTTGAGAATGAAGTGGGAATATATAAAAGGAAGTGTAGATGTGAATGACAGGAGAAGGCGCCAGGGAAGATATTAGACTTTAGGGAATAGAATGCTCCTTTGTATTTGTGGCGCGCCGGGGGTTTCTTCGTGCAGTATGAGGGGGTAAAGGTAGCAGGGAGATTGAACAGCCTATTGCAACAAGTCCACGACAGCACAGCATTACTTACACGCTCTGGAAGAAGGTCGCCATCTTGAAATTGATCTGCAATGCTTCAAATCAAGAAAATAACAGGGGATGAGGGACGAGACGGTGAGATGTCCACACGTTGAGGATCCCCTTTTGGTCTGGGCCATCTAGACACTAGTCCTGTTTGGGTCCGGGGTCGGAAAATATATAGCCCCGTGCGTCAATTGAATTATGAGAGCTCCGTCGTAACGATAGAACAATTGTCAATACAGGTTGCTTACTGCCAGTATAATATTCAGGAGTGTCACTAGTCCCTTCTTTACCGTCACTCACACTTCCACACATTTATGACTTTGCAACAACGATAGTTTCCATACACCATGTCCTCCTCCGACGAGGCCGTCCGACGCCCTAGCAATGGCAATAAGAGCCCTGCGCACAGCAATGCCAATGATTCTGGCGCCGACCAGATGGATGAAGGCGATGATCTCTTTGGATCGGACGGAGAGGGTGAACTCGATGACATTGAGTATGCGAACCACACCAAAGCGACCAGCGCTAGATACTGATATATTACCAGACCCCACCGCAACCTGGACGACGAACAACTTGACTCCGGTGATGATGAGAATCGCTATGATCGGCGCGAAGATCCAATGGAAGATGTGGCGGAGGAGCAGCAGGAAGTCAATGTTGCTGACCAGGACCTTGCTCGGGCTCCAGTGCCGTTGACCAACGACGGAGAGGTAGGACGAGCTCTACCTTGAAGCTTTGATATTGATCTAACTTCTGGTAACAGATCTACACAATGCGTGTGCCGGATTTCCTCTCAATTGAGGGCGAAGAATTCAACCCCGAGACTTACGTCCCACCGCCTTATCAGACCGCTGCTACCTCCCTATGCTGGCGTAAAGATCCTGCGGATGAGTCTCTTTTACAATCCAATGCCCGCATCATTAAATGGGAGGATGGCTCCATTACTCTTCAACTCGCCTCCGCCCCCCTTGAGCAATACCGCATTGCATCTAAACCCCTCGCACCTCTCACTAAATCCGGCGACTATGACCACAAGCTGGATTCCCACGTTTATCTCGCAGCTGGACTAGAAACAGCTCAAGTCTTCCGATTGACTTCACATATCACCCAAGGTCTGACTATTCTCCCGACCACTTTGGAGACGGACGATGCCGTTCAGCGACTGCAAGAACAGTTGGCCGCTGCTGCTCGTGGTAGCAAACAGACCGCAGCTGGCACTGCGCCGCGCTATGAAATAACAGAGGATCCCGAGTTGGCTGGCAGACGTGCCGAAATGATGGAAAAGGAAGCTATCAAGGCCGAGCGTCGTCGCCAGCAGCTTGCTGATCGTGAGGCCGACCGCGGTCGCCGCCATGGCGCTACTCGTACTGGTCTCAGCGGTCTTAGCGTCGGTGGTCTTGAAGATGGCGGCTTGCTTACGACTCGTCCACGTGCCAAGCCTCGCCGCCAAAACCGCCGCGGCGAGATTTACACTGATGACGAAGAGGATTACCCTCGTGGTGCTCGTAACAAAGAAGACGAGTACGACGAGGACGATGGATTCTTGGTTGGCAGCGACGAGGAGCTTGAGGAAGAAGCCGAAGATGAAGAAGAGGAGCTGGAGGATGAAGACATGGATGCCGAAGGCGAAGATGACGTGGAGACTGCACCTGCCAAAGCTGCCCGTAGCAAGCCAGAGCCTCAAACCAGAGCTGGTACGCCTCCTGCCCGAAAGAAGAACCGCTACGTTGTGGATGACGAGGACGACGAGTGAGTCTGTAGCGTTCTATTTTTCTCCTATACTCTTTTCTTTTCGCGCTTTCGATGCAGTTTTCTTGTTACATATCCACATGGTCCGGCGTCTTCTACATGGACAGGCATTCGAGGGACAATGGGGCTCATTTCACTCTGATTTGATGCCTGTACAACAAAAATTAATGAAATGGTCAATGACATATCAAGTTAGCTTCGTACCAGCGAAGCAACGTAGATTTGTATCATCTGATGCCGAATGGTATATACATATGAAATAATAACTCCACATAATCTCGGACATATTCGAAGTGCTCTAATTAGCCAGATATTTCATGCATTATGAGCCCCCGTGTGCGCTTTGTTCCTCGCAGTGACAGGCTCAACGCCCTCGGGATATTCTGAAGGATCAAAGTTGAATTTTTTGATCACATCCCTGGCACTTCCAACCACACGAAGACATAAAAACTCCTTTTCACTAGAATCCTCTTGATCTTGTGACTGAGCCGGCTCTGGTATAGACATTGAGTTCCACTGTCGGCTTGGATGTTGCCCAGGCTCATGCCAGCGGCGTTGCCGATTTTCGATTTCCATAATCATAGACAGCAGATCTGGCTGCTGAGAACAGACAATAATGGCACCTGGCTCAACGGGACCACCAATGACAGCGCGACGAACAACTTGGTGGAGCCACGATTTCCAAACTTGTGCTGGGTCAGGGCTTTGGAGTACCTCAGACACGTACTGTGGAGGCGCGGACTGCATCCCCAGTTCAACAGGGTCGGTTTGCGCAACGCGAAGCCATGAGTCCGCGACAACGGTTAATAGAGTTCCTATAAACATGATATTTTGGAGGCCCGTTGAGAAGATCTTGGGACAAACTTGACAGCGGATCACGTTCCGTGCTGTTCGTGCAGCAATATATAGCGAGCATAAAGTGTGGGAGTTGACTGGGAAGGAGGAAATGGATGTCATGTGGCTAAGGGATAGGTAGAGGTATGATAAACACGGACACCCAGACGCTGTGGAGTCGGAGGAAACTGAGGTGGCAGGAGATAGCGGCGTGGAAGGGAAAGCTGGAGGGTTGGGGAATGGCATTGGCATGGCCGTGGCTTCGGAGATGGCCGAGAAATCAGGCCAAGGAGAAGATGATGCGGGAACAGGAAGGTTTGACTGTTTTGGACGGTCTGGCCTACACATATGGTTGTGGTCTTCATAACCTGACAATAGATTTGCGGACTGGCACTGTGGCAAATTCATGTTCGTACCAGGCCGCCAGAATAACTGCGGACAAAGATGATCGGTGTCTGGGAAGGAGACTGTGTTTGGACTCATCCCTAATGAAGATTGTTGCAAGTCCTCTGGGCTGGGCCAAATTTCAGTTCCAGATAGCCCTGGGAATTCGACCCCCTCATCGTCTGTTCTCGTCCTTTTCTTGGGTGGCCGGCCCATCTGTTTTTGTATGGAATAGTTGCACGAGAGTGACTGTTTGATGCATCGCGAACAGCCTGCTGGTTCTCCGGAGCATTTGAGCTTCCGTTTTCCTGTCGAACAGTAAACTGGTCAGTGAGGGTTATATTACATCGGCCTGTGAGACTTACTACACTCGTCGCATGCTGCATGTCTTTTTGGTTCTGATAAATCATTCGGGGTAGGCAAAGAAGCCTCTCCCTCATACTCAGTCGGGAGTGACATCTTAAAAAATCGAAGATCAACAGAGCCCTTCAATAAAACATTCTAATGTTGGGCTAGGTCATAGATAGACTCGATAAGATGGGGGCGGTCATGTGGGCGGTGAGCGGCGAGGCCCGAGAAATTATCCTAAAAAAAAAACTATGGATCTACCGCAACAAGACAACACCCGCTGAACGGCATCATGAACCCCAAGGCGGCTTCAAAAAAGCGCAAGGCTGTCACTCGAGATGTCGAGGAGGAAGCCGGTGTCTTTTCCGGTGACGAATTGAGCAAAGGCAACCTCGATGGAGCCTTGTCGGACAACTCTAAGGATCTTTCGGACAACGAAGACGACGACAGCGACTCGGAAGTCGAACTTGTCGACGATTTCAGCGAGTCAGAAGATGGAGAAGAGGAATTGGACAGTGATGAGATCCCCTCTGATACAGAGGACATCAAGCCAGCTGCTGGTGAACCCAACTTCCGCATTGTGAAGGACGCCAACGGAAACGATCGTTACCTCTGGGATGAAATTCACCCGGACGACAATTCTGAACTCTCCGAGGTGGATGAAAATGCTAACACCATTGGCGACATTCCACTGAAGTTCTACGACGAATATCCTCACATTGGTTATGACATCAATGGAAAGAAGATTATGCGTCCTGCTAAGGGCGAGGCCTTGGATGCGTTGTTGGACAGCATTGAAATCCCTAAGGGCTGGACTGGCTTGACTGACCCTAAAACCGGCAAGCCTTTGCAGCTCAGCCAAGAGGAATTAGAGTTGCTTCGCAAGGTGCAGATGAACGAGGTTCCCTCCGAGGGCTACGACCCATATGAGCCTTTGGTGGAATGGTTCACCAGCGAACAGGAGATCATGCCACTGAGCGCCGCCCCGGAGCCTAAGCGCCGTTTCGTACCATCCAAGCACGAGCAGAAGCGTGTGATGAAGCTAGTGAAGGCCATTCGCGAGGGCCGCATTCTTCCTTACAAGGCACCAGAGGATAGGGAAGACAAGGAAGAGGAACTCATCAACTACGACCTGTGGGCTGATGAAGTTGAGCGACCTGACCACGTCATGCACATCCCGGCGCCCAAACTCCCTCCCCCTGGTTACGAGGAGAGTTACCACCCGCCTGCTGAGTACCTGCCCGATAACAAGGAACGCAAGGAATGGGAGCAGACAGATCCTGAGGATCGCGAGAAGGATTTCCTTCCCAAGGACTTTGGCTCCCTGCGCAGAGTTCCTGGATACGACAACTTCGTCCAGGAGAAGTTTGAGCGTTGCTTGGATCTTTACCTTGCTCCACGTGTGCGCCGTAGCAAGCTGAACATCGACCCCGAGAGTCTCTTGCCCAAGCTCCCCAGCCCGGAGGAACTCAAGCCTTTCCCCACTGCTTGTGCCACAGTCTACCGCGGCCACAAGGGCCGTGTGCGCTCTGTCAACGTCGACCCAACTGGTATCTGGCTGGCCACTGGTGGCGACGACGGTACTGTCCGTGTCTGGGAGCTCCTGACAGGTCGCCAGTTGTGGAGCGTGAAGCTCAGCGACGATGAGGCGATCAGCACGGTCCGCTGGCGTCCGGGCAAGGACGCCGTTGTCCTCGCCGCCACTGCAGGAGACGATATCTTCCTCGCCGTGCCTCCGATCGTCAACCCCGAAATCGAAAAGGCCAGTCTGGATCTCCTCGACGCAGGCTGGGGTTTCGCCGCTTCCCGACCGGCCCCTAGTGCCTCAGAGGAGGGCAAGAAGAACACGCCCCCGACCTGGATCCGTCCCTCGTCCGCTCTCGTGGACGCTGGTGTGTGTGTCGTAATCCCCCTCCGCTACGTGCCCAAGACGATCTCCTGGCACCGCCGCGGCGACTACTTTGTGACAGTCTGCTCGGGCGCCTCGACACCCGCCTCTGTCGCAATCTCCATTCACACCCTCAGCAAGCACTTGACACAATTCCCCTTCCGACGCCGCCTAAAGGGTGGTGGTCCCCCTCAGACCGCCCACTTCCACCCGTCGAAACCGATCCTGTTCGTCGCCAACCAGCGCTCGATCCGCGCTTACGATCTCTCGCGCCAGCTCCTCGTCAAGATCCTGCAGCCCGGTGCACGCTGGATCTCGTCATTCGATATCCACCCGACCTCTTCGAGTGCATCCGGCGGCGACAACATCATTATCGGCTCATACGATCGTCGTCTGCTTTGGCACGATCTCGACCTCTCTCAGCGGCCCTACAAGACCCTGCGCTACCACCGCAAGGCTATCCGTGCCGTCAAGTTCAGCAGCCGCTACCCACTCTTCGCAGATGCTTCCGATGATGGATCCCTGCAGATCTTCCACGGCAGCGTTACTGGAGATATGCTCAGCAATGCTACTATTGTGCCGCTCAAGGTTCTCAAGGGTCACAAAATTACTGGCGAGCTGGGTGTCTTGGATATCGACTGGCACCCGCGCGAGGCGTGGATTGTCAGTGCTGGTGCCGATGGAACGTGTCGCTTGTGGATGTAATCTTGAGATGCCGTTGCATGATGTCTGACATTTTTCTGGGCGTTTTTCTCTATTTATTTTTTTTGTGCATAATCTTCCTTTTGTATAGTTATCTTACAAAAAAGTTGGTCCTATAAAAATTTCTACTTAGTATCATATCAGAACAGTTAGGATGATCCATCGTGGCTCAGTAGCGGAAGGGATATAGAATTAATGATCATGTTCAGTCAAATAGCAAATGTTCAAGGTATCTTATGTCCACAATCCCAAGGAAGAAAAAATGGGAGAAAAAAAGAAAAACTCTCTAGATCTAAATATGTAAAGATGTATATCCCAAGAGAAGTACATATACAAATCAGCCTCAAACTCAAACCACACCACCACTCCAATCCCTCCTGAGCTTCTCATACTTCCTCAAGTCCGTAACACTAGGCCGAACAAATGACTTAGCAGCAACAAAGTCAACGAACTTGATACTATCGCGACGCTTGATAGCAGAGTAACCAGCACGACGCAACAAACTGCCCAAATCAGCACCACTGAAGCCCTCACACTCCTCGGCGAGTTTGCGCAGATCCTCACTAAACTCAATAGACACTTTCCGGAGAAGAGTCTGCAAGATCTCGACACGCTCGAGTGGCGTGGGCAGGTTCACAAAGAGAAGGGTCTCAAGACGACCCGGACGCAGCATAGCAGGATCAATAATATCAGGCCGATTAGTCGCAGCGATGACGTAGATACCCTGGCGACTACTGCCGAGGCCATCAAGCTCCGTGAGGAGTGTGTTGACAACACGGGCGGAGGCCTCAGAGAGCGTATCATCACGGCGAGGCACAAGGGCGTCGAGCTCATCGAAGAAAATAACACAGGGCACTGAGGAGCGGGCGCGGACAAAGACCTGGCGAACAGCGCGCTCAGACTCACCGACAAACTTGTTGAGCAGTTCGGGGCCCTTGACACTGATGAAGTTCGCGCGGGATTCATTGGCGACAGCCTTTGCGAGGAGCGTTTTACCGCAACCGGGTGGTCCCCAGAGGAGGACGCCCGTCGGCGCGGTGATGCCGACTTTGGCGTAGATATCGGGGTTTTTGATTGGCTCGACGATGGCGGTGACAAGCTCCTCGCGGATGCCGCCAAGGGCACCGATGTCGGCCCAGGTTGTATCGGGGATTGTGGCGAAGCCCTCGCGCTTAGAGGAGGGTTGGATCTTGGGGAGAGCTGTGAAGAAGTCCGCGTTGGAGACGAGGACGACTTCTGTTTCATCGCCGATGGGGGTTTCTTTAGCGTGGATAATAAGGCGGCGAAGTTCGCGGACTCGCGGGCTGATATCGTCTTCGCCTTCGATTTCCATCTCCATTTCTTCGCCGCTGTTCGACTTGAGGATCTGGAGATACCGCTTGATGGCAGCTGAGCCGGCGGTCGAGACGAGATCGTTGAGATCGGCGCCCACGAAGCCGGGGGTGCGTTTAGCTAGCGTCTTGAGGTCGATATCGTCTGCCAAACGCATTTTGCGGGTGAGTGCGCGTAGGATCTGTTCTCTGACTGGCTCTGAGGGCACGGTCATGTTGATTTCCTTGTCGAAACGACCACCACGACGCAGAGCGGCGTCGAGGCTGTCTGGGCGGTTGGTTGCCGCGAGTACGATAACGGGTTTTCCATCTGTCTTGTCGAGGGCAATATCGTCCATGCAGGTCAGTAGCTGCGCGACGATTCGCTTTTCCATCTCCCTCTGAGCGCTCTCGCGCTTCGGCGTAATCGCATCGATCTCGTCGATGAAAATGAGACAAGGAGCAAGACGCTTGGCCTCTTCAAAGTACTCGCGCAGGGCTTTCTCGGACTCTCCCGACATTCCTGATACAACCGAAGGCGCAGAGATTGAGATGAAGGGCACACCCAGTTCCGCTGCGAAAGCGTTCGCAATCAACGTCTTACCGCAACCTGGCGGACCATGTAGCAATACTCCGCGCGGGGGCTGCACGTTTGATGATAGATAGACCTGCGGCCGGGTCATGGGTAGAATAATCAAGTCCCCAAGTTCCTGAACAACATCATCCAATCCACCCAAATCGGCGAGACTGACATGTGTTGGTGGCGAACGATCTGCAGGCTCAGCTTTGCGTCGCTTGGACACAGATTCTCCGCCATGCGTTCTTCTCTTGGAGGAGCTGGGTGCCGGGGTGCTAGCGGCTTCGGTCTTTTTGGCCTTCGTTGTTGCCCACGAGCCGACGACGCTTTGGTTCATTCCATTGGGTTCCTGATATAGCAATTCCAATCAGATTTTCCGTCTGATTCGAGTAAAATATGCGCGGTGCATCACCTACCGTAGCAGCAGGCTCCTCGAGTCCCTCAAAGTCCCCCTCCACGGAATCCTCATCATCTTCACCCATATCAGCTTTGATAACCTCCAAGACTCGCTCAAGACTGTCCTCAATGAGTCTCTTCGGTTTGCGATTCAAGCTTGAGTTTGATTTCTTAATTGTGTCATAAATCGCTGGGACCGATAGTCGGATGCGCCCAGTCTCGGACTGGTCGTCGATAATCTTGCGCACGATCTGGTAGACCTGTTTTTTTTTTGGGTGAGTCAAAGCCACAAAGATTCATTGTATACACACCTCACGGTCCAGGCCCTGACTGAGGGTCGGCCTGCCTCCCTTCCTAGCAGCCATGATTCGATATGGTTGTTATGCAAAAAAAAAGGCCGCGGGCCCGAAATTTCGGAGATTGGAATTTTGAAAGATCGGTTGAAAATTACACGTAATTACGCGCCCGTTACATAACGTCATTCATGTCTAGGCCCGCATCTACTCCGTACATATGGGGGTTCTCCCTTCTCTTCATCAACATGGGAAACTCGAGTAGTTCGCAGAAGATATCTGCCCAGGATCGGTGAGTGCAGCCTGCTTTACTTTATACATACAATATCAACAACCTATTCTCAATCCCGCCTCCCAGGGCGTTCTATTATTGCCCTCACGAGACCCCTCATCCCCACCCAGCATGCCCATTCAGGGAACGCAATAGTATGATTTTAGCTAACCAAACACTCCGTGGTAACTGTAGGGCAATTCTCGACCTCAAGAATCAACGCGACAGACTGCAACAATATCAGCGACGAATAACCGTCCTCACAGACCGCGAAACGGAAATCGCCAAGGAATGTCTCGCGCGCAATGATCGGCGGCGAGCACTACTCGCCCTTCGCCGCAAGAAATACCAGGAGTCGCTCCTTGCGAAGACAGATGGTCAACTCGCGCAGCTGGAGCAGTTAACTGGGCAGGTGGAGTTTGCGCTAGTACAGAAGGACGTGTTGTTCGGATTGCAACAGGGGACGAAGGTGCTGCAGACTATCAACAAGGAGATGGGTGGCATTGAAGGTGTTGAGAGATTGATGGGGGAGACTGAGGAGGCGAGAGCTTATCAGGAGGTATGTGCCTCGTTGTCTCTTGTTCTTGTTCGGTTTTGCTGACGGTTGTCATAGGAGGTGAGTCAGATGCTGGCCGGTCATTTGACGAATCAAGATGAGGATGAGGTCGAGGATGAGCTGGAGGCTCTGCAGCGGGAACTTTCTGGTCCTGAAATCCTGCCTGATGATGTCGTACTGCCGAGTCCGCCTACTGCTGATCTGCCCGTTGAAGAGCCAGTGCCAGAGTCGACTCAGAGAAGCAAGGCTAAGGCTGAGACTCGGACAGCTTTGCCTGCTTAGTGGGGAGATATGTTGGATACTCGTTGCACAGCATCAAGCATTGCATTAAATTGATCCATAGCATTTTTTTTGGCGTTTCAGCTTCTTTGTTTTTGTTGCCTACATTGCTGGTAGAGTTCATGTGTTCTAAGGCGTTACTGGTTGGCTTTATTGCTCGTTGTCATACTCGTGGTCTATATATTATGACACCATCAGTCCGAGGTTTACAAATGATACTCAATATATGAACCCAATTCACTGGAATGAGAATCACATAACATCAATGAAATCTATGTAGAAGTACATAGTAGTAGAATGGTATTGTCGTTAATCATGACGGACCCAAGACACACCAGGTCATACTTCCCCCTCGAACGAAGCCTATCTATTGCCCAGGCATAATACTGCCACCGACACCACTAACACCAGGAATAGAGACATGATCCTGGGGGTTCGCCGCAGCCTCATAAAGGAAATTAATCGGCTCCCGGGTTAACTTCATGAACTGCCCCTTGAAGCCTACATACCCAACCTTAGTCACATCCTCCTCGCCATCACTCCAATTATCCTCAAAGAAGAGCGTAACAAAGGTAGTCGCATTCCAATGAGCGCGGTTCAAGGGTAATTCAAAGACATCGGTGCCGGGTACAGGCTGCGGGACCTCAATTGTTTGAGTCGGGTGCAACTCCGATGCGGTTGAGAAATCCATATCGTCGCGGTTCTTGAACAGCTTTATTGTCTTTGGGGCGGAGCTTGTAGGCGCTGTGTACAAAAGGAGGGAGTGGACGTTGACCTGGCCGTTGAAGCTATGTTATAGAAGCTCGGATTAGTTTGGGGTTGGCGATAACGGTGAGGGGTCAAATTAGTGGGGGTGTGTTTAGGATTTTCGTGACGCGTCGCAAGGGGTTGAACAACCACTATAAAATGTAGGATAGATGTGTGAAATGAGCGAGACTCACGGGATGGTCATGAGCAGTTGTTCGTCGGCATCACTTTCGAGCTCGGGCTTGTCGTTTAGTCGCTCGGCCCAAGTTTTCTGGACGATGGCTGTACCAGAGTTTGGGGTTGTCTCTGTCAAGATTTAAAAAATCGTCAGCAATAGTTGCCTGGTGATCACAATGGTCATGAGTACCATTCAGGGTTGTGATCAGGTCGAAGTTGATCTGGGAGTAAAGGAGGGATTGGATGGCTGGAGTGATATCGTTGGTATGGTCGTGATCTTCACCGTGGCAGTGGCCATCGTGGTCATGATGGTGCCCTGACATTGCAAGATATTGGTATAGATTTGATGTTGTACAAGATGTGGATAAGGCAAAGATGGATTTGGATATTTGAAGGTGAAATGTTTTGGAAGCTCTCCACTCCCGTGACGTCGTTTTATCCCGAGGGATCACATTGTTCGAAGTGAATTGATATTTCTATGTATTAATTTACAATGAGGTAGTATATCTGAATATCTCACTGTACAGTACAATGGCACAAATTGCCTCTGTCGCTTTTACTGCCTTGGTTTCCGTCGATCTATAAAATGCAACCAACACACTATATCTCAATTCCACAGCCCCCTCAAACGCCTGGGTATTATTGTACATGTCCCTCCTCTCTAGCTGAATTCAAGGTGCTGTTATTGCCTGACTCGGTAATAATCCGGAGCATACTCTAGCAGGTAACTCTTCTCGATCTTAGTGACATCGCGGATGTAAGTTTTGTCACCCGTTTGCATGATTTCGTGGAATATGACCCAGTCGGCTTTTCGGTTCTATATTCACTTTAGTAAACCCAACATGTACTTTCCCACATGATCTATGGGTACTCACAAACATCAACGAGGTGGGGTGAGCATGAAGAGTCAGACCACCGCTGACAGTCTTAAAGGTTCCATCTGGTTGCATCTTCGCCGCGTGAGCAAAGTAGCCAGTCGTAAGACACCGCCGAATCTGCTCCGGCTGCTTGCTCAAATCGGCTGTGCCTTGACGGGATGAAAGTGTCTCATCGACTTGAATGCCAAAGCGTTCTAGGTACCGTTTCAACTGGCCTCGGATGCTCACTGCGCGAAGCAGTGCCCGGTAATTCAGGAGGTTGTCGCGACACCATTTTGAGTCTTTCTTCCCTTTGGTGACAAAGGCTTGGTACACGTTGAGGTACGTCAAATGATCGCCCTCTTCAACGGCGAACTTTCGCCGGTGACTCTCGGCAGATCTTTTGTCTCCAGCATGTTGAACCCACACGGTCCCCTGTAGGTTGACCATGGCCGCAATTGTAAGGATTTCACTTAAACAATTGAAAGATGGTGCGGTGAGAAGAACTTTGGCCATCATAGGATCCAGGGCAATTTCTGCCATCCGTACTCCAAGAGGTTTCGTGAGTTTGGCATAGTCGTCAATCGCACCGAGAGAGGACAAGAGCTCAAGTGCACGAATAATAAGTTCTGCCGGCGGAGGGGTCAAAAAGTCGAACCGGACAATATTGTCAATGCCCAGTGCTTTAAGCTGCATAATGACCGGTGCGAGATTTGATCGCTGAATTTCAGGTACGGTTGCCTCCGGCATCTGCTCAAACGCTTGTTGCGTGTACAGACGGAAACATTTCCCTGGTTTCGTTCTTCCAGCGCGGCCAGCTCGTTGGGTGGCGGATGCTTTGGATATTGGCACTGCAGTCAGTGTATCAATACCAGTATTGGGGTTGTATGCCCTGAGTTTGGCAAAGCCAGAATCAATCACATATACAATCCCATCGATTGTGACCGAGGCCTCGGCAATGTTGGTGGAGACAATGACTTTTCGGGTGTTTTCTGGAGTCGGCTCGAAGACGTACATTTGCTGTTCCGTTGTAAGTCCAGCATAGAGTGGCAGTGGAAGCAGAGATGGGGCCTTAGGATGGAGAGTCGCCGCTCTTTCGGATATCAACTGAATTGCTGTGTCGATCTCTTCCCGGCCAGTCAAAAAGAGAAGTACATCGCCTTCTGGTTCTTGGGTATGGATATCAAAGACGGTCTTGACTGCTCGTTCTATGTAATCTTCTGCCGGAGACTCAAGGAACAGCATATCAACTGGATACATTCGTCCTTCCAGACTGATGATCCGACCAATGCTTCCACCCAAATCCGCCGGTTCTGCCTCGGGCCGGTACTCGTCGCCCGCGAAGAAACGAAGAAAGTCCTCTGCTTGGAGGGTTGCACTACTAACAATAATGCGAAGTTCAGGGCGCTTCTTGCGGATCTTCTTCAGAGTTCCAAGCAGCACATCGGTACTGAGAGATCTTTCATGTGCCTCATCAACCATGATTACTGAATACCGCGAAAGCAGGGGATCAACCAGGGCTTCTCTGAGAAGCATCCCATCTGTCAAGAATTTGATTCTTGTTGCAGGAGATGTCAAATCTTCAAATCGGATGGAGTAGCCCACCTCTTCGCCGACTTTGCATCGCATCTCTTCGGCTACCCGCGTTGCAACTGTTGTAGCAGCCACCCGTCGGGGCTAGAACAGAGTTAGTCGGTACTTATTCCAAATATGATTTGATCAGTGCTCACCTGTGTAACAGCAATGATCTTCCCATCCTCACACCATCCTGCTTGGTCTAAATATTGCGGAAGCTGAGTTGTTTTCCCACTACCTGTTTGGCCCACCACAATAGTGACGGGGTATTTCTCAACCAGGTAGAGCAGGTTCTTTTTGTGACGTGCGATAGGTAATAAAGCAGCCGGTTTATACAGAGCTGGAATGAAAGAGGTCGAGAGCTCCTGTTCTGAAGCCATTTTAGACCGAATTTTAGCTGAGAACGAACTCTTCTGGATTTGAGCCCGGTTGTTAAAAGAAACCGAATTGGGACTGGGCCATTCTGAGGTGTCAAGCGCTTTGCAGATTGGCAACTTGGAGATCGTCGGAGTTCTCGCAGAAACATCCAGGGCGATCTGTATAAAGCAGCCCGCTATCACGTGCGCCCCACGTCACTTGAAGCTTCCCCGATATGTTCTGCTCTCAGACATTCTCAGGCAACACAGTTTTTGTGAATTTCCCTTCAGTCACTTTCAATACTCTGGCAGGTCCTGAATATACCTCAAGATGTCAGAGGAGGAAAAGATGGTATGTTTCAACCGGGTATCATTTCTTATCGCATGAGGCTCACGTTCATACCCAGAACACTTCCAGCAGACCCTCAGCTGCCCTTGGTTCCTCTAACAGCCTCCGAGCCGAGTCACCGACCACCGCGCGCCCGATGGACTTTGACGACGAGCCCCAGGAGAACGGGATTATTACGTCCGACCCTATCGCTACTCAGCCAGCTGCCGCCGAGGCAGCCCCGCCAAAGCCGCCCCGGCCCCTGAACCCGAGAGAACAGTCGGAGAACACCCTTAGGGAGGCATTTCCAAGCATAGAGCCTGGCGTCATTAAAGCGGTCCTGACCGCAAGCAATTGGAATGTCGAGCCGGCGTTCAATGCCCTCCTGGGTTCGTGGGGAATCTACTAAGAAATGAGTATGAGCTGACCACGACCTCGGCTTGCAGGTATGACCGACCCCAAGGCTCAAGAAGAGATGGCACCCCCGCCAAAGCCGCCGCGCCCAAGCCAACAGAGCACTGCTGCACAGCGACAACTGGAAGCCGATGAGATGTATGCACGTCAACTATCTGAGCATTACAATGCGGCAGGACGTCGCGCACCACCCCCGGGCTGGGAGAGTGATCCCCGATACCAGCGACCTAGAGGAAGCGAGGAGTCAGAGGAGAGAGAATACAGCTTTTTTGATGGTACGGGCTATAGTGGCTTGCCGAATGGGCTCGTGCTAACTGGACGTTTACAGATGATCTACCTGTGATTCGCGAGAACCTCCGCAAGGGCTTCCTGGAGACGCAGAGTAAGGTTAACTCGTGGGTAACAAACCTGAAGAAGCGTATTGATGGAGAGGACCTGGATGAGGAGCCTAGCCATAATCAAAGAGAGACTCCTGTTCATGCCCGGCCCCGACGTAGTGGTGATATGGGCCGTCGCAGTGGAGATCGTGAGCGTTACGACGCGGACCCCAAGGTTCTCGGGGATGATTTCTCTGCTCTTGAGTTAAGGGATGGAGAAGGTAGATAACGATCTCAAGTGTGGCATCATTGGGTCTTGCTAACTGTGCACAGCTCCCCCACCTCGCCCCCCTCGTCCGGGCCGCCCCAACTCTAAACCATCCGCATCTCCTTCTCCAGATAGGCGTAAGGTGTCTTTCCAGGATGGACCGCCCGTCGAGATCGACAACCTTTACGATGCTTCCACGCCATCCAAGCGTCTCAGCTCAACAGGCAACAAGGCGAGCAAATGGCAGCCACTGTCCACCGTTGAGCCTTCTCCCGTCGCGGAAAATGACCCATTCAGCCTTGGCGACAGCGATGACGAGAAGGAAACTAAGATCAAGGAGCATACCACGGGCTCGGAGGGCGATCAGCCCAAGCACGTCACTGTCGAGTCAGTCTCCGACGAAGTGGGTTCCACGGACCAGGAGACCAAGGGCGCGAGCAAGCCCGACGAGTCAAAATAATCGCGAATGTCTGGAATTTGAATATCCCCACTGTTATCTGCGCGAAGCACTTCTTGCCTTTCCTCCCAGCCCGTGACCATATTTATTTCCCCTGTCGTTTTACTCTGCCAACTTGCTCTGCTATGCGCTACCCACCTCCCTGATTTTACGATACCTAGTAGAGGTAGCCCAAGACGTTTTTCAACCTTCGAATACCTGCATAAACCCAAGCCAAATTGAATCTGTATTTGTACCGGAAAGAAACAAAACAAAAGGGTATATCTCCGACTGGCCCGTATAGTAGCCTCAACGCCAAAACCAAAACAAACCAACAGGCCTCGTTCAATTCACTGATAGGCATCAGGCAACTCCCGAGGTCTCTTACACCCACGCCGACTCCCCAAAACTATTACTCCATGGCGGGAGCATTACCCACGCGCTTTGAACCTGTCTCCTTGCGCAGATCCTTGATGACAGTCTGTAAAGTAGAGTCAGCTGAAAGATACCTCCAAAAGCCGAGTAATGCGCGTAGAGTGCTGTTATTGGTCTCGGGGGAAACGCGTACCGCCAAAGCATCGGGGTTGACCCCGTTCTCAATGAGAGACACACAAAGTGACAGCTCTGTCCGGTCCAGGTTGGTATTCTATTCAAAATATCAGTTTTATGGTTACAGCTTTATCTTCTTTTTGTAAAGAAGAGAGAATGACGACATGGATTAGGCAGTCTTGAATTCTGAATCCTCTCTAGTTTAGTCCGGGATAAGCACGCACCAGCAAGTCGGAGATCTCCTGAAGAATATCGATGACTTCTCTGGCAGCTTGGCGCTTGTCATCAGCCTGATCTTGAGTTTTTGGCGGCATATTTTGTTTTGAAATTGAAGGTGGGGGTTGTTGAAGTGTAAGGCGGTTGAATCTGTGTGGTTGGAGTTGAGTTGATTGTGTGGGACTCTGCTGCGGGTCAAGGCAAATCATCGGCGCATACGGAGTATATTGCATGGAGTACTCCATACATTAACGTGATATTTGATATTTTGATAATTATCTGTATTCTCTAGGATACAACATTTTAGTTAATCTCTTAAAATCTATGAGATATTGCGAACACTAATATTAGTAGGGCATTCTCTATTCAATTGTCAATAGATGGCAATCTGTACACTCTCAATCCTCGCGATAAATGCATTGTCCATAGATGGGAGAATTGGACTATACGCGGCCACCTTGATAACTACCACTAAGATCTAGTGATCTTCCCATTCGCACCGAACCCTAATCACAACCATCCCCGCCCTTCTTACTACCCGTAGACGTTAGGACTCGGGTGAGATAGAAACAGATCCAATAGGGAGATTGAAGAAAATCTGATATTATGGCTATTTATGTCAAACGAACTGTGCAATAGAGTACCTATTAGGCTGATCCGGCTAATCCTAGGGCCAGTGAATACTTTTGTTGTTTTTCGGCATCCGGAAGTTAATGAATACCTACATGTATGTAGGTTTACACCCTTGTAGGGGACTTTTGTTTGCTATGGGTTGTGTATAGGGTTTACCATATGTAGGTAGTAGACATTCTTTCACATCCTTTTCGTTTCCCTGTTTCTCTGTATGCCTTTTACATACATTTTTCTTATATTTACATAATTTGAGACTACTTTGCCTTACTGTGACAGCCTAACTCCATGCAATGGGCCATTATGAAGATATATTTGATCCCTAAATAGCGTTACCCTACAGAAATGTCCTGGCATCGCCAATATGCCTCTCGTGAGCATGTAGCTAATGTAGGTTTGTTTTGGGCATGTCTCTAGGAAGAGGTGATTGGAGATATCTTGACAACATTGAGATCAACTTTTAAAACTGTATCAAAGTAATAGATTGAATGGAGGTCAGGACGGAGAGCTGCATGGTCGAGAGGTTGAGGTATACATGTGAAGCGTTACATCCTAGGACCTAAGCTGAGCACACGGCAAACCCCCTAGAAGGTCATACTTCGCCTACAGTAGCTGTTCTTTCACTAGAGAGAGGATTTATATAACAAGCTTGGAACATTCTAAGAACTAGGTCATGAAAAACGAGGATAGAGCCTCAGGCCCTCGTACTACATATGTACTATGTAGCTTGTATGTTGTAAGCTTCAAGAGAAAGCTGCATATAAATAACCATTCAATAGAAGATAAGATGAACCAAAGGTAAATACAAATATCATCAGGTGATTCTATCTTCGGTTTTGTATCTGGAGATAGCTGATATAGAAACGTGGACCGGGAAAAAAAGGAAATGCGACAACATTGGTACGAGGCGAACGGCGATGCGTACTAAATGGTTAAGGTAAATGCGTTCAGAGAACGATGTAATCAACCAAATTAAAAGTCAAGCTGTACACACCGTACTTCAGCTCTTCTCTTACTCACATTTCCCACGAACCCATCTGCAGCCAGCCCTATCGGGTTGAGGCCAAACATCATGCCTTTCAGCGTGACTGCATTCAATAGGGACACGGGATTCGTCATCGTACCATCGACAGACCCAACAGCCTGGCAACAATTCCGACACCGACCCTGTCTTTTCCTCGCCCGCAAGCTCTCTGCCTGGCGACCAGCCAACCGCCCCGACCTGCCTGAAAAACCTATCACTGTAGTCTGTATTGCAAACGCCCACAGACAGCGACCAGTGATACCGCATGGTGACATTCTGATCTATGCTGGTGGGTTGGCAGCAGATGGATCGCTCACCGAACTCCAAGCCACGCTGGACTGGCTACGATCTCAGCCTCACTACACTAAAATCGTTGTGGCGGGCAGATCTGACCGGTATCTTAACGTATTCAAGAAGGGGGGTGACCGCTGGAGATATGGATATCACAATGCGGCACAATGGAGCGACATCATCTATCTGGAACACGAGCATGTCACAGTGACTGCTCAGAATGGACGCCAACTCCAGATTTTTGGAAGCCCATACTCACCAAAGACTGTTCCGTTCCCGGCCTTCCAGTACCCTGAGACTGATAATATTTGGGACCAAATCCCTGGCAGCGTGGACATTCTCATCACTCACACACCACCATACACGCACCGCGACTCTCTCCAAGGATGCTGGCATTTGTTGGAGCGGCTTTGGAGGGATCCTCCCCGACTGCATGTTTTTGGCTGTTCTCTTGAGAATTATGGCTCTGAACTTTTGCATTATGATGCTCTTCAGGAGGCCATGGAGCGCATTGAGGCTGCCGGTGGGGGCTTTGTCAATCTTCTGAAGGTGCTCAAAGCGCTTGTACAGTCCTTTTTCCGTCCTAGCATCAAAGCTAAGACTGCGCTCGTGAACGCATGCATTGAAGGGGGATTGTGGCATCCCGGACGCCAACCAATCACGGTTGTTATTTGACTTGGGCTGGAAATTGGTTGCCTATGCGCCTAGGCACTTTGAGGCACTTTGCGAGGATGAGGTGACTCGATGCGTGATTTACCAATGAATGAACCACCTGCTTTAACTGTACATGCCTAGACGCGTAGATGAAATTGAGATATTGTCGACTCGTAGTTGTTTATAGACCAAGGGGATTCTCATTGGTCGAAACTCACCGGTGGGGACCACGACACTTTTCACTACACTCGATGTTTGAACTTCCTACTTTTACACGGCATAAACTGTCACAGTTACAGTGTCAAATATCTGGAACAGGCGTGCTAAAACTAGTCAGCCGTGGTCTGGAATGGCACCTCGATCCGAAACGGGAGGAATGTCCGGCCTCACCATCTCGGACATTCATTCCTTAAAGAGGAACGAGGCACTGGAGATTCTTGCCCAAATTTCACGCGTCGAGAAAAGGACCTTCCCCACCAATGAGGCATTTCCATTCGGCGAGGATTTGTGGAGAAAGAAGCCTAACACGCGAGTTCTGTACGCGATTCGAGCCAAGGGATTGCAATCTGATCTAATTGCCTATGCGGTCTATGTCCGACAGAAGGGCGTTGCGCTCTTGCACAAAGTCTGTGTGACAGAGCCTAACCGCCGTCAAGGTGTCGGCCAGGAGGTGCTGTCCTACATTCAGCAGCGCCTGCGAAAGGAGGGCTGCCAGTATATTCAACTCTGGGTGGACCAGGCCAGGGAGCCTGCACGCGCCTTGTATCTCCGAATTGGATTCGAGGAGCGTGAGGTCATCCCTGATTACTATGCCCCTGGACGAACAGGTATCAAAATGGTCCTGGACTTAGAAGCGTGATGGTTGAGCCACTGCCGTCAATGCTGCACTCCACGGGCCTTTTTCCCCCCACTAAAAATGTGCCTTGCCTTATCGGTCCCTTTGTAATACATCCTAGGGACAATAAGTCATGGTGGTTGGACGCGTCTATGCTCCTTGGCTGCTGCAGGAGCCACCTATCGCTACCCCTTGCATAGACACGGGCATCTTCGAAACGTGAGATTATAGCGATCGGGCCTGTGTCCATTCTCCGCTATCATTCTGCTACATACCTCCGTGATATCTAACATATCCAGGTATGGCTTTTTTCAAAGGGCACGCCTTGAATGTCTCCCTGGTCCCTTTGGTGCGAGAGGGACCGCGATCCTTTTCTGGAAGATCATGCGTGATACTCATTCATCTTCGTCCTGAATCTCTTTCTTTCAATCTTGACTACTTTCACTATCTTTCGCCGTGAGACTGGGAGCATCATTGGTGATTGGCGAGCTAGCTGTGTAATTTCCAGCTATATACAGTTCCAGTGTGCTCGCGTTCTCTCAATCGACCATGGCGTTCTTTCTCACCATCGTGCTGGCTTTCCTGTCCGTCGCCAGTGCAGCATCACTGTCTGCCAATTATCCTATCAACGCGCAATTGCCACCTGTTGCCCGAGTTTCACAGCCTTTCCGAT
Organism: Penicillium roqueforti; assembly: GCF_015533775.1. Classification (NCBI taxonomy): domain Eukaryota; kingdom Fungi; phylum Ascomycota; class Eurotiomycetes; order Eurotiales; family Aspergillaceae; genus Penicillium; species Penicillium roqueforti. The sequence continues at coordinate 111,208 of NW_024067574.1, forward strand.
TTGAATTCGCCCAAAGTACTTTCTCCAACAGTGACGCGGACACTAAATACTCTCTATTAAACGCACCATCATGGCTTGAAGTGGACAGCACCAGTCTCACCCTATCCGGTACACCGCACTCAGGCGACAGTGGCGCGATCACTTTCAAGCTTGTGGCATCGAATGGATCGGAAAAAGACAGCATGGACGTTACTCTAATCGTGACAGCAGACCAGGGACCGACGGTGAACAAACCGCTTGTACCTCAGCTGCAGAAGTTGGGACCGGTCTCATACCCTGCCACGCTGTTCATTCACCCCGGTATTCCATTCTCGATTGAGTTCGATCCGGATACCTTCAACAACACGCATCCCTCCACGATCTACTACGGGACATCGCCAAACAACGCCCCGCTACCTTCCTGGGTCAACTTTGACCCGGCAGCCCTGAAATTTGTTGGAAATAGCCCTGCTTTTCCAGGCGCGGGGCCTCAAACGTTTACCTTCCAGCTGATCGCATCAGATGTAACTGGATACAGTGCGGCCAAGATGACTTTTGAACTATCGATCGGTCCCCATATTCTGACATTCAACGAGACTGTCCAGACTTTTAACCTTACGAGGGGAGAGGAGTTCAACAGTCCTAATTTCACTAGTCTTCTCTCTATGGATGGTTCGCCAACTTCTATCAAAAAGCTGGCAAAAGTCGATGCTGAACTGCCGAATTGGTTGAAACTGGATAAGGACAATATATCGCTGAGCGGGACGCCACCGAATAATGCTGTGAACCAGAATATTACTATTGCCGTTACAGACTCTTTTCAGGATCAAGCGCAGTTGATGGTTCGCCTAGAATTCCTCAAGCTGTTCCTCGATACTGTCGATGGCTGCGAGGCCGCGATTGGCCAGGAGTTCAAGTTTGTGTTCAACCAGTCTATTGTCACTGATGACTCTGTACAATTGGAGGTCGATTTGGACAACGATCTCACATGGCTTACTTACTTCTCGGACAACAAGACTCTTTACGGACACGTTCCGGATGACATGGATCCTAAGAAGTATACCATCCCTCTTACTGCATATCAAGGATCGACCAAAGACACAATGGACTTCATTCTCGATGTGCTGAGAGCCTCGGACACACACTCGAATCCCACAGATCCGTTTACCAATTCTAACAGCCCCAACCACAAGAAGGCTGGCATCATAGCCATCTCAGTTGTGGTTCCATTCGTGGTGATTCTGAGTCTGCTGATTCTCTTCTGCTGCTGGCGTAGTCGCAAGAGCTCAGCCACGGTCGAAGAAGGTCCGTCCGACAGCAAGATTCCTCCGCCACGACCTGTTAGGCCAGATGTTCCTAATTGTCAGCCATCCATGGCGGAAAGACCTTCTCGTGATGACAATTCCGAAGATTGGATGAGTCCTATCTCCCCATCGTCGATTCCCAAGCTCGAACTTGGGCCCGCGTGGAACGTGTCATCATTTGATAAACGGGAGCACCCAGTTAACTTTACTATCCCTGAGCCCGTTGTTCCCCCTCGCTCTCCTGCTCGCAACTCTCCCACTCGCAACTCTCCCATTCGCGGGGGCTTTGTCCCACTACGAGACCCCATCACCCAAGAGGACAACCCAGTCCAAACTGTCTCACCTTCCAGGAAGCAAAACAATCGCCTCTCATACACCAACAGCCCTGTGCGTCGTAGAACCACCAACCGGTCCCGACGAGAGCCATTGAAGCCGATCCAAGCGCGAGCCGTGAAGCGAGAATCTCTCCAATCATCCAAGTCCAAGAGATACTCAAAGCGCTCAAGCGGTATTTCCTCCATTGCCTCTGGACTACCTGTACGATTCAGCGGAGCCGGCCATGGTGCCGGCGGCTTCGGACCTCCTGGACACGGCGTGGTGCACGCATCGTGGCAAAACGCACGAGCATCAATGCTGAGCGATGAGACTAGCCTAACAAATATGGCGCCGATTTTCTCGCGTCCGCCAGCAGCAGGACGCATGCGCCACAGCATGGCATCCAGCCTCCACGACAACTACAAGCGTATGACCCTACGCACTGTTGAGCCCGACGACTCCATCCTTTCCGAAGCCGACTCCCTCGAAGCCTTTGTCCACAGCCGAGCCAAGCACCGCAACTCCTCCAACCCTCTCTTCTCCGCGCAAATAAGCCGGCGCACTTCCTCGGGCATGCGCGCACTCGACCGAAACCGCAGCATGCGGAGTCGTGCCGACACCGTCTCCGTGTCAACCTTCAGCGACGAATTCCGCCAATCCATCCAAGAACGTCCCTTATCGACTGCGATGTCCGCCTCTGACTACGGTGACGACAGCAACAACAACAGCCGCTTCTCTCAATATCAGAACTCCCAATTTCAGAACCAGCCCGGTCTGTTTCCCCTTGCTGAGGGAAGCGTATATGGCCAGAGCCAGTTGAGTCTCGCACAAGACTACCGCGGTGCTATCTCCCCGCTGCCGCGGTTCTGGAGCGAGAATAGTCTGGGCAGTGCTCGGAAATTGGAGGGCCAGGGCACCTCTCAGCCTCAGAAAGTGAATGATGAAAATGCTATGCCGCCCAGCTCGTCTATGATCTCGGATTTGGACGAACATCTGTCCCGCAAGGTCAGCCCTAGCAAGGACCCTGATCATCCGTGGTGGCTGTCGTCGCCTCTTGAGCCCCCGCGGCCGCCGAAGAGTGCTGATAATCGGGGTCTTCCTGTAGCCAGCAGTGGAGAGCTGGCATTTGTTTGATCTCTGACTTCTTCGCCTATATTTTCCTTGTTTGATGTCTCTCTATCTCTCTATTTGTCTTTCTTTTCTTTCTATTATCGTTTCTGGCGTTATCCGGCATTGCGAGCATGATATCCATTGGCTTTTCTATGGTTGATTCGTTGGTATTTTGGTATTTTAGTGAAGTCTCTATGCTAGTTAATCTAGTTCTAGAGCCAATAGTAATATCTCTGCTTCATTGTTTGATCGTTATCGTAGTGGGCCACTGGGGCTTTTAGGATACACCGCTTGGCTTTCTAACATGGAATAATACTGTGCGATGCGATACACAAGTAGTAGCATGGCTTATGAGCGGGATAAGAGCACCAAAGAGGAATATTAATCCCTACATATAAGAACTATAAGAATAGTGTAGATTTTGAAATTTTCGAATATGGCGTGACTGTACGGTGACTCCATGGCCCCTATTTATCGTACATGGAGATTCTCTTCAGGCTCAATGAGATACAGAATACAATATGTTAGATCCTACGTAGTCTTATGTATGACTTCTTTATAACAAATATCTCTGAACTCCTAAACTTCCTCCAACATTCCCAGAGAACAGGCCAGACACCACCTCACGTGACTCTATAGAGGCACGGCGTAACAAAAGCGGTAAACGCAATACCAGGAAATCTCTGCGAGGGTCTTGTCTGGACTCGGACTTCTCTCTCCTAGCTTCCTTGAAACTTGTCTTTCTAATCCTCATCTGCGAAAAATCCCTGTTCTTTTCCAAAAACATCCCAAGGCAAGAAATCCTATCGTCATCCGTCGTTCCCCACTTATCGCGGGACCCAGACGCGCGCTGAAAGCCCTGCGCCCTCATCTGACCCTTTCCCTACAGCACATCTCCTAGCATTTTCCACACTTCGATCCGGAAACCTCGAATCCCCCACCTTCCCCGAATTATTCAATCTTTGCCAATATGGGTCAAACCCTATCGGAGCCGGTGGTCGAAAAGGTGAGTCGATATTTCGCTTTTTTGATTCACACCCCACACTGGCCCATTGTGACCCTCCAATGTCCTTTCTTATGGCGTCGAAACACTCCCCTTTCTTGGCTTCTGTTATACCTCTGAACCAGGGGGTTATGGACCGAGTCCCTCTCAGTTCTTTCCGTTGAACAAATAGTCCGTGCTGTCGCTCGGAGGAATCTTCCTCGGGTTGCCATGCGGGGTCTTGGGTAGTTCAGCTGAGTAGTGGGGGGTGGTTCGAGCAGCAACGAACTGGCATCGCAATCCTACCAGGCAGCCTTGCATATGTTGTGGAAAAGCATCGAGTGTAACTAACTTGTTATTTTTCGCTTGTTACAGACCTCGTCCGAAGGCGGGGATGACTCCTGTGTGTATGGTGTGTCGGCCATGCAGGGCTGGCGAATCAGCATGGAGGACGCCCACGCTACAATTCTCGACCTCCAGGCAAAGTATACCGGCACCAACGAAAAACCGACCGATCCGGAACACCGTCTCGCCTTCTTTGGTGTGTACGATGGCCACGGTGGAGACAAGGTCGCATTATTCACCGGCGAGAACCTGCACAAGATCGTCTCTCGACAGGATGCTTTCGCCAAGGGCGATATTGAGCAAGCCATGAAGGATGGTTTCCTTGCGACTGATAGGGCTATTTTAGAAGGTTTGTGCGATGTTGTCGTTGCCGAGGTACTTCGTGCTGGATCGCTGACTTGAACCCAGACCCCCGTTATGAGGAGGAAGTGTCTGGCTGCACTGCTTCCACGGCCATTATCTCACAGAAGAAGATCTGGGTGGTATGTTATGACCTTGAAAAAAAAAGCCCCTATATCCGATTAAAGGGGTAAACTGACCGGTCAAAGGCCAACGCTGGTGATTCACGATCCGTCTTGGGTGTCAAGGGACGTGCAAAGCCACTCTCATTCGACCACAAGCCTCAGAACGAGGGTAAGTGCATGGAATCATACAAGCCGCTACATGAAACATTATGAGGGTCTGACAAATAATTCAAACAGGCGAGAAGGCTCGTATCACCGCTGCTGGCGGCTTCGTCGACTTCGGTCGTGTCAATGGCAACCTTGCCCTGTCCCGTGCTATCGGTGACTTTGAATTCAAGAAGAGCCCTGAGCTCTCTCCCGAACAACAGATTGTCACTGCATACCCCGATGTGACCGTTCATGAGCTGACGAATGATGATGAGTTCCTGGTGATTGCCTGTGATGGTATGCTTTCTATTACTCCCTCTCGCTATTATCATTGCTAAACAATCTACAGGTATCTGGGACTGCCAGTCTTCTCAGGCTGTGGTTGAGTTTGTCCGCAGAGGCATTGCTGCTAAGCAGCCCCTTGCCCATATCTCTGAAAACATGATGGACAACTGCCTTGCCTCCAACAGTGAGACCGGTGGTGTTGGCTGCGACAACATGACCATGATCGTGATCGGACTCCTACAAGGAAAGACCAAGGAGGAGTGGTATAACCAGATTGCAGAGCGGGTTGCGAACGGGGATGGTCCTTGTGCTCCGCCCGAGTACGGCAAGTCTCCCGAGGAACCCGAAAGCATCCCCACTTCTTCGTGCTGACGGGCAGTTCGTGCAGCCGAGTTCCGCGGCCCCGGAATCCGGAACCAGTTTGAGGATAACCCGGATGAATATGACCTGGAGATGGAGCGTTCGCGTGGATTAGGTGTCCGTTCGGGCCGCATCATCCTCTTGGGAGATGGCACTGAGCTCTCTTCGGACCAGAACGATGGCGAACTTTTTGACCAGACCGAGGAAGACCAGGACCGTACCAACCAGGTGCAGCACGAATCAAGCACCCGGAACGACCGCCAGGCCACTCCTGGTCCCCAGGGGAAACAGGAGAATGTCAGCGGGACCTCTGCTCAAATATCCGAATCCCCGGCTTCCACTGACGCCGAGAAAGAGAAGTCCGCATCGTAGGCTATGAACTTATGAACCGTCCATCGATTGGTTCTCCCTGTTTTGGTTTCAACCTGGTTTTATTTTCCCTGCCCACAGTCAACGACCCTTCCCCTTGATTCCACGATCTATGCCTTGTTTTCCTCCCCTTTTCTTTGTTTTGCAATTAGTTATCGTCGGGCTCCAGTCCCGAGCCTGTTACACCCTTTTTTTAACTCCTTCGACTTGAAATGGATAATTGTCAGAGACGGGACATGCGGCAAAGAGACACAGACGGAATTGAATGAGATGAAAGACAAGAGCTTTGAATTTCCATGGAGGTCGATGTTGAAAGAGAGAGCCCTTCGCCGGGAGCTAAATGGGCCTCATGAATACGTTTCTTACTTTATGCCATCACCACAACGAGTTACCGCAGAAAATGCCCGCTATTGACGAGCCATTTACCTACAATTCCTATCCGCTTTTTTTCCGGGGTATTTTTCTTCCCCCTCCTAATTCCCGGTCTATTCCCTACCTACGGTCATTGATTTACCTATACGAGAATGAGTACTAGGGGCGCAAGCTGGTAGAGCTGGGTATTGATTGAGATTTTGTCAGGAGCAATGGACAATGACAACGATCATTTACATACCCTTTGGCGTATATCTGATGCATTGCGCATTTTCTTTGTACCTTGGTAGATGTTTCATTGTTCTATTCTGGCAACGGCGAGTCATGTATATTGACGTAGGCCAAGCCAGGATGGGAAACTCCTACCATCAAGTCTTACCAATTGCGTATTTGAGTCTGGTAGCAATGAAGCACACAGTACTCCGTAAAAAAGAGTACATTCAACGGTAAGGCGATGTATGACGTCCACGATGTCCACGATAACCCCTGTAACCCACACGTGGTCGGTGTAACCCAGTCCTGCCAAGCCTTTATTTGCAATCTCCCGGCCGTATTTGCAATTCTCGGTATTGTAAAATTCAACCCCGTACACTCTACATCCTGAGACCGTGGCTTATGACAGTGGAGTTCGGCCCCCACTCTTTCCCCAAACAGAAAATTACCAGTGTCCCCTAAAACCGGGTTGCCGTCATTCAGGGTTCTACATCAATTCTCTCCCTAATTCTCTCGGTTCGCCATCCTTTCATTCATTTCCCTCGGAAGACATCTCTCATTCATTCTTCAGGGCCAAATCATCATGTCGCCTTCTACTTCTCCCGCCGGCAAGCGCAAGCGCAGCGCCTCCCACCTTCCCGCGCCCGTTTCCAAGAACGTCACAGCTGACCTCCAGTCGTCGTCACGCGACGCGTCTAACGAAGAAGGGGGCAAGGACTCAACAGGGCCCGCCAATGCCAACCCCCACAACGCCAATGGTACCCGCCACCCTTCTAAGCGGGCCCGCAAGGCTGCCGCCGCCGGTGCTGCAAGCCACACCGAGGTGAACGGGGTCAAGCCGGCCGTCAACAAGGAAGACCCCGGCGAGCCATCTGCGACTACCGCCAGCAATGAGAAGGAAGATGGGCCTCGGTCGCGCCCCGGTTTACATATCGATTTGCCCGAAGATGATGAGCCTGTTACAGAGGAGCAGATGGCGCCCCCGGTCTTTGGACGCCTGCAGGATCCCGTGGGTTATCATACTAACCCACCACCAACGGGTCGCTCAGTACGCGTTTATGCGGACGGTGTCTTCGATTTGTTCCATCTTGGGTAAGTGATCACACGAGCGGATCAGGTTTTGGTTTCAGCCCCCAATTTCTTCGGGCTGTGGGCTTGCTCAATTGGGTAATAGTTGCTGACTATCACTTTACAGCCACATGAGACAACTCGAGCAGGCTAAGAAGGCTTTCCCCGATACTTATCTGATTGTCGGTGTGACTGGCGATGAGGAGACGCACCTGCGCAAGGGTCTGACGGTGCTCAGCGGCGCCGAGCGCGCGGAGACTATCCGTCACTGCAAGTGGGTCGACGAGGTCATCCCCTGCTGTCCGTGGGTTGTGACGCCGGAGTTCCTGTCCGAGCACCAGATCGACTACGTTGCCCATGACGACCTGCCCTACGAGGCCGCTGAGGGTGATGACATCTACGGTCCGATCAAGGAACAGGGCAAGTTCCTGGTGACCCAGCGTACAGAGGGTGTCAGTACCACCGGTATCATCACACGGTATGTTTCACCTCCCACATCAAATCCAACGGACTACAGCTGACATTATTACCTACAGGGTTGTCCGCGACTACGACCAATACATCTCCCGTCAATTCAAGCGTGGCGCCTCTCGCCAAGAATTGAACGTATCCTGGTTGAAGAAGAACGAGCTCGAGATCAAGCGCCATGTCGTCGAGTTGCGTGATAACATCCGCAACAACTGGACCATGACTGGCCAGGAGCTCGGCCGTGAATTGCGCCAGATCTGGCAGAACAGCCGTCCTAACAGCCCCGCGCCCAGCGCCCGCAACAGCATGGACTGGGGAATGCGTGGACCCCTCACCAGCCCGACAGGCGGCAGCAAGTCGCACCTGTCGCGTGTGGGTGCGGAACACAACCGCGCAGATAGCCCCATGGGCTCACGCCGCAATGAGGATTTCGCTACCGGGTACAGTCTCGGATTGATCGGAGGCGTGCGTGCTTGGGTAGGTTACATCCCACAATCGCTGGATATGCAGCTCAGCTTTATCTAGTTTGACTTGTACTAATGTTCCTCATACAGATGGCCCGCAGTCGTCAATCTCTCCAGGAACCCCCTAGTGGGATGCACAGTCCCACTGACGAAGAACTCGAGTCCGAGCATAACAATGGCTATGACGAGGAGGTGCGTGGCCGTGCCGGTCACGTCTCTGCTCAGTAGATGACTTGGCTTGGTGCCTTTGATGCCGTATGTCCCGAGAAGCTACACATTGGGTGGTAATTATATACCTGCCATTCCAGTCCCTATAGCCGCAATTCCCCCCTTTCCCCTGCCCCACCACACTTTCCTCCTACTCTTTTGCATATGTATCCATCTTTTCATCTTGCATTCGGTTCGTGTCCTATACCTTTACAAATTGTCCCGTAACTGGCGGTTTCTCCTATGTCGGGCGCTTGGTGTCTTTTTTTTTCTTCTTCGTGAATAGACTGTATGCCGGCCTTGGCTTGTTCAGGTTCGATGCAGTTCTTTTCTGATTTGTTTTCTTACTTGTCTTGATTTTTGCTTTGGTTGTGGTTCGGTGGTTTCAACGCTCCTCCTTCCCCTTAATACTCTCCCAATGAACTTTTTCTTGTTTGATGTCTTTGTATATGGCCTTGATTTGGTGGTGATGATTGGTGACTCCTTTCCTCTGATCATGCTCTGACCATGATCTTTGATGTTGGTATATCCTTCAAGGCCATTCCTTATCACCTGTTTGTTCTAGTTTGTTTATAAAAGCTGGAATTGATGGACAGCTGATCGGGTATGGTACATCACCTCGCCTTGATCGTGTCCGGATATGAACTGCACATAGATTGAGATAGCTTTGTTTGATGTTTCAGTTTCCAATTGCGTGGCCAATTGAAACTTTGCAGGTTACTAGATCTGATAGATGTTGTGTCAGTATAGAATGTATGTCCTGTACGACTATATCCGTGAGCCTGCTAGCCCTAATCTACGTATCGTCTCTTCTGGGGCATTGCCACCTATAGGTCGGATAAGTTATCCGTTTACCTGGACCCTGCATATGGATTGCCAGACTTGAAAAGAAAAGGAAACCTGTCATCCATCTGGTTTGTTTGGTAGATGTATAGACGAAGTACGGATTTTGATATGTTGCATGCCATATGATAAATGCCCTGGATACTATCTCAGAGAGCACGTACAAGGAAATCTCGACAGTTCCTCGACACACCTAAAGCGGCTAGTGGATGCGTGCCACTAGCGAAACATAGCGTGTGGGTAGCCCTTTTCAAGACAAAAATGCGGCAGTAACAATGGATCAGAGGGGCCATGCTCCACCTTGGAGAAGCTCTAGAGTATTCGGTCCACTCAGACTACTTGTTCTTAGACTGCCAAGTCGTCTATATGTACTCCGTAGACTTCGGGAATTCTGCAGATCCCGAAATTAGTGTTAAAATGCCCTGTCAATTACTGAGGTTCGATGACACCGAGCCGCGACAGAGTCAGAAAATCACTTTGACATTCATAAACAGAGTGTCCGGGCGAAAACTCGCCAATCAAGAGCAATATCTAGAGCGGCTCCAGTAGGAATTCCCTCTGGTGAACGTGCAATCAATTGATTTTGCCGCAATTCTATACAAAGATCAATTAAAGATCATTCAAGAATCAGATATACTGGCAGGTGTCCATGGAGCTGGTCTCACACATGGCATCTTCCTGCCTTCAGGATCGGCCATGGTTGAAATCCTACCACCTGGCCTAAATCACAAGGGCTTTCGCAATGTTGCTTCCCTACGGGGTCATGACTATTTCAGCCCACAAGGGCGACTGGCACTCTGAAGATATTTACCTGGATGTTGAGCGATTTATGAATGCGATGAATGTAGCCATTAAGGCAATGTATAACAAGTGTTTGCGAAGTTATGATGTTTGAATAGATCATTTTTGCCACATTAAGTCTTTCTGTTTTCAATCCATCCCAATCGAAATATCGCCTTGCCTGGGTTCTTTTACTAGCTATATCTATATGTTGAAAGGTCACCTGACATCCATTGTTTGCTCCTGCTATATAGTCTTCCACAAACCTGTAGACAGTTTCTTCTTTCTCCCCACAACCGAGAATTTTCTAGAATCACCTATCTCCATTAAGAAACTATTAGACAGTCACTCACCATTATTATACTATATACATCTTTACAACGCATACAACCCTTGATGCGCCTATATCTAAAAGCAGTGATCGCATCTCCTACCTCATCGCGATTTGCATGATTATCGAAGCTATGAGTGGCTTTGCAGGAGCTTCAGCAAAACATATGTCAAGACGAAGGGACATCGGAGTTGAAACATCGAGCATAATTTGCAGTCATCTCTTCACGCCTCACAAATTCCTCTTATACCAACGCTGAGAACTGTGTAATCACCCAGATTACCGGCCGACACTGGTGGCATAGACATGTCCGCTATCCTCGAAGAGCGGGACACCTAGACGACCATGATGACTTTGTTTTTCTTCTGTGTATGATCGTTATAGGCATCTACAACAACGAGAAATAAAGCAATCACGAGAAATTTGACGGTCAATGTCCCCACTTATGTGACGAATCCTCTGATATGTTGACTACTACCCTACTCCCCATGGTCTTATACGAGAATCCCTTCTGTAAGTCCTTTCCGCCAGGCTGCTTTACGGTCGTACCACTAACGTTTCGGTAGGATGTGGCCACGAGGTATAACCAGTTCCTGGCTATACGAGTCCACTTTCTCTACTCCACCCTTCCTCAATTACTTTGGGTGCGTTCCTTGCGGGACAAAGCTTGTAGGGTCATGAGAGGAAGGTTCAAATCCTAGCTTGGTGAGGGGCACCAATAGAGCAGACAGACAAAGGGTTGTTGGCTGGAACCCAGATTTACATCTACTTCGAGTATAACGACAACACTGTACAGGATTCGGGGTGGGTGTTTGTGAAGAGTGGAAGAAGATTTGCGCAACATGTTTGTATTATTGCTACTTGCCCACAGTCTATGGTTTCGGTTTCTTCATCACATTTGTCACATATCATGTCCATGACCAGTTCCATGTTCCCTGTAGACATTTTAATATAGAATTGCCATTTTATCGCAGGTACGTCTTTATGAGAGAAGCTACTGTGCAGAATAACTAGTATGGAAATTCGAATTATACTATTGTGCCATTATTACTTTAAAGCCACGCTGCTTTACTCGTATAATATGGACACATCAAAGTCTAACATAATTATAGCAATTTAATCAAACATCATCTCGTATCAGGCACGCTTGCAGCATAGACTCAGGTTATACCAAAGTCGTATAGAAATTATAGTAGTTTGATTCAAACTCTCATTACTAACAGTGGCATCTTAGGTTCCCTATGGTTGTAGGACAAAAGATTTCGTGGAAATGAGATGAGACAATTATTAGATAATATTAATGTACTACCTTGTCAGAATTGTTCTCTTATTCTAGCAGTAAGTTGTCATATATTGCACGAGCCGACCTAGCCACTATCGTCATGTACATAGGGGGCATCTCTGTTATCAAAAATGAGCATGTTTTCATTGTGTACAAGGATTATGTGGTTGAGTTTGGGCCCTCTGTGATAACCCTGCATGCTCGAGCTAGTCAGTTTTGGTTTTAGGTCTTCTTCTGAGAAGAGCTATTCAGTTTTGGTTTTAGGTGCTATGGCCAAGTGCAGATCTCATTCATTGGGCGTGGGTGAATGGAGCTAGTCAGTTTTGGGGTTTGTTATTTGGTATCTGTTTCGAAGCAGCCGTACTAGCCCCAAGTGTTGATAATGAAAACCGTCGCTTTGGCGATATGAGGTGAAATCAGAGGGAGCCATGGAGGGGAAGGACGCTGAAGAAGTTGAGCCTCTACTTCAAGGCTTTGCCGGTCCCCAGGAACATGTGGGTATTTCAAGACAGTCGTGTCATCAACAAGGCCGATGTAGCTTCCACCACCCCAACCAATGATCTCTGAAACCCCCGGAAGATACTGATGGATTATCCGAATTTCGATGTGGGAGGCGGGGGAATCGGATATATCATTTCCAGCCGGTGTCGTATCCTCCTATATTAATTAGTAATTATACACAGTAGACTAAAGATGGCCGAGACTTACAGGCTCTGGTTTCAATGCAGTGCTCGCTGATGGAATCCAGCCACACAAAGCCCTGTAGACGGAACCGAATACAAGATTAAGCGGATAACATATGGTTCTGAATAGAGTCGAGATTACTGAAAACATTATGGAAGGGTTAATTATTCCCTCTTCTTCGTGTCTTGGCTTTTCGAATGTACTGGGACGTGAGAAGGGGGAATGGGTAGATGTATGCAAACTATGCAAATTTTAAAATATGCAAACCCCTGTAGCTAGCCATGGATGTATCGGCTAATCCCCCTATTTCGGAAGGAGATCGGGTTGTTTGCATGAAACGGGGTTGGAAGATATTCATGCGTTTAAGGACTGACCGCTACAGTCATTGGCCCAGTACGTAGCCCAGTCCTGCGGTAACATATTTGAAGGTAGTTGCCCTTTGATCTCAAATGAGATATATATGATGATTCTTATATTGTATGAGGAGAAGAAACCTCAAGCAGCAGTAATAGCCAACCTAATCCCCCTCCTCTTCCTTTCTTCCATATCCATCGCCTCCAACATCCTCCCAAACCCGACCCTCTCCCTCGGCTCGCATAATATCTCCCTCAAACCCTCCCTCAAAAGGCCGACGTCCCTAACCAACTCCCCCTCAACAACCCCCTTAGCAAGAATATCGCATCTAGCCGTAACAGCCAAATCAAACACATCCAATCCTCTAACCCCAAGAATCGGCTTCACCCACTCCTCCCCAATCCCAAACGGAATCCTCTGACCCGACACAACCGCCTCCCCAGTACTCCCCAAGACACTAGTAAACCTCCCCAGATCCAAACTCAACCCCAACTCCCGCAATCCCTCCAACGAGGCGACAACATCCCAAAACCGCACCCACAACTCATCACTATGCGTATGCGCATAGATCGACCCTTTATGATCCAACCCCGCCATCGGCACCCAGATCGGCATCCACTGGACCGTCAGTCTTGAAATGGCATTCCGGGCAACAGGCGACAGCGACGCTGCGAATGCAATGAAGGTGTATAGATCGTCGACGTCGAAATGCGAGGCTTTATACAGGATTGGCTCTGCTTCGAAATAGATGGCCCGACAGACGCGGAGCAGGGCACTGTTGCTATTGCTTAGGGTTGAAGGGAGAAGGGAGTGAGTGTGTGGGTAGAGGAGTCTGTCGCTGTGGCCTGGCACGCGGCCGTCGTAGATGCGCCACCGGGCTGGGGTTGTGGGGCAGCAGTGGCGGTTTTGGGTTAGGGAGGGGTTTGACGGAAGTTGGGAGTTATGGGGCTTTTGATGAGGGCTTTGGGCTGGGGTTGGACAGCGCACATGGCGGATTTTGCCTTTTAGTTGGACTAAGTGGATGGTTTGAGGGGTTTGGGTGTTTGGAGTTGGGGAGTTGGTGAGGACATAGGACCATATTATTTGGCGGAGTTCAGGTGGAAGGCAGAGAAGGGGAGAATCTTGAGGTTCGAATTGGAATTGGCTTGATGCTGATTCTGGATTCCAGTCTATAGGTGGGTGGAGATTGCTCTCTGGAGAGCAGATTGCACGTGATTGGATTAAATCGCGGACGGTGTCGCGCCACCGATGGCCAGTTGGATAATAATGCCAAATAGAATAGGGATCACGAAGGACCCAGGCGTCGAAGTGGCGCATTGGGATGTATAGAAGTGAAGAGTAAGAAATACGGGGAAATTATGGGGCAAGTGGGCTTTTATGGAGAAATCCACAATTGGTATAGACTAACTAGTACTGGACTAGACTTATATATTGAGGTCTTGGTTGTAACCTAATGACGTCGAGACAGTTGGATTTGGGATTTATCCCGTGGAGAGGGCATAACACAGATATAATGCAAAAGTGCATATTATAAAGTGCTATATCTATTGAAGATTCCAAGGTTCGTCATTCTTTTCAGTCATGTACGTGTAGTTAGGGATTTGCATGATCACGGCGAATTACCAACTGCGGTCTAGCGTATCTTTTCGGGTTTAGCGTGTTTATATAGAGTCCGGCCGCTTCAACTTTCTGCTTTCCCTGCTTTTGGTGCTGCCAAGTGTAAGGGGCCTGAAGTACGTCGTCATTGTTGTCGCCCGTGCGCTTGGCACTCCTACAATTCTATCTTTCTAACCATAGAGCACATATTTCCATCTTTCATAGGATTGTACCCTTTTCATTCCTAGACTTACATCGTAGCATACAGAAGTATATAGACAATGCAATGGCAAAGGGGGCTCCTAGCCAATCTAATTCCAGCAAAGGATAGAGGTCAAAGCGTCTACACCCTAACCCTAACCCCATAACTTATATATACAAAGGCTTAGGATGCAAGCGCAAAACTCAATTCTCCTGTTCTGACCCCTGCGCTCTCTCCTCATCATCGGCGTCCTTGAAACTCTCATCCTCAGTGGCATCCTTGTATCCCTCCGCATCACGATACTCCTCCACTCCACTATCACTTCCGTTTTGGGCAGGACTCTCATGCGCAAACACCACATAAATCGCACAAGCCAAGATAATCCCAGACCCGATCCAACTAATGGGAGTGAGCGTACTCCCCCAAACAACCTTATCATAGAATACCGCAAAGAACATCTGCATATAAACCATCGACGTAGCACGCGCTCCCTGCGCGACAGGCTTCCCATCCGAGACCGACGCAGGCGGGACGTACGACAAACCCGCCGTCAACAGGAACTGCAACAAGAACCCGCA
The DNA here is from genome assembly GCF_015533775.1 of Penicillium roqueforti. Lineage (NCBI taxonomy): Eukaryota > Fungi > Ascomycota > Eurotiomycetes > Eurotiales > Aspergillaceae > Penicillium > Penicillium roqueforti. The sequence goes on from NW_024067574.1 coordinate 126,310, forward strand.
GATACCGAGCCCGGTCAGCAGTGTCCATTCAACGGCCGTAATAGGCACTCGGAACGGCACAGAAGGCACGACCGCCATCGCAATCAAAGAAATAATCGTCGTCACGGACGAGAAGTACGTCACGGACACGAGGGGGTGCGCACGACGGCCGATAATACGGATAGTACTGTAAGCACCCGAAGCGCCGATCACGCCGATCAAGGCGACGATTGTCGCCAGGATGTGGTGGTAGGAGTCTGTTTCGGAGGGTGGTTTTTCGACTGCCGAAGTGGACAGGCCTAATGCCCATGCGGCGGCTGCGGTTGGGGTTGCAAATGAGACGCTTGGGTCGTGCTTGCCGAAGGGGCGGGCGATGAGCACGACGCCGCCGAGAGAGATTAGGCCGGCGCATAGCTGTTTTCGGGAAAAGGTCTCGCCGGGAATGAGGAGCGAGCAGGCGTAGCAGGAGATGATTGGTGAGAGGAAGGTTATCACTGTTGCTTCGGAGAGGGGGAGGTATTGCACGGAGTAGTAGAGACAGTAAACGCCGGTGAAGCCGAAGAGGGCGCGGAGGAGGAGGAGACCGCGGACGGGACGTGTGCCTAGTGGGGAGGGTGTTGAGGCGATGTACATGTATAGGTAGCTTGCAATTGCTGTTATGGACATGCGGGCGAAGAGGATCTGGGGGTGTTAGTTTGGTTTGTAATAATGGAGGTATAGGAATACGGATATGTCGAAATTATGTGATATCAAACATATCTTCCCTTTTTCTGTCTCTTACCTGGAAAGGATGCATAGAGCTATGGATTTCCAAGATCTGCGTCATGACATTCATAGAGGCAGCGAAGGCCTGCGACAGTAGGACAAGTCCCATACCCTTATTGCGTAGCCACCATACTTTCCATGCACGGCGGGGTCGCGCAGCTGCAGCAATAGCGGCAGCGTCGTCATATTCATCGTCCTCGATAGGACGGGGTTCTGATTGAGCCAGTGCTGGTCGGGGGTCGGCTTCGCTACCACTTTCACAGTTGTAGTCATGTTCATCCTCGCCTTGAGTTTGTGAAGATGATCTCTTGGATCTCGGGTTCGATCTCGACTGCTCCACCCGGATCGGCAGCGGTGCGTCCGGATGATCCTCGTATTGGTCGGCGCCTGAGGCCGAATCACGTTTTGAAGCCATGCTGGGATGTGAGATCTTGGCGTCGTTATTGGAGAGGCGATTGGTGCGGGGATTGTGGGGGATAGATGGAGGTATCTAAGATGACTTTTCCTCTCTCTGAAATCGGATCGGATTATTCTTCTATAGAGTCTGAGTGTACAGTGTTCTCCTCGAGAAGAGATATGCAGATAAACAATATATTCAGGCGAAAGGAAAGGATTCTTATATCTGCGCTGGACTGCCGATCTGGTTAAAAGAGATTTCAGCTCGAAATGCGCATGACGGCCGAGTGGAGCCCCCGTTGACCACTGACCGCTTCTCTTTTTACTTTCTTCTTGCTTTTTCTTTCGACTTTTCGTGACTTCCATGATCTTTGAATCGACTTGACTCGAACTGGTTTGCAGATTTAGTTGCCTTGTCCCTGGTTGTGTACTACCATGTACTCCGGACTGTACAAGAAGCACAAGCGGCACACGACCTACCTCATGCACGATCTACTAGCTACATATAAATATGCACCTAACGGATATTTATCCGCTTTCCTTTCCTTTCTGTGTTTCATTTCATTTCATTTCTCATTCAAGTTTCGATTTGCGTGATATTGCTTACTAATCGCCGCTTCAAGCTTCCAAGGTTCCAAGGTTGGGAATCGAGCTACCCAGAGATGAGCTTTGTATTTAAGGGTTTATGCGATCGGCTCAAGTCGTAGATCTAGCGAGCTAGACTATACAACATACATATCCATGTCATAGAAAGCCACAGGGCCCGTGATCTCTCAGAGTTGAAATCACATGGTCTGTGCAATATATCCTCTTGCACTTGAGTGGAACCTCAGGGTTGGCTTCATGATCGGGACCACCCGGATACGGTTACATAGTATTCTGCGAGCAGCCTAGGGTAGAGATACAATCTGAGCTTCGTAGTACACATTACTCCCTGATTCTAATATATCATTACAGACTCAGACAAATTTGCACCGAAGATATGTTATAGTTTCTTTTTCTTTCGTTGCGTGGCAGGCCGAATAAATCGAATGGTACACGTATGTACAGCGTTGTATTCGATATCACGTAGGCTTCATAGTGGAGAGCTTCTTCACGGCACTCAGGGTCGAGCCAATCATGAGAGAAGATGAGAGAAAATCGTGCAAAGTCGGTCCGAACCCGACCCACCAATCCCGAAGCGGAACATCTAAGACGGTAGATCCAAGTCCTCCATACAGACTGTCGAAGGACAGAAAGTGTGCTTCTCTTTGAGTAAGATGCGTCCTTAGTACAGAGGCCGTACTTGTATGTTTCCATCTCACTATATGTCCCGAAGGACAGGATAGTTATCTTGCTCCAGCTTATGTATGGAGGTGGAAGATACTCGACCGTGGTTGGTCGATTATTCAAGATCCGCTTTTCGCGCAATGTGGGGTTTGAACACCCGACATCACTGGCTGTTGTATCCCGTGACTTCCAAATAGCGTAGGGCCAGTTATGCTATGTATCAAAAAGACCCACACCTGTATAACCTCAAAAAGGACATGTAAAAGAAAAAAAAAATAGGTAGCTTCTCTTTGATTGAGCGTGTCATCCTTAGTGCAGGGGCCATGCTAATCTTCTCTGTATATTTTCATTTGACCATATGCCCCGAAGGGCGAAATGACATCCTTATAGTTCAATATAACCTCAATTTTCGGCATAATTATACCGCCTATGTATTACTTTGGGCTTAGGCACGTGATACCAGGTTACGTAATACTTTACAGTCCACAGCAGATTTACAGTTCTGTTCAACCTTTATATCATGCATTCTCTAGATCTGGTTATTTCGGTTACTGTATCCACTTGCCTCAAACACCTACCAAAGAAATAGTACATATGGTCATGTTCGTTAAGACAAATGATCAGTTGCTGCTCACAGATCTTCATCAAGAATCAGAAAGAGAACCTGTTATAAGTCATTCTTAATTGTTTAGAGTAATTTACACACGCTAACAAGAGTTGCGGTCAGGGTAGTTACAGATTTAACATACCTAAAATAGTTAGTTAAAGTATGCCGTAAGTAAAATGACTATACCGCCAGTATTATGTCCGACGGCGAAGTGTGAGGCACCTACGGGGTATGTATCTAGATGATAAACAAAGAACAGTGCAGATGAAGTGGTATGAAGGCATAGTTCATACGATCACAATAACATCGACCTTGAAAAGCATACACGGCTATATTTATACAAAAGTAAACGTATCACCCCCCTTCTCCCGCAACATATTTCCAGTCCTCGAGGTACCAACAACACGCTCCAACTTCAGCGCATCCCACTTCGAGAACAGCGCACGCACACCAGCCTCGGCAGCCTCGATCAAAGCCGCAGGATCAAGACCCAAGAACCCAACGATCTCGCCATAGAACAGCGCGTTATCTGGGAGCCCGTACATGACCACACGCTTAACACCGCGGATCTGGTAACGGCGGAAGTGGTGCGCGCGCTCGGTATACAGCAGCACAGAGTGGCGGCCGGACACGAAATGACTGCGGGCACGGTTAGCCTCCTTCGGCTCAGTGTATTCGGAGATAGCGCCAAAGGAGACATTGGTTGTTTGCGTGGAGGTGGCGAAGTGGTTACGCACACGGACGAAGTCGAGGTAGGAGGGGATGAAGATGAGGGTGCCGGCGCCGCCCTTGCCACGGCCGTGCGTGATGTTCTTCACCAGAGTGGACAGTATAGTTGTTGTGAAGTGCTTAAAGCGCGCGTCGGGGTCTTTAATGGGCGACGTGCTGTCGATGCGGGTGAAGGTTTGCTTGACGGGGACTGCGAGTGGGAGCTCGGTTATGGCACCGGCATATATGGGGGTTGCTTTGAGGCGACCCGAGACGTTTTGCATATGGGATGAGAAGAGGGCGTTGATCTCAGGCGTGATGAAGGATGAGACCACTACAGTTTGTCGGACATAGCGGGCTTGGTTGTCCAAGTACCAATTACGGACACGGCCAAAGTCGCAGCCGTGCGCTTGTTTCGGTTGCAAGTTCAGGTGCTGGAAGATGTAGTCGACGTGGTCCCAGTTCTGCATGAGCATGGCATCAGCGTGGTCAACCACTACCAGCTCAATCGAGGAGAGGAAATCATGATCGCGCTTCTTGACGTCAGACTGGTCCATGATCGTACGCAGACCCAGTGGACTGGCCAGAATGATGTCGGAGCTGTAGAATTGCGCGAAATATTTGACTGTCTTGCGCGTGAACTTGAGACCCAGTCGGAACATGTCGTCGTCATTGCCGCCGAAAAGTTCCCGGAAATCCTCGGTCTTATGCTCCCAGGACTCATCATTCGGCGCCGAGAACGAGTCAGTGAAACGTTTTTTGTTCTCTTGCTGCTCGGGCTGATAGATCCGAGTGATCGCATCGAGAACCTTAACACATGCTTGTCGAGTAGGCAGAATGTAAAGCACCTTAGGTCTGGTAAATCCTTGGTCACGGCACTCGATATCGGTGTCCGGGTCCTTGGACAAACGGGCGTTGTTTTTTAGGACTTGGTCTCGGGTCTTCAGCAGGTGATTGACAGTGTGCAAAGCAATAATCTCGCGCATCTCATTCGCATTAGAAGCAGTACGGGCACCGTAGAGAACGTCTTGGTAGTTAAACACATATGGCGCGATGATCTGGGCTTGACCGGTGATTTTAGGCAGGAGCTCGGCCGCACGAGCCTTCAGTTTTTGTTTAAGCTGCGCGATTGCATGTTAGTATACTCAAAATACAACTCATGTTTATTCCGCATACCTTGATGTTGGTCGTGCTCTTCATTGGCGGAAGGATTGATGGACTGTTTTCTCCCGTTTCGGGAACAGTATGTACCAGTCGTAGCCCATCCACCTCTTTCTTGACGGATGCCCATTTGTTCGATTGGATAGGCTCAATCTGCTTGATCAAATCTGCACTCTCGCGGAGATCGAAGTGCTTCTCAAAAGCAGCAGTTGGGTCCTCGTCCTCGTCTACCTCCTCCTCTTCATCGTCGGACGGCGCTTGGGCTTGCAAATCATCATCGCCCTGCTCTGGTTCCTCTGGTTCCTCTGCGGTTTCTGCTATTTGAATCTCAGCATTTGCGTTTGCGTCGGTGGCAATCTTGCGCTTCTTCCGAGCTGGTCCGCTGGACTCATTGGGTTGAAGTAGCTGAAGGAGTTCATTGTATGGGCGTTCAGTATTCTCGTCTTCTTCGTCGCTGCTGGAACCCTCGTCCATAACGGTCTCATCAACCAATTCCTCTTGGGATTGCTCGCTAGCATCATCTTCTCCGCCAGAAGAATCGTCCGATCTAGTGATAATTAGACACAGTCATTAGACTCCAGACTGTGAGAACTTACTCAGACTCGTTCAATCGCGAAGTCGCAAAGGAATTGCGACCACCACGACCACCGCGACCGCCGCGACCACGACCTCGGCCGCGGCCACCACGGCCACCACGGCCTCGAGCTCCTCTAAAAGAACCACCACGAGGAGCAGGCATGTTGCGAATAACTGGAAAAGAGTGGGCAATTCCAAGCTGTTCTGGCCGAAATGAGAATTTTGGGGGCTTATCTTATCTTAGCGCGAAATTTCCCACACACAACAGAATCGGAACAATCAGAGCGGCTCACTCCACCAAGGAAAAATTGAACCTCCGAGAAACGAAGGAAGTTTGGATCTTGAAACTTGCAAGATATTCCATCCCCCCAAAATCAATCATGGCCGAAGATTCTTTCCTTCATCTCGCTCGCCCCCTCGGCCCCGTTAGTGTGGGGACCGCTCCTACCACTGCCCCTCTGAACGTGGTCATCCAACCCCAGGTATGTTGCGATATGTGTGTGCTATATGATCTGAGGGGTAAAGCTCATTCCTCCCAAGGCAATCTTTTCAGTTCTCGACCACTCTCTTCGCCGCAATGCCGACCAGGAGCGAGTTATCGGTACACTGCTCGGAACACGATCTGAGGATGGAAGTGAGGTCGAGGTCCGATCCGCCTTCGCTGTCGGCCACTCCGAGGCTGAGGACCAAGTCGAAGTCGATATGGAATACCACAAGCAGATGCTGGCTTTGCACCTGAAGGCCAACCCACGCGAAGTCTTGGTTGGCTGGTACGCCACTGCTTCCGAGCTCAACACTTTCTCCGCTTTGATCCAGAACTTCTACAGCGGCCAGGGTGATGGTACCTGGCCTCACCCCGCCGTCCACCTGACTGTCTCCACTGAGGCTGGAAAGGATCTCGAGACTCGCGCCTACATTTCCGCCCCCGTTGGTGTCACCGCTGAGCGTGCTGCCGACAGCGCTGCTTTCATCCCAGTTCCCTACGAGCTCCGATACGGCGACGCCGACAAGAGCGGTCTTGAGTCTATCGCCAACGCTAAGGATGCCGAGGACCGTTCCACTTCCGTCACTTCCGACATTGAATCTCTGGAGCGCGCCATTGAGGAGGTCCTGTCTATGGTTGACCGCGTCTCGCGCTACGTTGAGTCCGTGATAGACGAGGAGACCCCCGCTTCCACTGCCATGGGCCAGTTCCTGCTTAACGCTCTCGCTCTCGCTCCCAAGGTCGAGCCTGCCGACATTGAGCGTGACTTGTATGTTAAATCTACATTATATTCCCTGGTGTTTCTTGCCACTAACTTTCCACAGCAACAACCACATCCAGGACGTCCTGGTCGTTTCTTACCTCGCCAACACCGTGCGCACACAGATGGAGCTTTCCACTCGGCTAGCGACCGCCCAGCTTACTCTCGGCGGCGGCGGCGAGGGCCCCGCTACCGGCGACCAGCGCAATCAGCGTGGCGGCAAGGGCAACAACCAAGGCGGCCGCCCCCGCCAGGACCGCACCGAGGAGACCCGCGCATGAGATGTTTCCCACAGCAAAAAACGCTGATGCATAATGTGACCAATTGCGAGAGGAACACTCCTCTCCAAGTGAACGTGGATGTCTCGTCTCACGTTCCCTTCCCTTTCTATCTCACCCTTCCCTGACATTATTACTTTTGGGTCTTTCGCTTCTTGTTCACCAACCCTCTACCGCCTTCGTCCCTTTTTTTCCTTTTTCCGGCTTCCTCTTTTTTTTTTACTCGCGAGGCTTACATGTTCTCTCCGGAGCTCACGGACTGTGGCCTGGTCCCATCAACGGCTTCCGGACTCGCTCTGTTTTGACGTTCAAACACGGTCTTCAACACCTGGTGCTGTGGTATTGAGACCGATTTACTATCAATATGATTGGTATAACATGTGGTGATGGTTGATGAGGTGACGATGTCATTACCGTTCGACGATAGAGAATATTCGGGGGTGATGAGTCTAGACTGTTGAAGATGAGAGATGGGTCTGCGAGACCCGATCTCTCCGGTTACGAAGTCGCATCTTTCTAGGCGCGGCGTTTTCAGTTATGATGAAATGGACATAAAAGTTCTAGAGCTTCTTCGTATTGTATATTTCCCACCATTTACTATTCCGGCTATAGCCATAAGAGGCTCACGTTATAGTCCTCCTTGGTCACTGAGGTTTCGTATGGTTCCAATTCTATCTAGATATCAAGCATTTCTTGTCGGCTAACGTCCAACATATCAGTATGTCACTTAAATGCGACAGCTTCAGGCTTGTTGCTATACTCTTCATCGTCCTCTTCATGCCGGACCACCCACCTGTTCCGGCTGAACTCATCTACCTGTGCTACTCAAGCAGCAGTAATTGATAAGCAAGCTGGATGGAAGACACGCTTAGGCTTCAGTATTGAGATGTTCAACCTCTATGTTTTTGTTGCCTCGCTCGCACCGAAGAGTCTCTCTTTTTGTCTTCCTGAAAGCTCAGATGGTGGACTGGCGTGAGTGTTGACAAGATGGCATCGGACGGGCAATCATCATCATAATCTCAGAGAAAGTAGAGATTCCGAAGATATATTCATTGACTAGTTGTATACTTGTCGGGGGTCCGAATCGAATGTTTCTGAGGACGCGGAATGCACGGCTATGAGTTCTATTTGGCGCACCATAACACGGCCTTTGCTCCTGCGTGCGACATCTGATTTTCTAGGGGACAATGTCGCCAATAAGGTAGATTCGAAGGAATATTTCCTGGTACAGTCCGTCTGGGGCATCATGGGGGAGGAGCCTTGTCGTGGATCTGGTATTTCCGGTATTGTTCCGCGGTTAGCATAGTCAAAAGGTACTTTCTTGTCTTTTTTTTTTACGACTAGAAGCCTCACATTCAATCAGATACCGTAGGTCTATTGAGAGAGATACCCATCCAAAGTTGGAGATGTCGTTAAGCTGGGAGGGGCACGGATTTGACGAGATTGTTGTCAGTCTAGGACTGCAGCTAGAAGGCTTATATTTGTTGAATTTTATGGAAGGCACAAATGGTGTATTAGTTTACAAGTTAGCCTCAATGTAGGTATGTGCATGTAGATACAGCCCTAGACCTCATGTTTCAAAGTGGGGAAGGAGGCTGGCGGATCTGAACCTTAATACTTTAATTTGACTATGGACGGGAACAATGTAGAGACGACTCAGGCTCTTGGCATGGTTCTACTACTGATAAACTACAGTATATAACGAACGTGGTTCTAGCCTAGTTTGCTCCTATCACCGTGGTCAAAGCGTTGTGATGTCCCAGTGATTGCATCGGGCGAGTGGGAGGGCGCAAATGCGAGTCCCGATGTCTGTCTTACCTTTGATATAAATAAAGTGAGCATTGGGATTTGATAAATTTCCATTGTATTTCTCTAGTTATTTCTTGGTATTGGAAAAACTAGCTGTAAATATATTGGCGAAAAGAAACACACGTTGGGCATTAAGTCATGTTCGTCGTGACCCACAGCAACTGGGCAGGAATTGGTGGAGTTATTGAGGGTATATGTTCAGCCAATCGTCTTACGCTTCTTCGAAACTGACTCCTCGGTAGCATCAGATCCACGGCGGGTTGCAGCACCTCTTTTCCCCTTGCCCTTACTCTTCTTGGTAACAGTAGCAGCGGCAGCGGCTTCGGCAGCCACAGGATCCTCGCCAGCAGCAGCAGCAGCGGCCGCAGCGGCAGCACCTTTCTTTCCAGCTTCCTTAGCAACCTGATCATCATTCTGGTCAAATGCTTTGCGAGCTTCTTTCAATTCACGTTCCATGCGCAACAGCTCCTGTACACGGCCGAGCTTGTTCTGGTCGCGACGCAGTGCGAAGCGGAAGTCCTCAACTTTGATCTTCTGACGGCGGGCGTGGTGTGCGACTTGCGCGGCGCCGTGGCAGAGTTCCAACACGAAGTCGGTGACAATTTCGTCCAGCACGCGGACTGTCTCGGGAAGTGGTTCGTTCGGGAAGCTCGGGTGTGGGCTGGGGTCGCCGTAGGCGAGAAGGAGCAGGCGAACTGTTGGATATAGTTAGTATTGAATTTGGCTTTGTAACTTCTATTAATGAATTTGCATGGGCTGCCGGAACTTACGTTCATTCTGAAAGTTCATTTGACCCTTGTGCCGGGCCGTACGCGCACGTGGTTCGGCCATGGTGGGCTTGGTTGTAGACTCTTTTTTGTCCTTTCTAGTCGATGTAGATGCCGTGTCGGGTGAACTAAGAGTCCACTTAGGTCCGTATCCGGCACAATTTAGCACTGTATCTTGCTCATCGAAGCCCCAATTAGGCGAGAGTTCAGAGACAAGAGTCTTCGAGCTAGGCTGACGTGATGGATTGCGAGTCGGATTGGACGAGTCAGTCTTCGAGGTTGATGAGAAGGTGCTTGGAGCTTGGAGGTGAGCGTTTGGAGGTGCTGAGATTGTAGTCTCAAAGGGACAGATTGGAGTCCGAGTCCAGGTGTTCAGAGTACCCAATCCAGTGTGTGATGGCTTAAGAGGTAGCGGAGATGCGTATGGCGGCAAGGAGAATGATACCCGCTTGGCCGCTTGGCCCGTGCGCTTGGCGGACATACCAGGCAGAATATGCTAGACTGGGGGTTAGTTAGCAACCTTAGCACATGCAGGTACCTGGCAAGTTACGGTCGCAATTCTCTTTCTTTGCCCAAGTGACGGGTGAAGGGTTTACAGTTGCAACAAATGGTGAGTTTATGTAAATGGCAGAATTTACGAGAGCAACTTTTCTGTGAGAAGTATATGTGGCTTGGCTTTCGCGTGGCGTTCATGTTGGAACCACAATGATAGTATGATTACTGTGCTAACTATCACACTCACCTAGTCTGCTCTTTTCAACTTTCAATCGTTGCTTCTCGTGATTCTCCTGATAATCTGCACGAGCAGCTATGCGCACTCGATAATGCCGGGGATCATGGACCGGAACCAGAATGGGTAGGCGACCACCTGAGGATGCGCATCCGGGATGCAGGAAGATGACGGGGAGACTGATAGTTCTTTGATGTAGGATCTTTGGGATATTCTGGAAGTCTGCTCGGGTCGGAGAGCGACTCAGCCCATACGTCAGCATATGCTGTGTCGTGATGGCAGTAAGTTCTCTCCACGAGTCCCGATGTATGAAGAAATATACATACTGATGTTGCATGCAGGTGTCGATCTTCTTCGGTGATTAACATTGCTTAAGTCTCAATGGGTGTTTGGAGGGGAATTCCTACGTGATAATCAATGCTTGTGGTAGTCCCCAACTTCGATCGGACCTCAAGTAACCTTAGTCGGGGGTTATAAGAGATTACTATTACTATTTGCCCTTCACGTGATGGTATCCAGATGCAATGAGATATTCAGACGAACAAGAGGTTCATGATGCGGTAGTATATAGTACATAATATTAAAATCTACAAAAAAAAGTTCAAAGGCACTTCTTCAGGACCAATGCGTCCAAAATACTTGACCCTCCAAAGGCGGCAGTAAAAGACAAAAGGGTATTCCTATTTTACATCTTAGGCTTCAACTTTGACTCCAACTTCTCTAACCCATTGTCAATGAGCTCGTCGTGCACCTTCTGATCACTGTGAACATTGGATGCGGGCTCGAGGGTGAGAAGCTTATTAGTTCCATCCGAATTAAGGCCCTCATCCATCTCCTCGATCGCCACCCAGAGGCGTTCGGGGTCGCGGAGATAACGCAAACTCTTCATCGTGTAATGGTCGATGGCAAAGCCTTCCCTTTCCATCTTCGTGATTGCACTAGCAGTTTCAGGGATGGCCTGCGCATTGGCGAATCCATTGATGATGGTGTTCCAAGTCACCTGGTTGTACTCCACATTGTGCTTGGCCATCATCTCCTTGACTTTCTCGGCGGCATCGGGCTGGCGACTGTAATTGAAGGCACTGAGGAGGATGGTCCAAGTACGATGCGTGGGTGCGATGTGCTTGAGAGGTTTGCCAGTGATAGTTTCTTTTGGTATGGCAGAGGTGTCAAGCATGTCTTCGACGAGACGTATGCTTGACCTTAGTCCACGGCTGCTTTTGCGGAAGGCGATGAGGAATTCATTATAGACGTGGTCGGTCTCGACCAGAGGAGCGATGGATGGATGGCCCTGCTGCACGAGCTCGCGGAATCTGTCATACATGTGATGCACTTGTGATATCCGATTCCGACAACGGAAGAATGTCGCGATCATGAGGAACAAAGATACTGGAGATGGTGGGGTTTTCAATTCAAGTCCTTGACTTGGCGGCGGTGAGTATGAGGGAGGGAGTAGAAGGAGTTCTTTGAGCGGTGTGATGTCGTGGATTTTGTTGTACATGTCGAGCATAGAGTAGAAAACTCCCGAGGGATCGCTCTCGGGATCAATATGCTTGGCGGTAAAAGTGAAATGAGCGTGGAAGATTTTGCTGAAAATGTATGGGTTGTTTCGTAATTCCTCTTGCATCTCGACTTCCCGCACCAGCTCGTCCACACGACCCCGGTCGCCTCGAGACACCGCATCAGTGAGGAGAGTCAGATATGTATAAGAATCGAATTCGTGGTGGTGATTCTTCATGAACTGAAGCATGTCCGACCCCAATTGAGGATCACCGGTTTTGTAAGCATTGGCGAGCACGAGATTCATCATGTCCCGGTCTGGCTGAACACCCATTTTGAGAAGCCGTGGGAGGATCCGGAAATTTCGTCCGCTGGCGTTATCCTCAACGGTGTCCAGGGTCAGGAGCTTGCAACAGTGCCGTAAGACTCCTTCAGAGTCCATGGAAAATTCAGGGTCATTGATTTTGGGAATGAATTCGAGAGCCCTAAGGGCATATTCCACGTCGTTCAACTGTGTGAATCGGTACATGTAGCAAAGTGCTGTTTGCGCTTCCATCGTGATGCCTCGCTCGTTCATTAAACGGAAACTCTCGTAGACACCTAAGAAGCCCGCTCGGCGAATATAGAATCGTATACCCCTTTGTGGCGGGGAGATAATTGGCCAGTCCTTTGGATCCAGGGAAGTTGCAACAACCGATTCGAATGTGTGGGCACCCTTTGTCCAATCCCGGAGCTCTTCATAATGAAATCTTTCCAAGTAAGTCAAGCAATCAACAACCATAGTTAAATCTGGCTTATCTCGTGGCTCAGTTGTGACGAGTAAAAACTCTAAGGCCATTGCCGGGTTATTTTGCAGAAGCCAAATGGCCAGGCGTTGCCAGGCCCAAGCCCTGTTAGGGCGGGTCATTGCCAGCCATGCCTCTCGAAACTTGCCTTGACAGTCTTCGAGAAGCAAGGCTAGCAGTTGCTCGCCATCTTCTCTCAGCTTTGGCAATGCAGAATTGTGCAAGACCTCACGGCCATGTGTCTTAGCCTTGTGAATTGCTCCATATGCCTCTTTCCATTGACGGAGACCTAGCTCACGCATGTAAAGTGAATTCATTCGCATTGAAAGCGCCAGGTATAACCCGCGATCGGTCAAATGTCTTCCCTTGTTTAAGATTTCTCGGTTGACTCTCTCAGCCGCCATGGCGACAAGCTTGGGATCAGCTTTTCGCACATAAGCGACCTTCTTCATTTTATCATTCGTTATAATCGGTGTCTGTGATGAACTTCGTGGTTGGGTTGAAGGTTTTGATTGTCCATGGCCTATGCCATACTGATTTGTCGCGACCTGATCTGATTGTTCACTTGTCGGCGAATGTGAACTGTCGGTTGAACCGCGGTTGTGTTGATATGATATGGGGTCAGGAGCATCATGTGTCACACCAGGTTCGAAGATTGCAGGAGCATTGTATGTGGAGAGGCGCACTCTATGACCAACATTCGTCCCTGACTCCCGATACCATCGGCCTAGAGTCCGACATTGTGGTGACAGCAACCCGTTGAGACGGGACCGAACGAGTTGGTGCGGACACGATGACATTCAGGAGCTTGTACCCGCAGACATTTGGGGGAAAGACCAAGACGAAGAAAATAAGTCAAGTACAGAGTATGGCGAGGAGTCAAAGTCCAATGCCGGACAGAAAGTTGAATTCCGCCATTCCGCCCGATTTTGCCGTGGCTAGTGTGTGGCGCACCACATCTACTTTTATCGCTTCATCATCTTCAACTTTGAAGCAGCGGAGGAGCTTGCGAATTTCTTCCGGTCATACAATCACTCTGCTTTCCAGTCCCCAAATCCCAGATATTCCATTCACCCTCAGTTTAACCATCGCTCGAAAACATGTCATCAAACCATGCCAGTCTTGATGCGGCATCCACCGACCGCAAAGCCCGCCTCGCCAAGCTCGCAGCTCTGAAGCGCAAGCAACCTGAAGAAGACACAAATGAGGCCAGTGCGGAAGACCAGGAGCTGCCTGACGCCGATTCTACGCCAGATGTGAGCACAAAATATCTATCCGGCCGCAACTACGACCCCGAGACTCGCGGGCCCAAACTGGGCTTCGAGCATGGCCCGCAAGAGGGCCAGGTGACGCTGGAAGCACAGGCGGCTAAAATTGCAAGAGCCACAGCGGAACAAGCCAAGAAGGATGCGGATGCCGACGAACCCATTGATCTGTTCAAACTACAACCTAAGAAACCTAACTGGGACTTGAAGCGCGATCTAAACGAAAAGCTCAAGATTCTTGATGTACGGATGGAAAATTCAATTGCACGGATGTTGCGACAGCGGTTAGAGGACGCGCAGCGTGATGCGAAGGCGCGTGGGCCTAAGTCTAACGGAGACGAGCAGGGGGAGGAAGTGGGCATGGAGGGTGAAGCGCTCGTTGAGGGCATCCATATGCGCGAACGAGAGGAAGCAAAGAGCGACGAAGAAACGATTTGAACTTGATACCCTTTGTGTTGCAGGAATGCGAGCGTTGTCTAGGTCTTCTGCCTCCACCTGTAATTGTCTATATTCTGTCCATTTAACTTATTCCTTTTTTTTGTTGTCTCGGTTGAGGCGTCCAATTGATGCCATGGGCATATTGCGCACAAAAATGAGGCGTTAGGAGGTTTACAAATCAAGATCCTCAATGAGCATATCTATCTTAGTGTCGTTCAGAAATCATTATTGGATTTTTTTTAGTTCCGCTGTCCAGTGACAGATACTTTCAAACTCCGCAATGGAGATGCTAATGATACACTTAGTCAAATACTGATGGAACACGAATTGGCGCCGTGTTCCCCCTCCATCAAGATTTTGCGCCGTATGAAGCCCTAATATTGCAGAGCAGGTTTTCAATTCACTTTACCGTCCGTTATTCATGGCTTGAGTCAAAGCAAGGCGCTTACTGAAAGGACTCAAGCTTCGTTCCCGAGGAAGCTGGTTCTTCTCCATTATGGGATCAGGCTTAGAGCGTCCAGATTGAGACTGACGTGATGGGATTGCTTGATCACGGTGTGAACGGTCCCGGGGAACGTCCTGAGTCGTAGCACGTGATTCTTTCACTCGATCCTTATCCACACTCTTGCTTCGGCGGTCCCTTCGCTCGCTATGTCTTCCTGCTCCACGGTGACGACCTCGTTCTTCGGGGCTAGATTCTCGTCTCCGTCGCCGGGTGTTTCGATCGTCGGTTCGTTCTTGGGAGGGTGAGCGGTCCCTTGGTCCCGAGTAGAATGACCCTGAAGAACCCTCTGTTGAATCACTGAAGCGTCTCTTTCGGGACTTTGCAGGTGGTGCTGATGAATCATTTCGGCGACCTCTGTCAGATGCGCCGTATTTGTTACGGCGGGGAGATGAGGAATCGGATCGATTCGTAGATATCGTTTCCACTGAGAGGGACCTAGCCCGCTTCGGAGACTGAACGCCGCGATCTGTCATATCCTCAAGGTCTCTCTTCCGGCCACGCTCTTCCTCCCGAGTAGCAAGGAGTTCGTCTGCCACACCCTCTCTTCATACAAGTTAGCGAGGACTCCAATGCAGGAAAATGCAGAAATGACAATTATTCACGTGAACTTACTTTCGCAAAAACTCATTTGGATTCTCACTTGAAAGCTTGGGCATCAATTCTGGATTCAGTAGCTGCTGAGTCCTTGAAGGTCGCGGGACATATGGGCGCTCTTGCGCGGATGCCTTGCAATCAAAGCTATAGTGTCGTGGATCGGAGTTAGTCAAACGTCCAAAGAGCAAATGAAATAGGGTACATATCTCGTCCAAGGCATTTTTGGCACAGTGTGGTCGCGGTGGCCCTGTTGGAGTTGGAGCCTCCAAGCTTCGGGGCGTTTCGATATCGGTTCATTGGGACTCGTGATGTTGTAGTTTCGTTTAGAATCCTAGATTGGCAGGTACTTTAGGTCTGAAATAAGGCTATTGACGCGCCCACGATAAGAAACACAGGCAACATCCGACGTAAAGCTGATCGGCGCAAATTAGCGTCTGTTACCCTTTGAAGCCTAAGGGAAATTGTAGGCGCGCGCCAAGGGCGGTCGGGCGCGGCATAATGCCCACGAATCTTCAGGTAATCAAGAATTCAGAATTCAGATCCCCAACGCTCCTTCTCGATCTCGGAGTTCATTGTCAACATTCACGTCATCCATCTCGGACGGACGATCTAGAGTTGATCGGCTCTTCAAATACCCGTCGGATCTGGAATCCCCTCAAAACTCGGTACGAGATCTCCCTGACTATGAGCCAGCTTTGATATCATGTAAGGCCCCGTTGCCTGATCCGCCTAGACTTCTCGCTCTATTGAAGTGGATATTTCTCCTCATTGATCCTATGGATCCCTTTACTTTCATGCATGGTGCTAATGCGCATTCTCCACAGCTTTCTCCATGGCGATTGCCCTACCCCAGAGATATGTCTTTCGTTTTGGGCTTGTGTGAAACGAAATTACGCAGCGACATTACTTTCAACCAAACAAGCTTCCACCTTCTTCACATTTGCAAATCCGAAGCCTGCTGAGTGCAGCTGCTGCTTGACCTTGATCTCGGATTTTCTTTTTTTTTTTTGTGAAATTTAACCAGTCTCAGCGACCATCCTGCAGAGTGTTGTCATGGCGTCAAAAAGTCCCCCAGGTGGAGACGGCCCTCTCTCCTTTGCAAAGGTAAGCTAAGAGTTTGCTCCACTACCTCATGGCTCATCGCTAATTCCGTGACAAGATCGCCGCTATGCCCGCCCCCCTCAGCCCACATTCTTCCTCGGTATCTGATGAAAACGAAATATGCGAGCCAGCAGACCAATCACTTTACTCAAAAGCAAATGGCTCCGGTGCATCTTTGCCCAGCCAGCATAATGTCGATAAAACGCCAGAGGCTAGTTCCATAGAACTAGCTGTTGATGATCTAGGGAGAGGTGTGCAAGACATTAGCATCACCTCGGAAAATCACAGTGATGGACCAAGCTCGTTTGTTAGCGGCCAAGATGATGGCTTGCTCAAGCGGGAAAACTCTTTTGAAGATGATCGCACTCACCTTTCTACCTCATCCACAAAAATGACCAACTTTGATTCCAAGAGTCTTGCCTCGGTGACGACCTTTGCAATGGATGAAAAGGACTCTGTACGTCCCGATGATAGTGCTAGTGTGCAAGCGATTGATGAAGAGGAGTCGCTTTCCGGACTTGCTTCTGGGGCTCCAAACTCAGTGGCAGGCTCTGAAGCTGGCAGTCGTGCGTTTCGGGATCATTACCGAGATGGCATTCCTACACGCCCACGCGGAATTTTGCCCGTGCCTCCTCTCTTTGGCGGTCCCCAGCCGGTGAATGGTGCAATTCCTCCAGATTCAATCGCGAATAATTTCGTGATTCCAGCCAACTCCGATGGCATTGAAGATGGTCAGATATTACATGGGTTTCCCTTGGAGCCGGATGAAAAACTCCTAGAGGCAATGAAATCACCGAAAGATCGGCTGCTGATCCTGCAATTGGAGGAAAAAATTCGACACTTTATCAAGGACTGCAATGAGCAGTCTCTAGAGTTGCCCCCCTCGAACGCGTTTGGGCGACTTCTTGCACACAAGCTAGGAGATTACTATCACTTAACACATTTTGTCGATAACAATGTGACATCGGTCAGGCTTCATCGCACGCCATTCTGCCGGCTACCCACTCCTTTGTCCGCTGTGCATGCTGCTTCCAATAGCACTCCACCTCCAGCTGTCCCGGCAATGAAAATCATGCGCCGAAACGATGGAGGGCAATTCGAAGGAAGTATTGGAGGTTCTTCAAACCCTTCCAAGACCAACTCGGAAGATGGCGATAGCGGACCAGATGGAGAACGTCACTGGTCTTCTTCTGGTGCTACACACGCTAAAGATCGTATGGCTTTGACGAGGGAGGAACGGGAGGCAAAATACCATGAAGTACGTGAACGAATCTTTCGTGATTTTCCCGACAGTGCCAAATCAGATCCGGCCAGCGGTGACTCGAATCCCAACATGTCACGCTCCAGCTCGGCGAATGGGCGCAAAAAAAACCAGAGGCAGCGAACTCCTCATGATGACAGCTTTGAGGTTCGCTCGCAGTTCAATGCCTACTACCCAGGTATGCAATATGGAAATGGTGCTGCTCAGTACAATGCTCCTGTAAATGACAGCTCATATCCAAACCAAGTACCTTACTTGGTGGGACCTGGCGTGCCGCCACCCTCTGGTGGATACATGCCATCTAGTCGGAATGGTGCCATTTACCCTGGGCAACTGAACATGAATGTGAATGTGAATGGCTCCCAGTTTCCAGTGGCAATGTCGCCTCAGATGGCCTCCAATAGCTCGTGGCAAGGAGGAAACATGCCGCAACAATCTCCATATTCCGGGTATGCTACGATGAACCAGCAGGGGATGATGAACCAGCCGTCCTCAAACGCTTCCTCGCCGGCAATGAACAACTATGCCGTGCCCAATGTGACCCCGTATCAACAAAACCCCAATTGGAACTCGCCTCCTTTCCCCACAAATTTCCAGCAGTCCCAGCACCCACGAAATGGACCGCCTGTTCACTGGCCCAACTATCCTCATCAGCCAATGGCTTCTAACATGCCACTCAACATGCCGCTTAACATGAACTCAAACATGGGCTCCAACATGGGTCTTAATATGAGCTCCAATATGCCGTCCAATATGGGCGCATATCCTTACGCTCAATACCCCGGGCAGCATATGAATCCTGCTCTCCAAAATTCTGCCGGATCCCACGCAGCAATGCAAGCAGGATATGCCAGGTCACACTTCAACCCTCAGACACGCTCATTCATCCCCGGCGGTGCTCCTCTCGGGCGTCACCCGAACAAAAGCCAACACCCAATGCAGCCGTATGGTACCATGCAACCTGGCGCCCAACAGCAATGGCATGGGTATCCGGAACCAAGTTCCAACCGGACTATGGACTCAACCCCGGCTATGAATTCCAACCGAGTGCCCACCGGTCCTCGAGACTCGATCGCGAAATGGGGCACACCATCTCATCTTCCCCCCAAACCCCCGCCTTCCGAAGTCCCTTCCGACTTTGATCTAAAAAGCCGAACCGTCCCGGCCTCGGTCCCAGCACCAACATACAGCAACAATGGAATTTCCGCCGTCAGCAATGGACCACTTGTGGTCTCTGGGGGCACAACTGTCTCCAAGCCGAACTAAAGCTTCACGGTTTTGGTCACCTTTCTACTACCATATGTGTTGTATCTGTGATCCTTGTGTCTTTGGAAGTTGTGGAGATATGAACCTTTGTCCCGTAGTCTATAGGCTAGATTCATATGTCCACATGCGGCAACTATCTTCCAAGGCTTGCATCTGCAACAGTACAATGCTTGGCGATCCGGGTTCTTGTGCATGTACCTAGTCGCTCTTAGCTAGTCATGAACCTGTTCAACTTATGTTTCTTCTTTCTCGCCTATTTGGAGGACATAGAATTCGAAATGGATACCTTCCAAAACAGTATAAGAATCACGACTAGGATGTCCTATATGTAATGTAGCCAAATGATTAAAAGGAGAATCGACTTATGCGATGAACAAAGTACAGCTCAAAACAAGATGGACTCCAGTAATTAAGAAGGTCTTAAGAGGTAGGGGAGGAGAGGAGAGGAGAGAGGAAGAGATTTCTAGAGCAAGCATGTACTACTACATACAAGTGGCTCCTATAACACGTATACATGCCTGAGGCCATCTGATAATCTGTAAAATAAAGCAATATTCACCACAATGTACAAATTACCAACGATAAGAGGACGATGGCTCCCAATGTCAAGCACTAGTATATCTAGTTACCTTGCAGGGCCTTTGTTCCAATACTATTACATCGGCCATAAACCCTTGGAAATTTTTTGGAAGCACAGAAGTCTCCTTCTCTGATATACTGCGTCTCGAATCAGCAGCGCATGTTAAGCCAATCTCAGACGAAATGCCAAATAGTAGTAGGGTTTATTATGATCATGTGATTTACAGAATAGTATAGTTTCAATTGGTTGAAAGTGATATCACGTGTTTCTCTTCCTATTTTGTCGAGTTGGTTGAAGAGAAGAGATTCAATCAGTATAAGCTACTAGTTCAGAGTACGAATAGCTATTACCGAATATGGTGCTTACTTCTCGAGTTGCATATATGCCTAATCAAACTATAAACTATCAGACAAAGAAACAGCACTTGAACCCCCAGCTTTTCACATCCAAGTCTTTAGCCCTCAATATATACGTTCAAGTTCCCTCAAATATGAAACCCCCATCAGCTCATGGAATATATTGATTCGTAGGCGGCTTATACTGTGGCCTAGACTGACGGGTTCCAAAGATCGCAGAAGGAACAATAATAACAACCATAAGAACAACAGCCCCAAGAGCCGAACCAAATATAATCCACTCACGTCGACGAGGCCTATGACGCCTAACCGTCCCTATCACAGACTGTGACTCCGGATCTTGTTTCCCGTCTGCTGCAGACTGTCGCCCACTTTCATCTCCCTGGCCTCTGTCTGCGGCTCCAACTGCGGCCTCGACCTGCTTGTCTGTGTGTTTGTCGTCGACGTATTGATTGAGTTCCAGGTTGTAGTCCCGGTCGCTGAACTCTAGCGTGCAGTCCCGATCATTGACTTGCAAGGTGCAGTTCTCGTTCATGCTGTGTTCGATGGTTGGTCGGGGTGGGTATGGCACTGCGACTTCTTTGTCTGTGTCGGGATATGGGGGGCTTGGAGCATTTTGCCGGAGCGGGTTGTGTGTTTCGAGTGACGGTTTTTCCATTTCGAGTATTTTCTTTGGCTATACTTCTTCTGACCTGGTAGGAGATCAGCAAATGATGAATTCTGGAAAGTACAGTTGGGGATATCGGGGTATTACATACTTCACACAAGAAGGTTGCGGTGTAGTAAAGATGGGTATCGAATTCTGGACAACAGAATTAAGCACTCTATATTATTTGGCCGGATCACAGGTCTCGCTGGGCATGGAATATTGTAGAAGAGAATTCGAGACTTTGATTATATCCCAAGACTATAAGCCAGATGAATAAATGGCCCCTTGGGCAGGTCGGCTTGGCTTGTAACAGCATTCGCTTAGATCATATGCTAGCGAGCCCAACTATTGATAACTTTGCATTGAATTTTATTGTCCCTTGATTGTAATTTCTGTGTGCAGGCTGCACTAGTCTGTTACGCCGAGCTGCAGCTGATATATCAGATCTGGTCAACCGCCCCAGGAAATGAGCGTTGGGAGTCTGCACGGAATTTTGGACATTTTCCAGAAGTATTTGGTCATTGGTGACTCAATAAAACCTCAATCGGAAGTCTGATTGCCAGAAGCAAGTTTTATTTTGGTTGAGGATGCTATGGATTCTCAAATATATAGTTCTTCAATTTCCTACTAGCATTGTTGACATAACTACCAAACCACCCAGAAACTACTTAGTATCAATAGCGATGCAATAAAGGCAGTTATTATTTGCGGTGAGCCCTCTATTTGATCGACATTGCAGGAGATGGCGTTGGTAAGGCTGTTGACATCGGTATGATTTGAAATCTGATCGCCAGGCAGCACAATCGGCAAAATGCCTAGTTCTGAACGTGGATCATAT
This sequence comes from Penicillium roqueforti, assembly GCF_015533775.1. Lineage (NCBI taxonomy): Eukaryota > Fungi > Ascomycota > Eurotiomycetes > Eurotiales > Aspergillaceae > Penicillium > Penicillium roqueforti. The sequence continues at coordinate 147,737 of NW_024067574.1, forward strand.
TGACTGGCGGGGCCTCCAATCGTAACATATTGTCCAGCAGTTGATGATTGATCTTCAGATCTATATAAAGGCCCGGGATAAAAATGTGGCGACGTCCCTCCCGCAGCATGACTCGATATCTGCCTTTACCGGAACCCAATAAACCAAAGAAGAAGTGCGAATAAAGAGGTATCAAAATCTTTTATACAGAGGCTATGTCACATGCGCGAGTGCAAACGGAGACGAAAATGCCATAATCAACAGGAAGAAGACAGAACTCCTGGTAAGAAAAACAAGTAAAGAACATAGTCAACAGCAACGGAGTCAGCCTCGAAGACAAGAGGATGATGCATCGAGAACGCCGATCAAAGCCCAGAAGAGAACATCTCCCAAACAGATATCAGAGATCAATCACCCCCGGCCGAGGATTCCGAAATAGAACCCCCACAAAGGAGAGCACTCCCCACATCTAATCCCTCGACTCAACCTCCGCTTCCTGCTTAGCGAGCTTATCATTCTGCTTCTTGGCAAGACTGAGCTGGGAAATCGCCCGCTCCAAAACGTCAACACCGTCCTTCCGGAACTGCGTAACCTTCTTCACGTTCAACCTTGTGAGAGCGTGCACAAGATCCCGGCCCTGCTCGCGCTCGCGAGCCACAGTGCGCGCCGTCATGGCGAAGCGCATGTCCTTCGGCCCATCGACCAGCTCGAGGATAGCGGTGGGAGCCTTGACCTGGGGCTTAGGCTCTCGGACGGCGTTTTTAGTACCCTTCTTGGGGGAGAAATACTCGTTCTTTTCGCGAGGTTCTATGCGTAGCACTCGTGTGTATCCACCTGGACGGTCTGCGTAGCGCTCGCGGAGGGGACCGAAGAGTTTGGGGAGCATTTCATGTGGTGTCTAGGGAATGTTAGTGTTGTCATTGGGTTGCGGGTTCTTTTTTTTTCCTCCAAAGGATGATGGATCGGTAATTGCAGCAATTCATCACAAATTCAGTAAATCCATGAATTCTCGTGACCAGAATGATTCCTTTCCGTATTGAAATCGGGGTGGGCTTGTTCTCTGGGAATTCAACATACGTAGAAAATCTCCAATGCACGTCGCCGACTCGCTTCGGTGTTCTTCTTGCCCAGGGTAATCAACTTCTCGGCCAGGCGCTGGGCCTCTTTGGCCTTGGGCCATGTCGTGGTGATTGATTCATGCTCGAAGAGGGAGGTCACCAGGTTTCGGAGCAGGGCCTGTCGATGCGCGGAGTCGCGGCTCAAGTGGCGGTATCTGCTTCCACCGCCGGCCATGATGAGGGCTATTAGGCGAAAGTAAACGAGGCAGATAGAGAGAGAGCGGGTTATTGAAAGTAGAGTGGGAATCACGAGGTCAATGGCTCACTAATTACAGGTGAAGGAGAGCCCTGGAGGATGTTCGGCCCAGAAGAATTGTCTCGGCCAATCGGAGCGCTTCCACCATCTGTCCGACTTCAGTTTTCCGCGCTCACTCTGTCTGGTCGACGACATTCAGCTTTTCGAATACATTTCACCTAAACCTATTGATTGCCGAGGACAGCATAGGCTATAATCAAGAAATACTTGTACCATTTGTCGCATTTTCAAACCACTCCCACGAACAAATAGACAATCCGGCGACTCCAAGCACCACAACAAATATGGGCTTCTTCACTGGATTTGTACGATTTACCCTCGAATATATACCAGAAAGCAGGACTAACTACAATTCACACTCGAATAGCTCGGTGGCTTTGCCTTTACCTCATCCGTTCTCTGCATTACCATCCAAGTACACCGCTCAACACGCATATCACAACGGAATGCCATCCACGCGCAAGTCGAGCAAATAGACTGGTTGAACTCCTCTGCTGGTGCCTATGACAGGCGCTTCCTACCAGAAGACGTGCCAAGGTGGCGGCGTGAAGAATTGGAAGCGCAGAGACAAGCGGAGCCGACTATGAAGGAGATATTTAAGCATAGATGGAATAAAGAAGTGGAGGCCTTGACAAGGAAGGCCTATGAGACAAGATGGGAGGATGTGAGACATGCTGCCGCGGAAAGCTGGAAGGCTGCTGCACGAGTGGTGAAAAGAGAATGAAGGATCATTTCTGAAAACTATAGCAAAGGCTTGGCTCGAAGGAATCCTTAGATGTATTATCATGTCCGCTTGTTTTGGGTTTATTTTTGAGCACCGGAGTTTGGATACCCTTGATTTAGTTATGTTATAATTTACATGCATTAGTATTATTATTTCCCCGAGGGATATTGTGAATGCGTCCAGCGCATCCTCGTATAGGATAGAGATATCAATGCGGTCCGGCAAGACTCGGTGATAGCCCGGATCAACCCTGGGACATGTACACTCGCCACTGAAGAATAAAAAAATGCAGCAAATGCAGCGAGGGCGGGACTGCAGCTGAATCGACTGGAAGACTCAGAAGTTCAGCTTGTATTAGTTGATGACGGTGCAGTTGTCGTGACACTATCTGAGTCGCTCCAGATATCCTTGCTTTCCCGCTCGACGGTGCGCATGGCCTGAGATACCTCCTCCAGTTTAGCAACGACATCCAAAACGCCCTGGTTGACCCGGTCAAAGTACCGGTCATTGGCCTCGCGGCGCTTTCGCGCAAGACGGATGTCTTTCTCGGTCTCGTCATCCAACGTACGGTACGATACCGAACCTTGACCTGCGCTAGCTTCTGTCGCTGATTCATCTTCAATACCTCGCCGCGCCAAGCTAGCTTTTCCACTGGCTTCTTCGGCACCGCTGTGGCCGGGATCCACAACTTCATCGTCTGCTTCACTACGTGCCCAGGCTTGGGCGAGCTTCAACTGTTTCATGCGTAAATCTTCCAATGCTTCAGAGTGCTTTGCGCCGAAGACATTCTCGCTCGTCACAGCGCTAAGTTCCACTTCTGACAAAGCGTTCTGCATCTCCTGCCAGATGGCATCGGATCCGTCGACATCATGTTTGGAGGCGCGGCGTGATACAAAGGGTGATAACAAGCTCGACTTCTCAGTATTTGCGCTCTCGGCTAGCCGAGATGACCGATTCCGTTTCAGGGGTGGGGGTTGGCCAGAGGCAGTTGCTAACGGTGAGGTTGCAGGTGGGACGGGTAAGGAGATATTAGAGGTATTGTGTGATGGTGGGCCCTGGAAAAGGGCTGGAGGAGGCAGACGTTGAGGGTTTGGATTCGTGGGTTTTCTTGACAAATCCATCTTCAACAAATGTTAGAGAGAACAACAAACATTCGGCATCCGAATGAGGTTGATGATGCAGCTGATAAGGTTATCGTTATCGGCGTGATGACATAATCAGAGGTGGGGGCTACGACTGTCTCGTGACTCGCTTAGGGCTAAGCGCACAAAGTCACCTGAGGTGCATCCAAAGCGTGTGGTAAGGGAAATCCGGAACTCTTCGACTTTTCGACAATCGACCCTCAGCCCCTTTGGCCGACAACACCCCTCCCAGTCGGTACGTATTCGATATCCTGCTATTTCCCCTACGTTGTTCGTGGTTTTCGGAAATCTTTTATTCGTGGCACTGCGAGATCCTTCGTCAACGATCGCACAAAAACTCGGCCTTCTCCAAACATCGAACACCGACCGAAAATATCCACAACCAGCAAAACAACCGTTACACTCGACACGAGGCTAACATTTTTTTCCTTGCTCAGTTGACCGTCGAACACATACTCCGCCAACATGGGTAAAGGACAACCCCGTGGTTTGAACGCCGCCCGCAAGCTCCAGGCGCACCGCAAGGATCAGCGCTGGGCTGATGACCACTTCAAGAAGCGTCTTCTCGGAACCGCCTACAAGTCCTCCCCCTTCGGTGGTGCTTCCCACGCCAAGGGTATCGTTCTCGAGAAGGTCGGTGTTGAGGCCAAGCAGCCCAACTCCGCTATTCGCAAGTGTGTCAAGGTTCAGCTCATTAAGAACGGCAAGAAGGTCGCTGCTTTCGGTGGGTTATCCTCTTCCTTACTGCTATTGTTGGGGCCTACACGAGTTGGAATTACGACAAGATGGAACCACCAACACAACCACCACAAACAGATGCTAACTGGCATGTTCTTACAGTCCCCAATGACGGTTGCTTGAACTTCATCGATGAGAACGACGAGGTTCTGCTCGCCGGTTTCGGTCGCAAGGGTAAGGCCAAGGGTGATATTCCCGGTGTCCGTTTCAAGGTCGTCAAGGTCTCCGGTGTCGGTCTCGCCGCTCTGTGGAAGGAGAAGAAGGAGAAGCCCCGCTCTTAAACAACTCGACGCGTTCTGTTCGAAATCAAAAATGCAGCGACCGGGAGCCTTGGAGTGTGGGAACGGTGCCGGACGGAAAGCCCGCCTCATCAGCGCCTTGATTTCATGAGATATTTTCTTTTTGGGGAGTCCCCCGGCGGGCTTGCGTCCGGAATGTGGTGGATCCGCTTATTTGCGAATTAAACACGATTGATACAACCTCCAAAAAGATTATGGCGCCATGACTTTCTATCACTTTCCCGGGTTTCTGACCTTCCTGTATACTGTTACTTGGTTCCTTGATCCTTGCTAGAGTTGTCTGGTGGAGACGCAAAGTAAAGCGTAGGGTATGGTGTTGATGTGAACACAGCATTCATGAGTGATGGTCTAAATCTTCAATACATTTGATCTGTACCAACATGTATCTATCCCATGCTCTAGGCCTTCAAGCCCATTTACCCGTTGCCGAACGTCATCCACCCGTGAACGTGTGGAGTTGTTCAGTGATGGCAATGGCCCTAGTAGTTATATATGTGTGTACCGTCTTAGTGTAGCTGCTCGTGGATATATATCTAACCTACGTGTAGTGTGGCCACTAGGATTCCCTCGGTATTAATCTCGAATAAACTACAACGTTAGCCCCGTTCCTACATGAGTCAGGTTATATCGACAAAGATGCACATGAAGGTCTACGATCCCTTTAGTCTTCCGGGAATCAAGGATTGGAAAGCTTGAAGGACCGAGAGAAAGGTGCAAAAGGAAAGGTATGTAAAAGAATCGGATTGATTGCCACTTGTATGCTTGCAGGTCGGCTTTATATGTGAATATATATCAATGTTACCCTCATGGTTCGTATGGTCTCTACATCTAGTCCAATCATAGATTAAGATACTCTACACTCCTACCAGTATTCGATCGGATCTATATACTAGGCAAAGCTCAATCACATAACGAGATAAGCGAGAGTCCAACATAGCGGCTACTCATAAACATTCGAAATCATAAAACTTAGTTCCTTTTATTCATTACTCCTGCGTATCGATCGTCAAAGTAAACCCTCGGGTATCGTTCGGGCAAATGTCCCTCAAAAGATCTTTTATTGATTTTCACGACCTGTGACACAACTGCCTAAACCAACTACAGCTTAGAAGCTGATATCTTCTTTGCGGTAGTGGTCTGAGACAATGCGGTACAGGTATGATGGAGCATGGCCGCCGCTGGGGTAGGAAAACAAGGTTAGCTTTATGGAATGAGATAAGCGTGTGGGATGGGTGCTTGAAACTTACAGGTTAGTAATGTAAAGATCGACGAGCTCTGCGGGAACGTAGTCATAGATGGGGTTTTGGACATCGATTAGGTCGACGAGATCACCTTCCTCGTATGGGAGGACCTTGCTCGGGTCACCGTATTCAATGAGTGAGTCGAAGTCGAATGGGTAGACTGGGCTGAGCTTGTAAACACCGCTCACGACCACGACGGGGGTCTGGTGAACCTTGGCGGCACGCGCGATGACACGGGTGCCAGCCGCGGCGACAAGGCCGCCGTTGGCGAGGACGGAGTGTGTTCCGAGAATGACCTTGTTGACTCGTGACATGAGAGCGAAGACGGCAGAGTCTGGGATGAGGATGACGGTGATGCCGTGCTCGATCAGTGGCTTCTGGAAAGCCTCCAAGCCGATGTTGTCATCGTCAGTGACAGCGCTACCGCTGACAGTGGCGTGTGTGTCCTCATGGTTATTCGGATACGACTCGGCATGGATGACGGTAAACTTGCGCTTCGCGGCGGCCTTAAGCAGGAATTTTTGGACAGTGGTCGAGGATGTGTGGGTGAGGATGATTTCGTTAGAGTGAATGTGGTCCAGTGCATAAGCGGCGATCTGATCGTCGACCTGGCCGAGCTCATCAATGATCTCGCCAATACCCTCCAGCACCTCAGCTCGTACGTCTTTGCTTGGACCGTGGCCAGGGAGGCGTCCGTTTGGAGAGGAGGATCCCGGGGTGCTGGGAAGTGAGTGCTCGGGTTCGGGATGGGACAGAAGGCTGAACATAGAGGTCAGAGGGGGGCGAGAGGATCTTTCATCGGACCGGAAGGAGGGCGAGTCGCGATCCAAAGGCAATGATGGATCTATGAATCTATGAGTCACTGCGTTGATATTTGGACCAAAACTTGGGACCCACCGTCATAAGCCCGGGGTGTTTGGGGCTGACTCTCTGAGCCAATATCGCTAAGGGCGAACTCAGCGTCGCGATCGTCTTCCGCTTCGTCGCGAATAAGACCTAGGACCCGGCGCACGATATTGCCCACAACCATCTCGCGCGGTTGCGCAGCCATTAGTCGCCTACCCACACTCTGCACCCGCTCAATAAGCTTTGCTGAATCTGTTGTGCGGCATGCAGAGATAACGCTTCGTAGCAAATAGGCGGTTGCTGTAGCACATGATCGCGAATGGCGGATTTGACGTCGCTTGAGCAATCTGATTGAAATATACTATGTTAGCGAGTTTGATCGTCGGTAAGAGTAGCCGTCATGACAAGGAGTCTGGAAATACGTACGAAATCAGAGTCTCAATAGAGGTATCAATCGGGTTTGTCTTGAGGCACTTGAGGAATGACCCCAGGCCCGGCGTCAGGGCCAACGAGGAAGACGGCATGAGGAAGTGGGATGTTGGGAGGAAATCTACGCGGTGTCAGCGGGGGTTCGGCGACAGGAGTATGCAGTGTCGGGTAATAGACATACCAAGTTTCAGATCCAGATCACACCGAGTATGTAAATAGAACGATGAGCAAGAGATTCTCAGATTCTCACACGAAGAGCCAGAGAGTGGGAGAGACAAAGAATGATTTTCTGCCGTTCGATCTTGTCCGCTTCCCCACACTCATTGATCCTCGCTCTATTGTCTCGGCTTCGGCTTTCTTATTGGTGTTTTGCCAGTTTTTGGATTTCAATTATTTCATTTCTGTTTTTGGATTGCTTTTTGTCGGCTTTGAAACTCGTGGTATAAAATCAGATTGGAGTTGCGGAAGTACTTCCGAGGCACGGGTGACTTGGCGCATTGAGGTTAGAACAAGCTTACACCTCCTTGAGATCCCCCTCTTTCCTTCAGACTGCCATCACATCCCTACACACTCATCTCATGGACCGCTTTAAGTGGCTTTGATGAGTAACTCACGATCCGTTTGCCAATAGATCGCTGCGCCCCTGTCTCCCGTGACGCCTTGAGGAAGATGAACTCACTGAATATCCTGTCCTCGCGAGTCATTGGCCAATCTTCCAGCTCTTCACGCCACAGATCGCAGTCCCAAAGTGATAGCAAACGTGCATCTCCACCGTCAGACCTCTCGAAAGTCCGGTCTTATAGCGAAGATAATTTTCGGTCCCTTGACCCCACTGAAAAGAGCTACAACGATAGACCGCTCGTGGACGAAGATGGAGAGGAGGATGGTACATATGACTCGGACGAGAAGACCCCGTTACTGCATGAACCCCACAAGAATGGCACGCTCACTGCTCGAAGTACTTGGCGACTGATTTCCCAACGGTTTTTCGATGCGATCACGGAAACGATCAAGTTCATTTTGTCTACGTTTGCTGCACCCGGTGTGTATTTGGCTCAATACTTTCAGACCGACGATGGCCACTACTCGCTTCTTGCACCTGTCCGGAAATTGCGACGCTCCCCATCCGACCAAGCCATCCGGTCGGCTAAAGGGGCCATCCGGGTAGAAGGTCGGCGTCGTAGTGGCTCCACCCGGAAGCTCCGACCTCAAGGCTCTCACGAATCCATTGTGTCAACAACGTCAGAGTCCGACACAGATCGACGGTATACTAAAAATCTTTCAAGTGGGAGGAACCGACCTACCAAGACAAAAGGCCGCGATGCAGATTCAATCCCAGAAGGGGCGGAGCATGAGCACACTCCCCGTCGGTCTATACGAATCAAGCTCCATAATGAAGAATCTCTCAAGCGGCAGAGACAACGAAGATCCCAGAGTGCAGACCTAGGACATCCAATGCCCGAGGGTGTCTCTCGTGTCCAAGGGGCTGTCCACCTGGACAGCTTAAAGTCCCCAACCTCTCCCAACATCCACCGCATAACAAAGTACCCACACTCTCCAACTCCACCGCGCCCACTCCTCCCGTCACGAGTACCTTCATATACTGCAGCTCCCCGCAATGCCAGACCTCCGCAGAAGACCTTGGTGCTTGATCTCGATGAGACCCTGATCCACTCGCTTGCCAAGGGTGGCCGGATGTCCAGTGGTCACATGGTCGAGGTTAAACTCTCGATACCCACGACTGCTTCATTGTCCCCGGGCGGACCGCAAACGACACTGGGCCCTCAGCATCCCATTCTGTACTACGTTCATAAACGACCACACTGCGATGAGTTCCTCCGCAAGGTCAGCAAGTGGTATAAGCTCGTCATCTTCACAGCCAGTGTTCAAGAGTATGCCGACCCTGTCATCGACTGGCTCGAGCAGGAACGAAAGTATTTTCAAGGCCGCTTATACCGACAGCATTGCACATTTCGTAACGGGGCATACATCAAGGACCTGAGTTCTGTGGAACCGGATCTAAGCAAGGTGATGATTTTGGACAATAGCCCGATGAGTTATATTTTCCACGAAGGTAATTTAGGTTTATCTATTTGGGTGCGCTTAGACTAATAATCATCGCTAGATAATGCGATTCCGATTGAAGGCTGGATCAACGACCCTACGGACAACGGTCTGCTCCACTTGATTCCCATGCTTGAAGCTCTACAATATGTGACGGATATCCGGGCTTTGTTGGCACTTCGCCGCGGTGAAATCGAGTCATGATCGTTATCCACATTTGTGTCCATGAATGTGCGCATCTAGGTGTATAAGGGGGGGTTTTTTTTTTCTAGAAGCGATATGCAACCTTTAAACCTGAAAACAGAAAAAAAAAAGATATCACGGAGCAATGGAGGGAATTGGAGACCGACCGACATGATCATGCAAGCGCAGTTATTCATAATGGCATCCGGCGTCTTGTTTGACTAGGAATGGAAATCCGTACATATGACCATGAACTCTCCTATGAATCTAACACAACACATAAGAGGATGATGTCCTAAAATCCCACGGAAACCGCCATAACCTTACCCCCTCTGGTACTCGTGTCATCAACAGGAAGCTTCGTCCCCCCTCCAGTAGTGATATAAAGAACATTACGATATCTCTGTGTCCGCCCAAAAGCCGCCGATGTAGCAGTCATCAAGTCCATTGAGCCCTTCAAACCCGCGATCAACTCATGATATCTATTAGGAAAGGCCCTAATAACCACATCATCAACAAGACCCGCCAAATACCCAACCCCATGCAGGCCAATAGCGAAGTCATCAGCAAGTATATCATGGCTGATAACCTCGTAAGGCCCCAAAGCACGACCGGTATGTGTATCAATTTGAACACGACAGAAAATATGCTTCGGGCTGTTGCTGTAGTACATATAATCGTTTACTATCTTCAACCCGTTAACCTCAAGCAACAAACCCATGTCATGATTTGCGGCCATTGTTTCGTGTTGGTGGATCACTCCGTACGTGCCGGTGCGGATATCCAGACGCCATATAAGGCCGAGTTGGGAGTCGGTTATGGCGACTGCTTTTCCTTCGTTTAGAGCAGCTATGCCATTCAAATAGTCAGCGGGGAGTTTTGCGATGAGAATTGGCTCGGCGCATTTCTGTGGTGTTTGAGATCGACCGTCCAGACTGAGTTGGATGCAATGACTGCATAGATATCTGGTGAGAGCTCCGTGATACCATCTGCGTCTTCGGCGCCGTCAAAATGGTGGACCAAATTGGCTGAGCTGGGGCCTGATGGAATTGAAGGGTCAATTTCCCAGAGTTCTGCTGTGCTCAGTACTGCGACTAGGAGGTTGCCGTCGGGTCGGACTGCGATATTCTCGACCCAGGTCCCGTTAGGGGATCTGTGGATTTCGCGGAGATTGGGAGAGTGGGCGAGGCATAGAGTGTAGATGAAGGTAAGCAGTAATAATATGGAACCTAAAAGATTAGCCATATGTGGAAGGTGTGACACAAGGATCTCAAATAACCAAGTATATGGGAATCATTGCCATATATAGGAAGTGCCAGTTTCCCATTTCGTAACTCGAATTAGGTAGGTTTCCCGGAAACCGTGGCCATGTATGTAGTTAACTAGTTACAAAGTGGTGCTTGGTAATATGCTCTTGGCTGCATTGGGCTCAGATGGTCATACAGCACGATTGGTAATATGCTCTTGGCTAAATTGCTGACAGCAGGGCGCGGAGTTTACCACCGGCACTCCACTGGCACTCCACTGCAGCCTGAATCAGAATAGTAAGTCTAGGTATCGAGTAGTCCTAGGCCTAGATATAAGCGTCGATATCTGACATGCAAAGAAACAGCACGTCGCAGAAGGGGTCGTTGGGTGCCAAGTTAAAGTCCCAGCGCGGCAGGCTGGGGCTTTTGCTGAGACTTCTGCCTTGACAAGACCTTTTCCTTCTCTCTCTTGGTCTCCTTTGATGGAGTAAAAAAATATAGATGTAAGAACCCAAAGGGAAAAACGAACCGTCTATCACTGTCTGACTGTATTCGGATTTTAGTTTGTTAATTTATGCTTTTTCCGGGTGCCTACCGAGTGGGTCACAACTCACAAATATAATTGGTGGGCCAGCCTGAGCTGCCAATAGCCAAAAGTTAAAAAGTCAAGTCGGGACCCAGTCAAAGTCATGACGTACAATAAGCAGCCTACATGATGCTCGAACCTAATAGTACATAGATACTGAGCACACCTCTAGAGTCAGGCTTCTTGGCGCCTAAGGCTGCAGTCTTGGGGGTTTGAAAATTGCAGATGGAAGAGCCGTGGACGAATAATATCTATATCTCAATCTCTCGTCATTCTAGGCGCGAATGACAATTACAACAGGTGATCAGCAAAGGATTTGTCTGTAGTGCGTTTTTGGTAACTAAGCCATGCACCACGCAGAATTTCAACTCTCCTCTCCTGCTGTGACTTAAGCGACCCCGTTTCTGTAAGGTTACATCTTACTATGCACAAATCCCTATGGTGCATCTCGTTTGTACCTTGGGTACTGCTGGAAAATTGTGCTAAATTTGATAACACGAGTTAAGAGACGAAAAGCCTTCTCCATTTTCTTCAGTTGACATAACGACAATGTCAATTCGCAGGCTGTCCGCGTACCAACGTCATGCCAGAGACCAAAAATTGTTGCGATTGAATGAGAATGGCACGTTTCAAATATCAGTTTTTAGTGACTTGCATTTCGCTGAAGGTATGCTGACAGACTCTTACCGTTGACTTGAGATAGTAACTATGTAAAGATGATATAGCGGACAACAAGACCGCAGGGGTCATGAAATCCGTTCTTTCTTCGGAGAAAGTGCAACTCGTGGTACTCAATGGAGATTTAATCTCTGGTGAGGCCACCCAAAAGTCTAACTCGAGTCTTTACGTTGATCGGGTTGTTGCACCTCTACTCGACCGTGGTATACCATGGGCATCCACCTATGGGAATCATGACAGCGAGGTGAATCTTGATCCAGAAGAGATCTTTCGTCAAGAGACAAAATATCAAAACAGCCTAACCGAGAGAAGGGTTCTGGACCCCGCTGCCGGCATCACGAATTATTACCTGCCAATATTTCCACATGAGGCTTCGAATGACACTATCCCAGTATTTATCTTGTGGTTTTTTGACAGCCAAGGTGGTCATTATGCATTGACAGAGGATGGGGATGGCGAATCAACCACGAGACAGAATTGGGTAGATGATACAGTAAGTATCACCAGGGCTCTCACATGTTCCCATGCTTGATCCAAAAAGTCGAATGCTTGGTCAATGGACTTGGTGTCGAGCTTTCACATACTGACTTGTTGCAGGTCATTCAATGGTTTATAAAAGCCAATGCAAACCTAACGTCCACCTACGGGCGAACAATCCCATCTCTAGCCTTCGTCCATATTCCAGTTCATGCAATGCGCGCCTTCCAAAAATCCGGCGTCAGCCCGGTCAGGGAACCAGGAATCAACGGAGAAAGAGTCCAGCAACAAGGCTACGATGCCGAGTCCGGCTACCATTCTCAAGACTTCCCATTTATAAGTGCTCTGTTAAACACCACGGGGTTAGCAGCAACTTTCAGTGGACATGACCACGATAATGACTGGTAAGAACCATACTGTGCTATACATTCTCTTCTCAGGTTGAAGTCAAAACGCAAAAACGCCTCATTTGACTAATAATAATCCTTTTCATAGGTGCTTCAAGTGGGATACTAAGCTAAATGGCCTCAATGTGACGGGAAATGGCATGAACATGTGCTACGGCCGGCATACGGGATATGGAGGGTATGGCGACTGGGCGCGTGGCGGAAGGCAGGTTTTGTTGGATAAGCGATCGCTTGGGGATGATATACAGACTTGGATTCGGATGGAAGATGGGTCAATTTCAGGCGATGTTCATCTCAATGCGACGTATGGCCAAGATCAATATGGGCTGGTGCAGAGGAGTTTCAGCGGGCAAAATGGTGGTCTTTCTCCACACTTAAATGTTCTCTATTTGTGGATTTGTATTTACTGGGCTTATATGCAGTTGAACTGATGGTCAATGGTTCGGAGGACTCTATAAATCTGTTGAGTTGGGGGACTGGTCATGGTTGGCTCTTAGGGGATATGCGAGCGTGTACAATTTGTTGGAGCGACACAGTTCACCTTGCCCTGAGGACTAGCAAGGCCTGAAAACATCAGCTGGGAGTATAATGGAGAAAAAAGAAGATTGTAGCAAAGCTGTGAAATCTAGAGGCAGCTATTGACGTCGGGATCGAATGCTTATTTATCATTGGGTGTTTTGTGCTGTACGAAGTACATATGTATCGGATAATGCCTGATACTCTCGAGACCTTTCCTTTGCGTTTTAGTGCTCACCCCTTGCCGCTTTTTGGTCACTGAGTAAAACTGAGCACGTCCCTGAGTATCCTGACCGACTTGATCACAGGCCATTACGTAATCAACTGATCTGCTCACTGAGCATCACCTGATCATCCCGTGAATACACGGCGACCTTCGTGCTCCTCCGTACTGTTTTTGGTTGGAGAGCTGAGTAAGTGTCCTTTGAAGTATTTGGCGCATATTTTGTTGAAGTCATCCAGAAGACATTTTACTACTGGCTCACAATCTGCAGAATTGGTTCTATTTTTCTGTGGACGTCTCTACCGCTACTGTATAATGAAATAACTATTTGGCTGGTTCAATGCCTTGGTGACATTGTAGCTTCCTAAAAAAAGTATCTCTTTTCTGAATTGACTCACTCGTCTCCACCATCAGCCCCCATTGCCGCCAACATCTCTTCCGGGCCCGCAGCTAAGAACATATGATGGGTCATCCAGTGACCTTTCTGAATTGTTGCCACCGCGCGCGGCCGCATCGCCTCCTCGTATGCTAATGTTGCCGACTCCAGGTTATCGATGCCATGAGAAATGATGTGCCTCGCCAGATCGACGCTATCATGCATAGCATTGTTGACTCCATCTCCAGTTGGGACTCTATAGACAAAGAACAAAAGTCAGAGGTAAACTCTTTCCCGTGGCGATCCAAGAAGAAAAAGGCACAGTTTAGTATGCACTTACGTCAAATGTACAGCATCACCAACAAGTGTTACTCCCGAAACATGATTCCAGGACGGGATTGCATCCTCGGCCATGGTGTATAATGGCCATGAGCGAAACTTGCCATCGCATGACCGCACGAAGTCTGTCAGGTCATAATCCCAGCCTGCGAAATATTCTTGCAGCACGGTATTCCATAGGGCCGATGCACTCGCGAGGATGGAACCTTCAGGTATACTTTTCTCAGAAAGCCTTAGACCCACAGAAACGTGGTACGACCCATCACCGAGGTAATATAGGAATATTTGCCGCTCTTTGCCAAAGGCCAGATAATTTCCCTTCCCTGCCTTTGAGGCAGCCAACGGGTAGATTGGGTTGTCGGGCTTGATATAAGAAGAAAAGAAATGGATACCAGAATACTGCGGCTCGGAGGGCATAACCTATGACAATGGTATTATCAGCCAGGAATCCGACACCTCCACTGAAGCCATATCGAAATTGGAGACTTTACTCACTGTCGCTCGAATCTTAGACCAGGCGCCATCTGCGCCAACCACCAGACGAAAACCAGATCTAGATGGCTGGTTCTCGAAATGAGTCGTGACAGATCCATTGTCAACTCTCTCAATGCGTTGTACCTTGTGATCCCAAAGAATCCTAGACGCCGGAACTGAGCTTAGAAGTAGGTCTCGCAGATCCTTTCGATCGATCTCTGGCTCTTCTGTGTCTCCCTCGCGGGAATGAGAAACATGGACCTTCCCTTGAGAATCGACTATAGTGAGTGGAACACCAAAGCGCGCAAGGGATTGAAATCTTGGAAATAAGCCGGCTTCGAGGAGAGCGGCCTGGCCAGTGGTAGGGTGAAGATCGAGGGTACCACCGCTCTGATGTTCATTCGCCCACGTGGCAGAGACATCTCGTTCAAAGACAACATACGGTATTTCAGCGACCTCCAAGAGCCGTGCGAGAGTAAGACCTGCCGGGCCAGCGCCGACGATGGCGATGGGTGACTGTGACTGCGTCATGTTATGAGTGAGACTCGAAAACAAAGAACGAAAGTTTCGATGAAGATGCAGACGAGAGGATGAGAGATGACATACTTATAGATTTATTCTACGTCAGTTAAATGCCGGAACTTGTGATGTCGGATGTTAGAACACTTCGGAAGTTACTGTAAGGTGTTGCGTTTCGGAGTTTAAGTCCACGGCTCGGAGGTTACGGACCCACTCTAAATTCACTTTACTTATTCGCGAACTTCCGTAACCTCCGACTTTCCTAACGCCCGGGATTATTTACCTTCAGTTACGTCCGACATCAAAATGGCTACAAGCCAGGGCGATGAGGATACTGCCCTCTCCAAATATGCTTGCGACTCATGCAGATCAAGCAAGGTAAGCTCCGCGTTTTCACTTACTTCCGCGATCGAGAGATGGAAACAAACTAAACTACCTCCGCAGATTACTTGCTCCCGTGAACGGAATAGTTGCGAACGCTGCACGAAGAGAGGAATTCCTTGTATCTACTCGCGTGTAGGCATCATTCGTCGTGCTAGAAAACGCAAGCACGAGACACAGCAGGCTAGCGGTGCAATCGCAACTCCTCGGCCCGCGCCTGGGTCTGATGATGGCTCGGCTTCCAAGATCCTGCGAAGCGACGGTCGCCCACAGTCATATCTTGCCTCTGATATTGAATTGACCGAAGAAAGCTTAGGCGGTTCTAAAAGCCCGGGTCAGCGAGGTCCATTCAACGCGCTGCTGATGCTGAACGAAGCCAGTACAGCCACGACTGTTAACAACGAGCCAACTGTGCTGGACAGTGCGAGGTCTGGAAAGACAACACGACTTTCATTCAAGAAGCACTCTATAGAATGGTCGAAAAGTATGGAGTTCACGAAAACCGTCCACTGCGCATATGGTTCCAGCTGCTAATGATGCCATTGGTTTTTGAGAACGCCTTGCGAGATAAAGAACCTTTGCTTAGTCCGGCACCTCCTGAAGTGGTACGCTCTCTGAAAGCGTCTCGCCCAGATGAGATTCAAGAAAAAGCCTGGTTAGTGATGTACTACTGCATTATATTGAGAGTCACCGACGCTGTACATCTCAAAAGCCAGCTGCGACAAGAGCTCTGGGCCTCACTCGGAAATATTAGCGTCCTGATGAAACCGAGCGACGCGAACATCCAGGCTATTCTCATGGTTATTGGTCTCGTACCGGACTTGATAGACCCCTCATTATGCTGGATGCTCTCTACAAGCGCCTGCAGGATGTTACAAGCCCTGGGTGTTACCCACAGAAGGATCGACGCTCAGAATCGGGAACAACGGCGGCTGAGATTCTGGCAGCTTAATCTCGTTGACAAGGCGCTTGCTGTCATATTCGGTCGATCTCCAATTTTCCCTCAGAGGATGGGCATTGAGGTTGGTCTTCCGACATTGGAGCAGATCCGACCATCTACGCAGCACCGGACGTCAGATGGCAGTAAAGGGTATTTTGCATCGCACCTCATGTATCAGAAATTTCTGCTCTCAAAGGTTATGGCAGATATCTGGCAGTGCCTCTACGGTGAAATAGAGAGCCAAGATCTCGAAATAGAGTCGGTCATTGCTAACCTCGAATCTTGGTATGAACAGGCACACAAGGTATGTCTCAATCCTGCAGGGTTTGCCTTCAAATGCAGTTAATGACACTTTAACCCGTTGCAGACTCTTGAAGCTACTGCGATATCTGAAAAGCCATTTTGCAATGCACAAAATGCCAAGTCGATAGACATCGGTCTTCGCAGCCAGGATTTCCATTACTTTTATCTGAAGATCCTTCTGTTTCGAAAATCCCCACCCCGGCGCTCCCAGTGCATCACTAGCTCTAAGGAATTGCTCAACCTGCTTCTACATCTATCCCCAGAATCAGACGAGCCATATCACCCTTTTCTCTGGCAATTTCTATACTCTCCATTCACTGCATTTTTGTTGTTATTTCGTGACATTTTACTCAACCCCGGCCGTGAACCTAAGGACAATCAAGAAGCTCTGGCTGCTATGGAGAATCTTCCGGAGTTCCTGGAAAAGATGGCCTCGCGGAATCCCCTTGCCACAAGGCTGAGGGAAGTTTCAAGAGTGCTCATTGGCCATGCGGAGTCTGCGTTGACTCCAAGTGGACAATCTCGAGCTGGATCAGATGGTCTAGTGGCAGAATCGACTTTCACATCGAGTGAGACAGCAAGTTCGTTCGACATGGATCTATTGTGCAACCAAACCACAGATGCGGCAAGAAATCCTTTCTGTGACTTAAAAACAGATGATATATTCGAATCACTCACTCAAGATTTTGAGGGAAATGGACTATTTGACTGGATGACTTGGCTGGGTGAGACGTGATGATATCATGCGGATACAATGAAGGCCGGAAGACCCGGCAAAGATGCGCTTTCGCAAAGATAGCTCTATGCAGAATCACGGCCCTGGTTTTCTTTCGTGGACGCTACCAGGTCGACGGCGCTAAAATTGAGAGTTCAGGCCTACGGGAAAGTGGTCATCGAACCGGCTGTCAACTTAAGCCATACACCGGCAGCTACCAAAAACAGACTCGTTCCGCAAAGGTCATATAACACCCACTTAGAGTAAATATGACCCATGAGAAAGATTGGGTGCGCTGGACCCTATGAGAGCAACAGAAAGGCAGGACAGCAGCGAGCGTGGATTGAGCTAGACTGCCAGGGGCAACGACCCCGCCTTCAGACCCCCCTGCCTAGAACATTCTGTACAGGTTTATAGTATTTAACAGACGCCTTGAACCTAATACATCACAAGACACAATACTGCCAAGAAGCGACCGTTTCAGCGTAACCAAATACGGATTAGCGTATACTCGGGTACGGGCCGAGAAACAAAGTCAGTATGTCTAAGGGGTAATCTGTTTTCGAAATCGACTGTACATTGCAGAGAGGATCGACTGTAGCCTATCCGGGTATCAGGCTTTTGATCGACTGGACTTGTATAAGACTGTATATTTGGTCGATTGTAAACCAGATTGCGAGCGGCACTAATCGAACGAAAATGACGGGACGGGCCGAGACATGAACCCCTGAACCGCCCGACCGCGACGTTCTACTAGACCGCCTAATAATTATGCCCAGGAGTAAAAACTCGACATTGAACAAAGTAACGCGCGTTCTTAGCTGAAGAAGAAGACCTAGGGCAAGTGGGTAGCCTAACATGAAGCGGTAGCCTCGGAATCATTAACAGAGAGCGAGGACCCGAACGTGTTAGAGCTGTTAAAGGAACTTGTCAAACTTAGGAAGGAGATTAGATAGCGAGATGAATCATATAAGGAAGAGCTTTGAAAGGTCAAAGAAGAGTTTGCCGCCCTTAAAGAACAGTTTAATACTGCCCTTATAGAAGTTTGACACAAGCTATAGACCCTAGCAGATAGACCCGCGATCCCGTAACCCTACCTCGAGCTATATTCTTAGAATAACCACGATAAGATCCTATATATGTGTAAAGGTATACGTTATGCAGGTGTAAGGCCTGTCAACCGGGTAAGATACAAAGGGCTTTGTGGAGGGAACATAATGTATTGATGATGTGCCAAGACTAATTCTTGCCAGTCTCGGGGTCCCCTGGGGGTCCCAAACTATAAGGAAATCTATCTGCCTATGTTCATGTGACGAACCTCCTTTCCTTAGAGAAGAATCGGAGGTAAAATGTTCTTGTAATCGGTATATTCTGACCTTCTACTGATGGTATAGATTTTAAAATTGGATTATTGAATTAGAAAAGTCACAATTTCCGGAATGTTTTTATTGTTTAGGGCCCATTGGGCCCCCACTAGCCTACCTCAATTCAGGAAATATATGTGCCACAATGAAGAAATTGAGCCATTGAATTTAAAATTGCGGAATTCATACCTGTAAGGATAAAGCTCATCATACTGGTTGCATTGATGTAGCAAGCAGGCTGGTTAGTTGACAATTTAAAGACAGCATATTATCCACGAGCTTATACTACATCGTGCTTTTGATATTCTACCTGACTTGTCTGTACCACATATTTGTTTGTGGCTCTCATTAGAATATATAGCGCGTGGATGAGCATAGCATGCATGTTCATTTTCCAGACTATGAGCGAGAGCAATTCCATGTGAGGGCAGTAGCAATGCTATCAACGAACTAACTATCACAGTATAAACGACCCGGTGGGGGCTAATCCCTTCTGGGTATAGTCTGCAGTAAGCTGAGTGCATCAGTGTTACTCACTGATTGGACACTGGGCATCACTGAGTAATCCGGGAGCATCCAATGAGCACTCACTGAGCACTTACTGAGCAACAGTCATTCTACACGTGACTGAACTAAGCATGATCACTGATCTGAGTCCGTACTGACATCTACTCAGTGAGCCTGAGTCTGAGCACCCTCATAAAAGCGGCGGCAGATCAAATAGGAAAGCCCCACACGCCAGGGAAAATCCGGTACATATAGTTACAATATGTATGTACCTGTGCCTTGGCTGTTGAGAGCGAACCATATAGATGTTACTTAGAAAGGGGTGTTGTCTCAGTCATAGGTTTCAGTCGCATAGCTCAAAGACTACGCCGGAGACAATAATAGTGATTCGGTAGTTACTTTTCACAAACATTAACTCTAGCCTATATAAATCTGTAAGTTGTGGTCGCTTATTTCCGTTTGCCTCGGTTTTGCGGGGGAGTTTACGATGACTCGCATGTCAAGATCCTTGATTCCTTGGCGAGTCTCAAAAGACAGGTGGGTTACGCAGAAAACAGTCTATGTAGATGACCAAACCCATGTGAAACCCCTGGTTTTTTCGAAACACAGCCCATTCGATCGTCAAAAGAAGAAAACTGGCTCTCCCGCCTCTGACGTCAGAGACCCCTGGGCGGCCCCACTCTTTCTGCCCCGGGTCCACGGTTGTGAATTACCAAACGTCCGAAAACGGAAACATTCTAGGGCGTGAAGAGATCGCAATCAAATGAGGTTGAAGAACAATATCTCAGGCTAAGATATCAATCACCTACCTTAGTAGCTAGGGACTCTCATACATAAGCTGGCGTGAAACATATCTTGTAATATGTGCGTAAATCATTGAATCTGAAAGCCAAGAAGCCTAGGTTCCTTGGTTGGATCCGTCGAATAGCTTGTCTTGCCCTCTTTACACGCGTTGTATGGCTTGGCATATGCATGGTGACCGAGAAAGTGGGGAATTAAATAAGCCCTAGCCCATCCGAAAACAAAGACCCTATATTATTCGACATCATCTGTCGCTGATCTGTTGCTGATCTGTCGCTTTCACTCACTTTATCCCGTAATAATATGATAAATTGACCTGCTAATGCTTATCCTACCCAGCCATGAACTGCTTAGTTGACTGCACGCATACAAACGACATCGGGCTATACTCGGCTCAGCCAGTGGCGAACGATATGATAGATCTGCTAGTTGATCGTCGGTGAGGTCTTTGCGAAACCAACCAGCAAAATCTTGCTACCCCACAGAAAAGTGGATAAGGCCCTGAATCCTATTTTTAACATGGAACTTTTAGGCTGGGGGTCTTCTGCTCATACATCAATTATTGCGCCGCATCCCCAACCCCCAACCTCCTTTGACAAGCAAGGTCTCGCCCCATTTTTACTTCGAATCGCGAGCACTTCTCATTTTAGATTGATACCATCTATGATTGATCTAGGCCGAAATGCACTTGTCCGGAACATGGTCTATCCTTAACGGTCTCATCACAACACTCCTCTTTTCAACGTTAACGCCTGCGATCGAATTAGACATCAGCAATAAACGTACGTCACGGATAGTCGAAGCTATTTTCCGATAAAAGTTGTTATGGGACTGACTCCGCAATCATTGGACAGAATCAATCAAAGATGCCGCAAGTACGAGTGCTTACTCCATGTTGGGATGGTATGCCGGCAACGAAACTGGACAAATTCCTGGCTCTTTCCCCGAAAAATGGTGGGAAGGGTCTGCTCTTTTTCTTGCGTTGCTTCAATACTGGCACTTCACCGGTGACACGACCTATAACTCTTTGACGAGCCAAGGACTGGAGTGGCAATCGGGTGATAAGGGTGACTATATGCCCAGCAACTATAGTAGCTACCTGGTGAGCACCATACATCAATTTCGAATTCTCGCGACGAATAACCAGTTCTCTGACTATTCTCGAATCCCTAGGGAAATGACGACCAAATGTTCTGGGGTCTCGCAGCTATGATGGCCGCCGAGCTGAAATTCCCTGATGTCCCGGGCCAATTCTCGTGGCTTTCGCTCGCACAAGGTGTATTTAATACCCAAACCGCTCGATGGGATACAACAACATGTGGTGGTGGCCTGCGTTGGCAGATATTCCCGTACCAGGACGGATATACCATGAAGAACTCCGTATCAAACGGCGGTCTGTTCCAGCTTGCTGCGCGCCTCGCCCGTTACACCAATCAAGCCAAATACTCAAAATGGGCCGAGAAGATCTGGGACTGGTCTACTTCCTCACCGCTAGTGAACAACAAGACCTGGAATGTTGCCGACTCCACGCAAATGGCAAATGACTGCGCCGATGTTGGTAACTACCAGTGGAGCTACAACTACGGTACATACCTGATGGGCGCTGCCTACATGTATAACTATGTGAGTGGAACCTCGATACTCGCTATTTACCCATTACATGCGCCCAAATCTTCTATTTGCAGACATTAACATTCCACCTGTACAGACAAATGGAGATGAAAAGTGGAAGACCCCAGTAGACGGCCTCCTCGGCAAAACCCTAAAAACCTTCTTCCCGACCGGCGACATCTTCGAAGACACAACCTGTGAACCCACCAAGAAGTGCAATTTCAACGAGATCCTCTTCAAGGGCCTCACCTCATCATGGCTTGCATTCACCGCACTCCTAGTCCCCGATACTGCAGCGCAGATCAAACCCAAACTCGCGAGTTCCGCACAAGCTGCCGCGAAGTCCTGCACGGGAAACAACAACAACACGTGCGGCATCACTTGGTATCAAAACAAGTGGGACGGGACAACTGGAATGGAGCAAGAGATCAGCGCAACGAATGTCTTTCTTGCAAACATGATTAACTTTGACACCGGCACGTTTGGGCCCGTCACTTCCAAGACTGGCGGAAACAGCAGCAGTGACCCTAATGCGGGTGAAGGGAAAGGAGGAGGGGATGACGTTAAGGAGAAGCCTACTACGAGTGGGGATAAGGCCGGTGCCAGTATTCTGACCTTGATCTTTGTCTTTACTTGGGCTGGAGGCATGGTTTGGATGATGCTGGGTGCTTAATTTGGCGGTATATTTATTTAATTGGCATTTTTTCTTAGAGGACTCGGAGTTCTGAAGGGGACTTGATAATGTTTGTACATACCATCTCGAAATCTTTTACTCACCTAAAGCAAAATAGGATACCCACGGGTGGATAGCGTTTGGAAACGGAGGAATGAACTTGAAGACCTAGAGTATGGAATAGATGTTTATACTATAATACCCAGACATAGAGAACTACACAACATCACAGGAAGCCGAATTATGTAGACAGATAGATCGTAGATTTACCTAGATCACATCAAGTCCATGAATGGCTCACGCCAACACCATATCTCTTCTTTCTCTAGCTAGCTCAATTCATGGTTTCCTTTCCCTTGTGCTTCTGATACATACCCATCCCCGGAAGCTCCCATCGCCCCGAAAGACAAACTTTGGTCTCTGATGAGCGACGCCATATCACTATATCGATCTCCCCAACACCCCTCTATTACGGCACCACCAGCAAGACCATCAACTGAAGGGTATTGCTGAGATGCAAAGAGAGCATCTACTCGTTCTTCGTACTCATTGTTCTCCGCCACGGATCTAAATGGCCCAGGGGACTTATAGGGCCAGTAGCCGGTCATTATCGTGTAAAAGACCGACCCGAGACTGAATATGTCAACAGCCTCTGTTGACACCCATGGTTTGGATGGATTGAAAAATCCCGGGTCGGGGAGATGCCCACCATCTATATCACCACCATTTGTCGATCCTCCAAAGTCACATAGTAGGAGATTGAGCTTACTCTTGGAATCAGAGTGTAATAGAAAATTGTCCGGTCGTAAATCGGAATGAATGACTCCCTTCTGGTGGATATAGTATACGGCTTCTGCTGCTTGACAACACCACTTCAAACGAAGACTTAGATCAATATCGTCATTATGCTGGTCAATGTAATCTTGTAGGTTACCATCGCTAGCTTCGTCAAAGAGTAATCCACGCGGTTCCTCGGAGGTACCGATATAGCTGCAATAAAAATGATATTAATATGTACTCCGTACATTAGATCGCGTCGTATTCGGCTGACATACCGTACTATGCTAGGGTGTGTCCCTAAGATATCGAAAAGTCGCTCTTCGACCTCGAAACTGTGTTTGATATCCTTGACAAAGGAGGTAGCGTCTGCCGTATCGGAATGCCACCATGAATATCTAGGGCATTTGACAATGACCCCCGGTTTTAGTCTTACGATCAATGAAGTCGAACCTTGGGTCAAGGCTTTACCGACAGAAGGTTCATAGATGACCGGATTGCCTATTCGACCTGGCAAAATAGCTTGATTTTCTTCACTTTCTCCCAAGGCCTGGTTTTTGGCGACAGTTGGAGAATCATTTTCGGATATAGGGCGTCCAGAAAAGAACTCGTCAACCTTACCTGCCAATCCCCAGCTGATTTTGTACCCATTTGCGCCGGCACCGTAGCAAGATATCAGGGGAAGAGGGTTCCCTGGTTTCAAGACAAAATGAAGTCCACCATGTCTCATAGGGCGCCGAGCAACGTAGACTTGTCTCACATCAAACCCATTGGTCGCAGCCAGTCCATCTGCCTGCTCGTCAACCATCTCGGGGCATAGAATTCTCACCCTTTTAAGAATGACTTCAGTCGAAGCATCGTCGATATCCTCAGACCTAACAAGTGTTAGCGTCACTCCAACCTCGGGAATAATTCAAAACATACCAGTTATTAGGCTCTTTCGTGCCACCGATAACAGTCCCACCACCCAGAGGCCGGGGTATGATAACCGTAGAGGAACCATCACTCCAATGATGACTGATAGTTCTGTCACAGTGATTCGAGACGATGATGAACTGACCCCGCGAGGGGAAAGAGTCAGGATCATTAAACCCCCTCCCACTTGCATCAACAACAGCCGAAACGTGATCAATCTCATCCTGGGATGTATTCTCCCGATATACAGACACAACCTGTTCTAGGTCCGTCAAATTTGCGCGAATAAAGCGAGTCCCTTGCGCCTCTGCGCGTGTCTGTAACCACTTCAAATAAACCGGCGAGTTCAGGACCCAACTGCGGTATGAAACACCTAGCTGGATAGATGGATATTGAGGGGGGTATTGGGTAGGGTCGAGAATCTGGAAGTCCGGCCATGTAGTGTAGCCATTTTCTTCTGCCAGGAACGAGGTCGCGTCGGCTGTATCGAAATATTCGACTGCGGGAATAAAATCCACCCCCGCTTCCGGGTGATGTTTCGCGATCTTCTCGAATTCTTGGTAGGTTTGTCGCATCCAGGCCTGTTCTCTTCGTTCCTCTTCTGTTTTTGCGGGGGTGGGGCGGAAGTGTGCCCCTGCCCATGGGGAGGCGTAGTCAATGCCAACGTCACCGGGTAACTCTCTCGCGATGACGGTGATTTTCAAGTATTGGGATAGTTTGACTGCGATGCTGAGACCGATAACACCGGCTCTGTTGAATTGCAGTTAGTAGGCAGAAAAAGGAAAGTAGACTTGGCTCTCACCCGACGATGATAACATGGCCTTGACTCATGTTGATTGTTCTTTGTCTTTACGGTAGTCCAAGGTCTAATGATTGTTTTATGAATGAATCTATGCAATTGTCCAGGTTCAAATGTTGCGAAATGAGTCATCTAAATTCTTCAGGGCCGACACGGCCGCGGGGGCAAGTCACACCGAACAGTCATATTGCGGAATTTGTGGCTGTCGAGGGGCAATCGAATCAAACCAGAATGGCCATAAACCACCTAGACATTGTTGTATAAAAGATTTTGTTGTGGACTATTTTATGGTAACTTCGGCTCAGCAGCTGTGTGACATAGTTTAAAAAGCACACATAGTAGATATGAGGGAAAAATGTATAATGATCTCCTCAAAGATACATCGCCATTGCAATAAATTCAATTTGTGACTTCCACGCGTTAAGCGCGACGCGAAAGCGGTGTGGATTTGAATGGATTCGCCATCGAAGCCCCAAATTCACCCCCGCATCGCAGCTCCCACGTCTAGATATGGTCGCAATTACACAGACAGACAGCCAGCCCGACGCTGTAGACGAGGAGGCGAATTATGTAAACGAGACTACAGCTCTCCTAGGGACCAGCAAGACCAAGTATGCTGACGCGCGCACGTCAGACACACTGGACAGTTCGCCAGGGCCAGATAGCGACAGTGACGACGAGGAAAAGCCCTTGCCCAAGTTGCAGATTCTGCTACTCTGCTATGCGCGCGTAGTCGAGCCCCTGGCCTTCTTCTCCATCTTCCCCTATGTCAGCCAAATGGTACAGGACAACGGGGGCGTGGCAGACACGGACGTCGGCTTCTACAGCGGACTCATCGAGTCAATGTTCTCCCTAACGCAGGCTATTGTCATGATATTCTGGGGCCGAGCAGCCGACCACCTCGGACGCAAGCCCGTACTGGTATCCTCCTTGTTCGGCGTGACCGTGGCTACAGGCCTTTTTGGTCTAGCAAAGACCATACCGCAGATGATCATGTTTAGATGTCTTGCTGGAGTTTTTGCTGGGACCATCGTCACCATCCGCACAATGGTGGCCGAGCACAGCACGCCCAGTACGCAGGCCCGGGCGTTCAGCTGGTTCGCCTTCAGTGGGAACTTGGGCATCTTCCTGGGGCCTTTATTGGGCGGTGCACTTGCTGACCCAGTACGACAGTACCCTGGAGTTTTCGGAAATATCGGCTTCTTCGAAAAATATCCCTACGTGCTTTCGAGCTTCGTGGTGGCGTTGATCGGGGCCACCGCTGCTGTGTCTAGCGCCTGCTTTGTTGAAGAGACGTTGAAGAAGGAGCCGGTTGTCGTGGACCGCGATGGCGGGGAGGCGACATCCGATGCGCTGACCGAGAGCGGTGACCTATCGACATTGCAGCTTCTCAAATCCCCAGGGGTGGGTATGGTCCTATACACGTACGGCCATATCATGGTCCTCGCCTTCGCTTACACGGCCATCATTCCTGTCTTTTGGTTCACCCCCGTAAACCTCGGAGGGTACGACTTTACCCCTCTGCAAATTTCATTGATGATGGGTCTAAACGGCGCCTCACAGGCTGCATGGCTCCTCCTGGTGTTCCCTCCATTGCAAAGGAAGATAGGGTCGAACGGAGTGATACGTCTCTGCGCTTTGGCTTATCCGCTATTCTTCCTACTCTGCCCTCTTGGCAACGTACTTTTGCGGGTGGACACAGATGGATCCGTTAAAGCCTTTTGGATTCTCTTGCCGCTCGGGCTGGCGATTGGATGCGGAGTCAGCATGAGCTTCACGGCGATCCAGCTCGTTCTGAACGACGTCTCACCCTCGCCGAGGGTATTAGGCACGCTGAACGCACTGGCCCTGACTGGTTCCAGTGCGCTGAGGGCCTTCTGTCCTGCCCTCTTTACCAGCCTCTTCGCTCTGGGGGCGAGAACACAGCTAGCTGGAGGCCATGCGATCTGGATACTCCTGCTCATGCTTGCTTCAGGGTTATCTGTCACAGCAAAATATCTACCAGAGCCCCGGGCCACGGGCAAGCACCGGAACAGCCAGGCAAGGTGAGGATGGTTCGATTAGCTGAATTCACAGCACGATCAAGACTTCCCAGCGCGCACCTTTGGAGGAAAGCCGCTTTTTCGCATAGGATCTAAAATTTGCAATTGTCTCCAAAATTTGTCATGCTCGATGATGCCTGTTTATACAGAGAAAATTCATATGTACGCATTATTTCTTTTACCGATTCGTACCCCGTACATACAACACATTAGAGTATATCCTTTTAAAAAGTTAAATTTCGACAAAAGGATTATTTATGAAAGATCCAAAGGAACATCAGTGTGTTATCTAACGTCTTTTAACTATATCATCTAGACCTAAGTCAACCGGATGCAGCTCACCACTACCAGATGGTGGTGTTTCGTCTCAGCTTGAATATAATCGCGAGCACCACTTTTATTACGCTTGGACCTCGGTACTACAGTCTCTATTAAACTTTTGGAACTTCCTAATCATGGTCTGATCTAGAAGGGTTTCAATGTCACTATTCGATGCTTGCCCTCGATAATGAATTGGGAAAGGGACATCTCATTCTATCGGTCAAGAACCCATCAAATTATTCATCCATATGTTATATGTCTTCTGTTCCGCAAATCCTTTTATGTTGTTTGTTAGCTGTTGTGCCATGTCTCGGAAATCTCAATGGTTTTCTTGGCATCGAGGACCTTGAGAGGGTAGGGCTGGGCAGGGCTTGGCGGGCTTGGCAGTCACTCGCATAAAGGTTTACTGAGCGATATATTCTCCATCCAATCGCTTTTTTTAATTCCCCAATTCCGTCAAAATGCTGCGTGAAGCATTTTTTATATTCATATGCGTGGCATGGGCGGGATTTGCTATTCATCTCTCGCCGTGGTTGAAGGTTAGATCAATATCCTGGATCTATACTACTGAGGACTAACGTCGTGTAGGGCATCTCCCACGGAGTTGAAGCTTACAATGCTACTGCATTTAATTACCCAGTGCCATTGTCTACACATGATGAAGAGCACACGCGTCTACTGCAGAATCTTCAGCGATCTAGTGGGAAATGGGACTCTACCCACCCTCGACATCGGTTGTTAACTGCCCTACATGGATATACCCGCTACAAAGACAAAAACCTGGCGGAGGTGACTCGATGGAGGAATCTTTACAAAAATGTCCCAAAGCAGCAGAGAATAGTACGATATTTCTTTCCTTTCCTCTTGTTTTTTTCTTTGCGGGTGTTAAGTGGGTTTGGCTAACTGGCCTAGTTGCTCGAATCAACCATCCACTACACGCGTAAACTCAACACAATGGAACATCTTCTTGAGACAAACAACGAACTCGCCAGATCTATTGTTGACCACGGCCTTTGGTTCTACAATATCAGTCAATCCGAGCTGGACGAATTCGTCGAAGAAAGCGAGAGTCAGCAGCGGTCCGCTGATAAGACTAGCGTCTCCCAGGGAATGAAGCATTTTGTGCGTGACTGGGCAGATGAGGGCCAAGAAGAACGTCAACAATCCTTTGGGTGTATCTTGAAATCGCTCGCCCAGACACCACGGGCGAACGAAAGACCCTTGCGAGTGCTGTTGCCTGGGGCGGGATTGGGAAGACTGGCGCATGAGGTTGACAATCTTGGAGGTGAGTACATAATTTTCTATCTGGGGAAGTCTCATTGGCTGATTGGAGATTAGGCTTTGAGGTCACCATGAATGAATGGTCAACATACATGAATCTGGCATACCGTTATGTGTCCAGTCGCTCAGCCCCTAACAGTGAATCATTCCACCCATATATCGACTGGTGGTCTCATCACACGACGACCGATGATCTCCAGCGCTCCGTTACATTTCCAAACCAAGTTATTCGCCCATCATCTGTCTTGCTCATAGAGGGAGATTTCACTACGGTATTCGAAGAACACACAGGCCAATACGACATAATCGTGACCTTGTTTTTTATTGATACCGCACGGAACCTAGTATCTTACCTTGAGACCATCCACAGACTTCTTCGTCCTGGTGGCCGTTGGGTGAACCTAGGTCCTTTACTGTATGGTACCGCTCCATTTGTACAGTTATCACTAGACGAGATTGTGGCCGTGAGTGAGGGCGTGGGATTCGAGTTTCAGGAAACAGATCCCACAATTGGAAATACCACGTTGCCTGACTTGCGAGTGCGAGGCTTGGAGGTGGCATATGGTCGAAATGAGCGCGGGTTGAATAAAAATGCATATCAGGCGCAGTATTGGGAGGCTGTTAAGCTCTAGGATAGGAATGAAACCCATTTCATATTTGCTGCGTTCTATTACACTCTACAACATAGCAAAGTAGCTGTTTAATACCAGAATATCATCTGAATTCAACCTGGTTGGTTCAAAAACGGGAGGCATCATACGGGATAGGGCCAGTTACCAACCCCCTGTGTTGACACACAATATCTCGTGAGTTATCCACCTAATTTAACCGATGAATGAATTCGTTTGCCATATCCAATATAGTGATGCCCCTTTTGCCTCAGCCCACATTGACTAGCTAGCACAGACAGCATCTCGGTTACAAGGTTTCCGGTGATGCCGGGACCATAGCTCAGCAATATCGACCGATAGTAAAGGATTGTCACGTTAAGCGAATGGAGTATTCTGGACTCTAAATTTACACTAAAAACATGGTATTTTTCCTCGGACAATAAAAGCATCAACACTTGGCAAGCTGGGATCGGCAGGGACTGTATGCTCTGACCTTCCAAGACGGCCAATGATACACCCAAGAAAAGCAAAGCGCTCATTAATAAAGCATTACTACCCACATGCACCACCATCCACTGGAAGGCCAATTATATGTTCAATACCATGAGACATCCCCTCCGCTGCCAAGGCTATTTGAGAACCTTTGGGGCACCAAGACTTCCACTTGTCTTGGCCTCGCAAAATACTGCTCTCTCGGCGGAATGGCAGGTATAAAGGGTGCAGACCCTGTGCAGCGGATCTCTGAATTCGCAACCTTCGCCATCGTCATTACATTGTGTACAGCCCTCAAATCACCTCGCCACAATGAGATTCTCTATCTTTTTCATTGCGATGTTGACTTCGGTCACATCCGCGGCCTCTACTCAGGACCCCGGTCCATCTCCTACTGCCTCAATTGGCTGTGAGCCTCACGGAGACCACTGGTTTGTTCTACCCCATCGTATGATGTCTATTACTTGAGGGCACTTATTAACACTCTTCTATATAGGCACTGTGATGGCCCTGCCTCAACAGCCGTCTCCTCGGCCATCTCCTCGGTTACATCAACGGCAAGCGAGGTCGAAGCGAGCACTACTTCTGCGGAAGCTTCTCCGGCAAGCCCCAGTCCTACCGAGTCTATTGGTTGCGAGCCGCATGGCGACCACTGGCACTGTGATGGACCGGCCGAGACGTCTAGCACCTCCGCTAGCACCTCTACGGGTACTTCCACCAGTGAGTCGGCTAGTGCTTCCGACAGTACTTCCGACAGTGCTTCCGCGAGTGCCTCCGCGAGTGCCTCCGCGAGTGCTTCTGCCAGCGCTGGAAATGAGGACAGCGGTACTGGAGCAATTGGAGTGCAAATTTCCCTGCTTGTTGGATTGTCGCTTGTTGCTGCTGGTCTGAATGTTTGAGTTTCGATAACTGTCTGTGACTGTCTGTGTGTGTGTGTGTGCGAGTTTGTTGCTATTGTCAAGGCGACCCTCTCAAAGTACAGTGATTTTGGAATCAATGCATTACCTATGTAACCCTCGAATGTTAAAAGGATTTATATAAGCCGCGTATCCCTAGTTAACTAGTTAGTTAGTCATAGTCAACTAGCGAACTACCTAGCTAAGGCCCTTTTCATGGCAAAATCTGCGGTGATTGGCAGTTGGAGGTCTATAGGGCGGGAGATGTCGAAATTCTTAGTTTGTCGCCAGATGAGATTTTTGTTAGAAGCTAGGTTCTACATTACTAGATAAAAAAATAATGTAGCGCGAAACGAACAGTAGCTCAAGGACAAGAAGGGGAAAATGGGCGAAATGTTAGACGGTATGGAACCTAGTAGTACATCACCCTACACTAACAGCATATCAACCATCAGGATTGACATATTTTCGAGTGAATATTGGTTCAGTACATTAGTTCATTGTTGTGATCAAGGTGTCAGGCTTTTCTAATGCTTTTTTTTTTTGCAACAAATGATGCTACGACCTCCCCTATAACCTACGCTTATTCGATACTAGTAGACCATATATTGTAAACTAGACGATACACGACCAATCAAAAATACGAGTGAAGCGGGTCGCAACTGATGACAGCCACAGCTATCAAAGGAGTTGCTACGGGTAGCAATGTGAATTGAGAGAAAGACAAGTGAAAGACTTCGATGGAGGAATTTCTTTTTTTTTTGCTACGTAGAATATTGAATACAGAACGAGTGTGGGAAGATCCAGGATGAGTAAAGTAAGTATGTATAGCCAGTTCGAGGGTGATGTAAACAAGACGGAAAAGGAAAGGTACAGCTGGATTCCCGGAGAAGGAGAACGATGAAAAGAACAGTCGGAAAAGAATAAATGGACTTAACCTCCCTAAGGTTCCAGCCCTAGATCCTATCCTAATCCAGTGACCCAGAAAATCAGAAATTGAAAGTTGGTTTGGTTGGCTTGTAAAAAAAAAACGAGAGCTTCGTGAGTAGTGGGTTACATTTAACAAAGAACAAGACCAATAATCCAGAACAGGAGAGGGAATAAATCCTGCATTGTACGCTGCAAGAGGGGAAGAGGGAGAGAGATCCAGGTACAGTAAGAGGCAGAGTAGAGGTAACAGCAATAGACTCTCTATTCCTGTCCAAAGCCAAGCGTTTCCTCCACCGCAATAGACATTTTGTGCTCGAGAGCATCGTGCGTCTTGTAAGGAGGGAGATCAAGACGGTTGAAGCTGTGTTGAAATAAGGTTAGCTATGATAGACCAGATATAAAAAAGCAGGATCGGATACATACCAAGTATGCGACTTGGGCAGCGCAGCGGGATCGCCAGACTTCTCGATGGTAAACCGTCTGGGACCATCGGATCCCTGCAGATCCTTAAATCCGTTGACAGGAATACGCGAGGTACCAGTAGTGAACTGGAGAAGACGCGACTTCTGCTCGGCATCCCAGGTGCGGACAATCTTCCAGAAATTCTGGATGACCTCGTCCTGCTCTTGGTAGCCGCGGTAATCGGTGTGCTTCTTCCAGTCTTCGACGTCGATGTCGGCGATACCACCGATGAGCAACTCGAGTTCGCGCTCGTCGAAGACGTTGACGAGATCGGGTGGGATGAGCTCGTTGAAGCCGGACATAAAGGCGTCGAACTGCTCCTCGACTCGCTTCATGATCTTCCATTCCGTAACCAACCTACGACATGATTAGCGGGGTTTCATCATGATAAAGGCTGAGATTTGTTCCACTCACTCAATGTACTGTGGCTTGTTCTCGTTGGTGACGGGAATATCCCGGCCACCGGGTATCAAATCAATGGTGCGACGCTCGCCAAACTTCTCATCGTCAACCGAAAATGTGAGTTCCACAATTCCGTCAATGTCATTATCCCTGTCATGGTGTTAATATTGCTCAAAATAGAATCACGTATCAAACTCACAGTGTCCATGCCAAATTCCGGTGCAGATCCTCATCCACACCTTCCATATCTTGAAGACTGACTTTCTTGCGCAACATCATCTTGTAGAAAGCTCCAATAAAGAAGGAATCCAGGAAACGACGGTGGAAGATAGCCAGACCAACCACTCGGCCGATGAACTTGAAATAATTGAGATGCTCGGGGTTCACGCCCGAGTGGGGATTAATCTGCAAGGTATAATTATCGTGGGCAGAGTACTCGAAGAGACAATAGAAAGGATTGAACATTTCATGAGAGAGGAGGAAGAAGAATTCACTGTGAGAGTTAGCATTTTGACTGATACTGGAGAAAAGAAGAACGGAACATACCGCGAAAGACCACCGTAGTCGAGACCATCTTCGCCATCGAACTTGATCATTAGGCGCTTCTTAAGATCGGATGCGCTCTGGCGCATAATTTCGGCATATGAATCCTCGAAGATGTTATTACGACGGACTTTAACGTGGCACTGTCCGGACATAATGCGCAATGCGGGTTGGGACCGGAAGTAGATCAGCTTGCGCCGGAAGTCACGCTTGTACTGGGGCACACCCTGATCCAAAGAGGAGGGGAGTCGCGGATCATCCCATGTAGTTGTCTTGGTGTTGTGGTCGACGAAATATACGCGAGCAGTGTTGGTAAGACGCATCTCCCAGCCGCTGGGAAGAGGACCCAATTGGGATACGGGTTGCTGTTGAATGGTGGTGTTGTTCGCGCCACCTGTGGTCTGTCCCTGGCCGTACATGCGGATGTACTGCTGCCGACGAGGATCGACCCATGTTGTCGTGCGCGTGTTGTGGTCCACGAAGTAGGGCCGTCCCTCGGGCGTCACTCGTCGTTCCCAGCCTGGCGGAAGCTCCCCTGTGCCTGCAGTGGTGGCTCCCGTCGCCATCATGGAGATCGCAGCAGCGTTAGACCCGGCGGGGGCTCCAGTTGCCAGAGAGGTTCCTGCGTTAGGCCCGGGTGGTGGTGTAGGTGCCTGCTGGGCATCAGGCAGGTTGGGTGAATTGGCGCCGGTCCGATCTTCTGGAAGCATTCGGCTCTGGTGGGCCCGACGTTCGAGCTGCATGTTTGCTTCGCGCTGAGAACGCTGGGTATGCTCGTTATAGTTGGCCGATGGTCGTGACCAGGTCGTGGTGCGCGTATTATGGTCCACATAATATGTCCGTCCCAAATTGTCTTCGCGCCGTTCGTATCCGGCGGGGAGTCGACCCTGGCTGTCCTCAAAGGAGCTGAGATTGGCGCGAGATGGGGCGCCAGGTCCAGGGGGATTGGTTGGGGCGCCATTCGACGGGGGAGGAGCGCCGGCTGGAGGACCGGTGGTCGGAGTGCGCTGGGGCAATGATGAACTTGAAGCTGCGGCAGGGGTCGTATCGGTATTGTTGGGGCCAGCCTGTGATTGAGCTGTTGGTGCTGCAACCTGGGGCACAAGGCCGCTGGAAGTCGATGATTGAGCCTGTTGACGCTGAAGTCCATTCTGGTTCGGATGCGGGGCGGTGAGGTTTGACGATAGATTGATGATCAATTTTCCGTGAACCACGAGGTTGTCGTTCGATTTTTTCAGATCCCTAGTAAGCATTTCTGTGGGGGGCACATGGCCGTCAGGTCAGCCCACGTTTCTCTGACTCGCGATCGGCGTTCTGCGGACGTACCATCACCACCCATCGACAAGTCAATGACATCGCCGATGCGAACATTGATGACTCCGAGGAACCCCTGATCCTTCTTCTTGAATTTCTTCTGGTCGAAGATTTGAATCGCAAGAATGCTGTCCTCATTGACTCTCCTGTAAATATCCATGGTTAATAAGGTTCACCCTTTCCCCTGACAGCGGGCAAATACGTACAAATCGAACGGCTCATTCCAATACGGATTCAGAGTCTTCTTGATCACCGAAGTTGTATGTGTTTGCTCTCCTCCAACAGTAGCGACGGCGAATGGATCGGGGAATCCTAGAAAGAGGTGGTCAGTTCAACCCCGCAGGACTCGATCAACCGATCCGAAGGAGACGACATACGGAAGACATCGCGTTTGTACAAGCCGTCAGCCGCGATAACTATATGCCAGAGATGTTAGTCTTGTACGGATGCGGAACCCCGCAGAGTCCCACGATGATTCGACGGAACGACAGTCTTACTTGTGACCCGGAGATTTGGCTGGCTATAATGCATGTTAGCGATGATCTGAAGATCCAGATTAGTACAGAGCCCGAGGCGAGTCCAACTTACGCTGGGAGATTTGACGCCATGATGCTTTACAAGCGCCGATCAATCACGCCCAAAGAACAGCGCGGGCGCGCACATTCACGAGGGGGAGAAGGACCAAACCGAGTTCGCCCAGGGTCAAAGCCTGGAAAGCGTGGATAGGTTGGGGATTTGCAGGTTTGGTGATGGGTGGTAGTAGTGTTAAGAGAGGAGAAGGAAGAGAAAGAAAGGGTTAGGCGTTAGGTGCGCCCGGGGTTTGTATGGCGCAGGTACTCGGACTACGTATTCACTATGTACGAGATACCCGGTCAGTACTTCCTGGGGCTGAGCACGGTAGATTTCTAACGTTGAATTATAATCTCGCTATCATTTTACTACATAAGCCCATATTGTATAGCCCTAGAAAGTCATATTCAATTTTTTCCCAGGTTACCTTCTAAGCATACGTAATAGAGTAAATTTAGCGGGTGTGGGCGGGTAGAGTGGCAATTTGATATTAATAGGATGGTAATAAGGAATATCACAGCTATGCCAGCTACCCCAGCTATCCTGGTAAGAGTTACGGCTTTTTGTTTAGGC
The DNA here is from genome assembly GCF_015533775.1 of Penicillium roqueforti. Lineage (NCBI taxonomy): Eukaryota > Fungi > Ascomycota > Eurotiomycetes > Eurotiales > Aspergillaceae > Penicillium > Penicillium roqueforti. The sequence goes on from NW_024067574.1 coordinate 182,821, forward strand.
AACCGTATTTAGATGATGTTCGAAGTTCTTTATATGCCGCCATTGGTACTATAGTATGTACCCTGTACTTTGTACCCTATATAATACACAACCCTTCTAGTTGTACCCCCGTGTACATTAAATACAACTCCCAAAGCCAACAATAGCCAAATCTCATCTCGTATTCTTTTTTTTTTGCTAATTCTTTGCCCGGAAATTATTGTACAGCACAGTTCCCACAACTCCATACCCACACATAGAGAAAATGAGGAGAGGATTCAGTTCCGGTCCTGAAATCGGACACCAGACCCGGGATTTCCAGAAGCACGCTCAAACAAAACACTTAGTAGGGCGAGAAACCACGGCCTCGGCCCCGGTAGGGAGCACCACCGCGATATCCACCACCACGAGGGAAGCCACGGCCACGACCGCGGCCGAAGCCACGACCACGGCCACGGTGCATCCCAGGCAGGTTGGTACGCTTAGGCACGACCTGTTAATCGACATAAGTGAGTGTAAAGAGAATAGGACCAACATTTATAAACCGACCTTCAAGTTGCGACCGCGAAAGACACTCTCGTTCAACACCAGAGCCTGAGCGACTAGGCTAGGTTCCGCAAATTCAACATAGGCATAACTGCAGCGCCTTGTCAGCTCATATCCATATATATTCCAGTCCATCTGTTCAGATCTCACCCTTTGGGCTGGCCAGAAAACTTGTCCAGCAAAATGGTAACCCGGTTGATGGAACCACAGCTCTGGAAATGAGCCTGAATTTCCTCTGGCGAAGCACCGTAGTCGACATTGCCGACGAAAATGCTACGCGCATCAATATCTTCCTTGTTCTCTTGGAGGCTCTCGGTTTGCTGGTCGAGGTCGGCTTGCATCTCCCGCAGCTTGGCGGCCTCGGATTCCATCTCGGCCACTCGTCGCTTCATGGCCTCAATCTCTTCCTGTAGGGATCAATCATGTCAGCGGGGTATGCCTTGTATATGAGAAAAAGTATGCGACGTTGGTATGAAAGAAATGACCCAAAAATCTCGAACAAAGAGTGGAATTGCTTTCAATGCAGCGGAACAACCCTACCTCGTCATCTGCACCATCTTCCTGGTGTGGAATCTGCTCCGCCTTGACCTCCACTGGAATCTCCTGACCTTCAGCAGCCATCTTGTCGGTAAAAAAAGAGAAGTGTTAAGTTGAGGGTATTCGAAGGGTCGGTGAACGCGCCGGTAATACCGATGAGGGGAGCAAGTCAGAGCTCTCCGAGGGTCGGTATAATCTTTACGCCTCAAATTTTGTATATGAAAACGAAGGTATTGAGTTGCTTGAACTTGGGAACGGCCCAGGTGATTTGTACGAGTTAGATCCCTCTGTTCAAGACCTCTAGGCGGCAGAGAATTGAAGTTCTGGGGTTTGGCAATGAGAGGCTTTCTATTTCGGGAATAGCGCCTTTCCGACGATAAATCGGCATACTGCCGGGCGGTATATACTTCCAGCCTCACTCGACAGGGTTCACTTCACTAAATGTCACTAGGATATGGCCCTAGGCCTTAAATAGGGTCCTCAGTTTCTGTTATGGTCTAGTGGTAAAATACGCTGTATATTTTCCACACTAAGTACAAACATTCGCCTTTTGAAAAGTGGAGAAATTGAGTATCTTTGTATGGCACCGCCTGTACAAAAGTACATCGGCATGATATTTCAATTATCTGAATTCTTCACCATCGACTAGATAGAACTTGAAAAGAATTATTAAGTGGAAAAGTTATAGACCATTGGTGTTTATGGAGTCCTGTGTTTGACATGATCTTGTTCCTCTCCATTGAATGTTAGTTTAATCCTAGTTCAAGGGTGCAGAAATTCGGACCATCGAGTTATCATGCCTATGCACATGTTGCATGTGTTGAAAGTTTGCTAGATAAGCAGAAACTCCATGGACCAGGAGAGACGCGCGAGCAAGACATAAGAGAATCACAAAACGAAATCAGAGCGAGGGATTCAGCCCGTAAGAATAGATGACAATATCGTAGCAGATTTTGAGGAAATGACTCAATTCAAGGTATCATGTATCAAATTGAAAAAGCATGAGATCTGCTACAAGTCAGAAGGAAGGAGAAGAACGTATGATCAGGCGAACACCAAGGCAATTATGTACACGGATGAGGGGAAAAGTAGGACAATAGGCATAACTTATAAGGACGGCATCACGAAGCCGGGGGGTGGTTCTTGCGGAAGGAGACCTTCTCAACAGCGACATTTTCTACCCCATTGGCGTCGGTCTTCAGCTGATAGACGTACAACACAAGGACATCACCTTGGATCTATTCGGAGTCAGCATGTACACTATCCTTCAAATCAGGCAGGGCAACCCACGTCCATGAGGCAGAAACTCGGTGTAGGTTCCTCGTCATCTGGCCAGAAGCCCGAGCTCATAGCACCCGTTGCGCTTCCCGGGTTGATAAAGAACCGACCCTCCATCTCAAATGCCTCGAAGCGGTGGGTACCACCCCACAGCAGGACATCGACATCCATCTGGCGGGCGGCAATAAGCAGTGCCTCGGCGTCGGCGGGTGGCACGATGGTGTGGCCATGGGTGAACCCAATTCGTAAACTGCCATGGGTCACGATCTTAGAGAGAGCGAGGTTGGGAGAATCGACATCGTAGTCACCCTTGACCATCTGTAGGTCCGGGGCTACCTCGCGGAGGAAATCATAGGTCTCGCGATCAGTCAAGTTGCCCAGACAAAGGGTCTGGCCGATCTTGCCAGGGGTCAGGAGTTTGCGAAACTAGAATCGAGAGTCATTATCAGCATGCTGGAGTAGATTGTGACGCAAAAGACAGACGGACCTTGGCTGGAAGATCCTAGACGACGTGTTAGCGGAGACAGTGAAGCTGAGCTGAGGACAGCTTACAGGAGCTCGGTCAGGGATGAACAGGTCACCAATGACCAAGACCAAACGGGCGGTCATCCTGGATGGTGCGTGTGGGGTCAATGAAGATCAATGGTCCATCCACGGTGATTGGAAATCGGAAATCGGAGCAAAGCCAGAAAGAAACAACGCCTGTTGGCTTCAGCCTGATGGAGCTTCGCGGGGAAGAGCAACTAAGCAATGCCCTAAGCCCTATTTTATGTCCTAATATGGCTAGCGCTATCTGCTCTATGAAGCCATCTCGATCTTGATTTTCTTTCGCATTGGCTCATCAGACCGAACGTCTCGTCCGAAATGCTTTTCGGTTTGATGAGGCCAATCACATGCTACACCTCTCTTCGAGGGTTTACTCTTGGTGGAGGTCGCCGGAGGAGAATACTACATTGGGGTTCGACAATCGAATAGAGTAGCAGTTGCCGGGCAGACATCGGCATTTGGATTTGATATTATATAGACATTCAACGAGAGAACGAGTGTAGTATTCGATACTCCAATCTCCAATATATGTGAGTGAACAGTACGGAGTACAGCATATATACTCCGGGATGATATAAAATGACAAACATCCTGCAGAATACCCCAGATATTGCCCCATATCCCCAAATACCCTCTATAGAAGAAATCATACGGCGTGAGACTCAGACGGTTGGAAATCTCACTCGGTAGGATCCGCCCGGCCATCTTTTCTCCGACGTCAAACCCCGAAAGAAAAACAGCCATCTTCGGAGACAAGACTCAGTTCATATATAACCCAAGTCTCACTTCGCACGTCCTCGGTTCTATCGTCCGAGTCAACAAATCATCGAATTCTCCTCGGAATCTCGGCCAATCCACTCGGCGGTGATCCCCGAAATCCCCTTACCCTCGGGAACTCCTCCAATCCCCTTTCACGCGAAGAAAAACTACCCCGCGGCTCGCCGCAATCGGAAAACTGGCGTCCAGATCGCCTACGGAGCGTTTGAGCCTGATTTCCAGACACCTGGACCAGCGTCTCCCATTGCCTGACCTCAATACTCCCTTCTCGACCGAAAGAAATTCACTATTTCCCGACGACATCGAATATAAACCCATTGATCGCTCCATTTCTCCTGCCCCTCTCTCATCAACTCCCACTATGTCTATTCAAACCCCTCACAACACCCTCCTGATCCCAGGACCCATCGAATTCGACGATGCCGTCCTCCAGTCTATGTCCCACTATGCGTGAGTCACAATATACTATGCTACAATATACAACCAACTAACTCTCCCAGTGAGAGCCACGTCGCCCCCGGCTTCGTCAAGGTCTTCGGCGAGACCCTAACTCTCGTCCGCAAGGTCTTCCAATCTACCAACCCCGCCGCGCAGCCCTTCATCATCGCCGGAAGCGGCACACTGGGCTGGGATCTTGTCTCCGCCAACCTGATCGAGCGCGGGGAGAACGCCCTCGTTCTTAACACCGGATACTTCGGCGACTCCTTCGGCCAGTGCCTCGAGACATATGGTGCTAACGTCACCCACCTTAAGGCACCCATCGGCGATCGCTCTTCGCTCGAGGAAGTGGAGCAAGCTCTCAAGGAGAAGTCGTACAAGGTCATCACCCTCACACACGTCGACACCTCAACCGGCGTCCTTTCTGACGTTAAGGGCGTGGCACAATTGGTGCGCCGCGTCAGCCCAGAAACCCTCGTGGTCGTGGACGGCGTGTGTAGTGTCGGCTCGGAGGAGATCGCCTTCGACGAGTGGGATCTCGATGCCGTCCTTACAGCTTCGCAAAAGGCCATCGGCTGCCCACCCGGTCTCAGCATCGTCATGACATCTGGACGCGCCATCCAGGCCGCCCAGTCGCGCAAGACCCCGCCCAGTTCTTACTACGCCTCTATCGCCAACTGGCTCCCTATCATGAAGAACTACGAGAACAACAAGGCCTCTTACTTCGCTACCCCACCCACCCAGCTCGTCCACGCCCTCCACACCACCCTCACCCAGATCACCGTTGATGTCCCCGCCCGCTTCGCTATCCACGCCAAGGTCTCGGATAAGGTCAAGGCTGCTGTTGCCGAGCTTGGTCTGAAGCAGGTCGCTTCCCGCCCTGAATGCCAGGCTCATGGCATGACTGCCATTTACTTGCCTGAGGGTCTGGTTCCGGCTGATGTCCTGCCTGGACTGCTTAAGCGGGGTGTCATCTTTGCAGCTGGCCTGCACAAGGAGATTGCTACTAAGTACATCCGGTTCGGCCACATGGGTGTCAGTGTCACTGATCCCAAGCGTGGTGACATTGACAATGCCCTGACGGCGCTCAAGGAGGCTCTAACCGAGGCCAAGCAGGCTAAGGGTCTGTAAGGGCTGTACTCCGGTAGATCATGTAAATAGGATCACTCAAACTTATCTAGAGTAAACCTTGTAGATCACTTTTGGGTAAAACTACTGCAATGAATTATTGATTATTGATAATGTTTGTTATATCTCAGTTTCAGAAACTACCTTGCATAGCATCATGATCCTGTGATTTTATGGAAGCTCATCATCGTATAGAAGCATCAATCTTCCTCTTTTACCTACCATGATATTTATAATTCTACCTACAGCCCTGAATTAACAAGAAGCAAACCTTCTAATCTGCAGCTACCCGCCGATCCTCCACATTCTGGAATCCTCCCTATTGGCGAGTCTAACCAGGCCCAAGGCACTAGCCGAAGAATGCACCAGACTTGTAGGGATGGACATGAACAACCAGTCACAGTTAGGAATGTAATATTGTGCCAGGAATCACTCCTCGCAGTCTTATATTTTCCCTTGTCAGCTCCTACTTAGTATCAGAGAAGCTGGAAATATGCCAAGACCCCCTGTAACACCCCTAGACAGCAATGCATTGAGCAACCCTGCCTTGAATAAAAACGGCGGATCTTCAATGTTTCGCGTAGCACTATGGTGTGGATGGTTCCTGCATCGCTAGCCAAACTAGGGCTATACTTCCACATGGAATCTCCTTGTGGTTTTCGATAGGGTTATGCCTGAGATGAAGGTGAAGGTGGTAGGAGTAGAATGTTATGTCTTTGATAGAATGTAGCAGTGGACTTCATTTTATTTGCATGTATCCCCTATATGTATCATCCATAAAGTAGCGAAGTGTTCCAACCCTGATCATATCTTGATATAAAATCTATACAAGATGCATTACTTGAAACCCATCCTCCCATTTATTCTAGCAGCCGCTACTTTCGCCTCAGCAGCCACAACGACAGCCACACTAGCAGACAATGCGATGAATACTACATGTGTATCAGACAAGTAAGTTGGGTCGATCTGCATACGCATTCCAAATTGAGCCCAGATACTGACCATCTAACCAAATAGCATTCTGCAGCAATGCGTCCAACCAATGCAATCTACCTTAGCAAACTGCGCACCGGACGATTGGAATTGCCAGTGTACTAGTAGCACAAATATCCTGGAGTAAGTCTCATCTAACACCTCGACAATTCCTAAAACTTACTCTATACGCCACCTTCGCGCATCCAAATAACACATTGACACTAATACCACCTCAGCTGCTATGATAACTGTCCCAACGACACATCGAGAAAGGACGCCGAATCCATGCGCCAACAAAACTGCGCTAATGCTAAAGCACATGTGCCAACATCAATATCAACAGCTGCATCTGCTATAAGCTCTAGTAGAGCTGCGGCTACGAGGAGCACTGACATTGAGGACGAAACGGAAATTTCCGACTCTGAGGCCGAGAATGAGTTCAAGGAACATCCGATAAAGCAATATAGTGGGTTAGAGGCTAATTCGATCCCCCGTCCAGAACAGGGATCTGCTTCTGTTTTGAGGATGGGTGGTTGCTTGAGTTTTCTAGGTCTTGCACTAAGTATCATTCTTTCGTTCTAGTGTTGTCTTCAATATTACTGTGTGTTCCATATACTATAAATACCGTCCTAAGCCTACCCTCCCATGCACATATTGTACTTTATTTTTTTCGCTGACATTTTCTTCAAGTAACGCACGAACTCAGACCCAAAGAAAAGGAACCAGAAACCATTGGAACAAACTGCACAGTGGTAAAAGAAAACAATTGCCCGTCCCATAACGCGCTATGCATCATTTCCGAATGGCTGAACAACTTCAATCCCGTTTCTTGTATCTTCGACTGACTCTCCGGCAATCCAGCATAGAATGGTGACCCAGTCGTCTAAGTTATTTTGGATACCGTCCTTAAAGTCCATGATTCGCGACGAACGAATTTGAAGAGCCTTGGGGTTCTGCTTGCCATGCCAGATCTGAAGGATACGGACTTGAAAATCCGATACTGAAAAGACTGTGATAGGGATGTATCGGTGGTCGTTATATCCATCTTCGAGTCGGCGCTTAGCGATCAAGCCATAGGAAACAGATACCTCACCCGAGTTAAGGCGATCAATAAGGTGAGGCTGTGAATCAACTATGAAGGCGTTGATATGGGGCTGAGACGCTTTCTTCGCGTTTGTCCAGCCTGCGAGCTTCCATTGCCATTGGGGTGCATATACAGAGCCCAGATTGTTGCTATATAGTAAGGATAGTTAGATAAAGGTATTATATAGTATAGGAACTCAGCGACTTACTCTTCATCAAGGATATAAGCCGGCATATTCTCACCAAAGATGTTATCCAGAGAATAGTGGAAGGCCTTGACCACCTGGCACGCGTTAAGCCACCGCCGGTATTGATATAATTCCGGGATATCCTTGATATTCAGGCCGTGGATATCGAATTCATCCCAACGTTGTTAACGTATCACATAATAGGCGAATGGATTCACAAAGCGAGGGCCATAGTCTAGGGGATCACCGGAAGATAATTCTAGTTCAGTGGTAGTGATATGCAGATTTTCCTTGTTGCTGCGAGAGAGAAGGAGAGCGAGGGCCTTCCGAGTGGCGTTATGGCAGGTTTTAACGTAAACCTGACCTTCGTCCCACTGCGTCGTTTGGGGCTCATGCTCTGATGTGATGGGCTTCATACTGTGTCCGCCTGTCGGTCACGATAGCGAGTCAGGCGTTGAAGCCTGCTAGGTTGTGCTGTCGGAAACAAGAGAGTGAGACAGCTTTTATAGCTGATGTGATAAGGCTAGAACCTGTTGTTGGTCTTCTTACGTGCCTTGTTGTTGTTGTTGTGTTGGTTGATTGGCGTCGGTTGGCTTGCCAAGCTGGATTGAAGAAAAGCAACTAAGCCCAATTGAGATTTGACACGGCAGAGCCGCCAAACGGTGCTTCTAACTAGTAGAGTTCCTTCGTCGCTACTATAACCTCCTTGAGAGTTTTAAGATAACCGTTTTTGCGAAGTACTATTCGAAAGTATAGGTATAGGTATAGGTATAGCTATGATCCGGGAATATTTCTAGTAACAGGTAATAATTACTACTACTTAGGAAGAGTAGGGCGTTTCGCTACAAAAAGGCTGCACGGTGAAAACGAGATTTCTAGATGTACCCTTTCACACTGAGTGGAAACATCTATTCATATAGCAATAAGAATGCAATAATCATAGTCGCTGCTGAACAAAAGAAAAAGCGAAAGTAAAAATAAAGAAAAGAAAAAAGCAAATTTGACTCCTCCGTGGCTTGTCCTCCGGGCTGCAGCATAGCAATAACTTAGAGGTTCTTCATGGCAAGAATTGCGTCACAGACATCAGCTCCAAGCACAGTTCCAGCGTCAGCGTCACGAGTGGAGGTATCGCCGGAGTCAAACGTCTTGTCTTGAACAAGGGATTCGGGGAGTTCCGATCCGGAAACACAACGGGCTAGTGTAACCAGCGTCGACCGATTGAGGTACTCGCCAGCCGAGGGCCAAAAACGCGTGGCTTCAACCTTCCTTGCCACGGCGTCACTAACTCCTCGGCTCTTTGCATTTAGGTATGCAATGATGAAGCAGAAGTACAAATACCGTTCGCGAGGACGGTTATCGGAAACGAACGTCAATGGCTTGTTGTCAATGTCCTATTATATCATTGATATAATACTCAACTCTAGCTTTTGCAATACTAACCTTTAGTCTCATATAAGATCCATCAAAGAAACCGATGGTGTCCTCCTTCTTTGATTCGTCCAAGACAACACACCTCCATTGAGTTGGACTTTTCATCGGGCCGGGCATAGGTACAATCGCGATGGTACCTCGGTCGAAAAGTAGCTCAATATTTTCTGCCAGTGTGATGCCTAATTTGTATGAGTCAGTCATTTCCTTTGCCACAAAGAGAATATTCTTACGATTGCGGCGGTCACCAAGAACTCCATTGCTGACTCCGAATAGGTGGCAAACATCCTTGGATGTCATAGATTTGGGTACAAGATGAGCAGCTTTGATATTATTTTGGGGAAGTACAGTGCCCAACACATGACACCACCCAAAGCCAGGGCGACAATGCTCATTGATACCGTAGTACGCGTAGACCTTCTTCTTGAACGCAGATTGATCATACTTGGAACCTTTCTGTTTTGCACGTGCCCCCAGCACACGGGAGATTCTAGCGTCGCGGTAAGCATGCTCGAGCAGGCTTTGGTCAACCGGTCCTTCAATCCTCTGACGTTTCGCTGAAACTTGTTCAGCAATGTCTTCGATGATCAATGGGCGCTGTGCCTTCAGGACATGAATGGTTGATAATGACGAACGGAAGGACTCTAAGAAGGTTTGTATTTCTTGCTGAAAGGTGTCGTGGGAGATCTTTTCTGTCTTTCTTGCTTCGTTGAGGCCGTCTCGGACACATCGTATATACTCAAGTTCACTTTCCATTGCCGCGAATTTCATGCCAAGAATATCGGATATTGTCAATTCATCTGACATCTCAGAAAGGCGGGATGCTACACTTACAGACCTTTGCTTGTAAGTCCGTAGCGCTAATTGACGAGAGGGCGCCATAAGAGACGATATTCTTTCGGGGATCATGGGGGACTCGGCAGGCTTGTTCACTGACGGTATTATGCGGACAAGAAAATGAAGGGCTGATCAAACTGGAAAGAAGAGGTAACAGGCTAGTGAGGTGTTGGGAGAAATGCAATATCAGTGGATAAGCTGAAGAAAGGTGACAGACTGATGAAAGTGCCAAGCTGAAGTAAAAGAGCAACTAAGCCTAATTCGGGTTTGACATGGCGGAGCCGTAGTCATTAAAGCCGTTACTAGAGTAGTTGCTCAAAGCGGTCTCTCGAGCGGTTTTCAAGCGGTTGCTTAAGTAGTTGCTTAGGTAGTTGAAGTAGTTGCTAAAGTAATTGACATAAAGTGGTTGATTAAACAGTTAATAATGATCATGATATGATAAAGGGGACTTGATTTTATTAGCAGTTTGCATACCAGGAAATATGCCTAATTGTGAAGGCTGTACTGAATTACAAGGATAGGGGAGAATAAGCTAGCTAGAGGGCAGTCGCTTCGCTCTGCAACGAGGCTGTCGAGATCCCTAGTATCTTACAGTCAAAATTACAAAACACGTAAAATACAGCCCATACCGTTATCAGCTTCGATAACAGCTTATACGATCTCCACGCAAGCTTCAACATCCTTCCAAGGTTCTATCGTCTGCCCAGTACGAATTGCCTCCCCTCAGTAATCTCGCTATGGCGAAGGAAGTAATTACTAGGACAGCACGTTCCCAGCCTGATAAAAGCCAAGACCATCACAATGACAGAGAGAATGACAACAAACAACATGAATCATTCCATCCGCGCCATATCACCCTAGAGACATTCCACAACCTGCTATCCCACTACCCATCAACGGTAGAGCGAGTGCACCTCAACAAGCTGAGGCTGAAGCTGCAGTCAAAGGCAGGGAAGGGACCAAAACGAAAAGCGGGGACGAAGGTTAGCATAGCGCCGACCACAAAGACGGAGCTCGATCCGTCCGAGGAGAAGCGTATTATCGAAGAGAGGGAGAAGTTCCTCCAGCTTGACCGGTGGCGCTATGAAGTTCTGCCGAAGATTATCGCGGAGCGGGCGAGTGAGGGTGGTCAGAAAGAAAGCGCGCCGGAGGGAGCGCACTTGCTCAAGGAGGAGTTAATTGATATCATGGAATGGAAGACGTGAGTAACAATTTGCGGTATTCATACTACAGGTTCTGGCTTTGTCTGACTTATTTCTAGGAAACATGGTGTTTCCCGTCCCATGCTCATGGGAATGGTGAAAAGCAACCAAGTCGCAACGATCACCAAGTCTACATCTACGGCCTTTGCCACCCTCCCAGATGCAGACCCTGTAATTGCGCCGAATGATGCATTCCCCAAAGCCAGTTTGGACGCTCTTACTGCGCCTATCCGTGGCGTCGGCCCAGCTACTGCATCTTTGATTTTGTCTATTGCCACGGTCTTCGGCGATGCTAAGAAACAAGTGCCCTTTTACAGCGACGATGTGTATCTTTGGCTTTGTCTGACGGATTTCCCAGAAGGTATACATTGCAAAGAGCAGAAGCCTTCTAAACACAAGAAGCCCAATGGGGAGTTGATTGTCAAGTACAATATGAATGAGTATCGAGATCTGTGGAATGCCTCACAGGAGCTGCGAGCACGGCTTAACAATGGCGCTGGAGAAAGATCTGTCTCCTTTATCGATATTGAGAGGGCTGCTTATGTGCTCCGCAATATCGCTGTCTCGGATTACTATGCCAACCAAGAACCCGAGGCTGGTCTAAATATTGTGAAAGATATTGATTCGGTGAATAACCAGCTACCAAAGGAATCAAAGATAGATTCTGGCGAGCTTGGCACGAGGCGTAGTAAGAGGATAAAGCAAGAAGCTACGTGATGACAGCTGTATACTATTGAGGATTGTGCCTTTCATGCTGTTGCCACTTCTTCCCATACTCCTAGCTGGAGACAAGATGAATATCAGGAGGGATCTCAAGCAAGAGGAAATCCAACACGCATTATCCCAGATATGATGTCTCTGATAAAATAGCCAAACGGATACGATCGTCTCACGCCTTCTGTACACTAAGTCTTTTACGGGGTACAAGCACCTTCCCTTTTCCCAACCGCCAGTATCTCTTCATTAAAGCAACGGCGGGAGGAACCTATAAGAATGACAAATGAATAAAGAGACATCTGCACTGGACACTCGGAGGATGTTATATAGTCGACATGACGCACTGCTGATCGACATACCTATCTCTACCTCGGTCATCATGATTCGTCATTCATATTCCATAGATTGGTATGATGAAGCCCAAATTATAATCCTCGTGACTCTATATTGATTTACGACCAGTAGTTCATCAATATCTTCGATTTAATCTGCCTAACTTGCTATACTATAGACAACCTACGCGAGACTACCATGAACTACCTATTCCAGACGTATATCGTATGCAAACTATGGCTGCTACACTTCCTAGGCAACGACATAGCAAAGGAAGCCCGGCAAAGATTCTAATATAATCTTCATGATCAATATCACCTTCATGACACACCACCTGAAGCCGATTCGGAAGTAGAAGAGCCCGGCAATAACTAGGGTCTACATAACTGAATACAGGAATTTAGTTGACCATTTTGTATAGTTATTACACAGGACCTGACTCAAGACCGCTTGCTGGTTACAGTATTCACTACGGAGTATAGTCTAAGTTCAGAACCGCATCTATGCCAAACCAGTCGCATTTTTTCTCAGTCTCATTGCTATGTACACAGTCACGGCCGTCACGTCTTGATTAAAAGCAGATATGGGATACAGGAGAGACGCATGCATCACAAGAAATAAAAGTGGGGTAGGGGTAAGACAGAAGAAATTCATCAGATCATGCAATCCATGCATTACGGGTCATCGTCAAAGATGACCGGTTTTTCCAGTGAATTGTGTTTCGACATGACGCAGAGGGGTAGGGAGAAATAAGTAATGGTGGATGGTGGATAGATAGTCAGGGGACATGAAGATACGTAATGTCTCCCGTAGGGAGAAGCGAAGAAGAGAGGAGATGAGAGAGGTCGGAATGGTAACGGCACTGTGTGAAAAGTGGCAGTACAGACTGGATCAGGGCGCGTGAGATCATAGCAGGGCATTCTACCCCGGTTTTTTTCAAGTTTTTTCATAGAACAAATAGTGAACCCCGTCATTACCGCTTGGACGGATTAGGCTTGCGCTCGGCAGCACACTTGGTCTTGGCATTGTCCGCGGAAGAATTGAGATAGCCCACATGCTGATCGTCGTTATCGCTGAACGGCACAATAGATGAGATCTTCTTAGAGCGACTGCGCTTCAAGGGCTGGGACAAAGGTGGCCCGGTTTGCGGCGCAGGACTCGCGAGGGAAGGTCCCGGCTTGGCTTCGGCGGCAGCCGATGGGGCAGCGGCGCGCTCGTCGTCCTCGACATGGATGTGGCGGAACTCCTGGTCCTCCTCATCTGCTTCGGATGACGCAGGACTGTCGGAGTCGGAAGCTGCCTCGTAATCATCCTCATCATCACTGACCAAGCTGGGGGCCTGGTTAGCTTCGATGGCGTTGGGGCTCAGAGTTTGGTGATCCATGTCCGATTCCCGAGACTGCAGAGATTGGGATTTGCCAGCGAGCGAGATGTCCAGGAAGGACTGTGGGCGCGAGGGGGTCGCATGCTCGATGGGCGGGGTGTGCGCGCGGTCGAGTGCCTTTCGGCTCTCTGACTCTCCAGCAGTTTGACCAACAGGAATACGCATCAGCTGGCGACCGGTGCGAGCACCAAGGGAGGGACGGCTGGTTCCCGCCGACACTCCTCGATAGTCATCCGTTTCCGAGTCATCGTCGAAAAGACCACCGAGATCTACAGGCTTTCGGGATTCTTCCACCAACTTGTCCATGTTTAGACCAGCACCACGTGATTTCATGAGAGCGGACAGATGAGGAGTTGCAGGAGAAGCCAAAAACTGTGGGTTTGGAGGCTGTTGGATGGGCTCGGAGCGTCGGCGATTGGTCGGTTCAGCAGTTGCGGGAGGAGTGGTAACAGCAGACGTGGTAGCCGTAGCCGGTTTGCGGGGGGTGACAAAGTCCTTAGCGGGTGTACGAAGAGATTTCCAGGGGGTTGTAGCAACGTGGGTAGAGCGGATGAGAGGATGCACGTAGCCCGGAATTGTTGGATTGGCAGTGGGCTCAGCAGAGCCACCGACAACAATCCCGGCGTCGTCCACCTGAACAGATTGACCGCAAGCCATGGCAGCAGCGTCGTGGCTGGCAAAGTTGCGGTTGTGCGCGATGCGGCAGTGATTAATGAATCCCTGAGTGCTGGAGAAGTTATCGCGCCGGCAGTCCAGACAGACCAGCTTGACCAGGACACCATCCGACTTGCGCCGGATGAGCATGGGTCCCGACTTCTCCTTGACCACAGGGTAACCAGCCGACAGTGCGGTATGCTTGGTGGCAGTTGAGCCTCGCTGGGGACGGGTCTTTCCGGCCAGCATGCCCATCTCACCGGGATTCCCGCGCGTCGACCGACCCTCAACCAGCGAATTGGCTCGCATCCCAGAGCCGACTTCACCACCGTCAAAGCGAGGGTCGGGAAGCAACCACCGGGCGTAGTGGCGGGCGTAGGGACCTTCGGTTACTCCCCATGGAGCAGGCGACATCGGCGCGGGACCATTTCCAGGTGCCAGCACTGACGCGCCCGTTCCCGAGCTCACATCTGGCGAGACACCGGCAACATGGGATCCGGGATACGGGATTTCGCCACAGCGTCGCAGCTGTTCCAGAGCGACTTGGCACTTGGCGATCTCCTGGTCAATAAGACGAAGCTCGTTGTGCTTGAGTAACACCTCCAAGCTCAGCTGGGCGGTGATGGTTTCCCGAAGTCGGGTCACACTAGGTCTGGCGACGACGGCGTCCTGCGCCGGCGGACGCGCGGATGCGACCGGTGAGTCTGACGATGGGGTTGGAGTAGAAGGGGTCGGAGTGATCGAGTCAGCGATCACGGTCGGAGTTGGGCGCGTAGAAATGGAGTCGGCGCAGACTTTCGTCCTAGCGGGCGCATCGGGCGCATCGGTCGCGTCGGACTCGGAGTCTGAACGTTTGCGTTTGAGCTGGGGCAGCGACAGAGCGTTGATACCACAGTTTGGCAGCATTTTGACATCATCCATCACCTTATTCCCTCCTATAGTAGAGGGCCAGGGAAGCAAGCGAAACATGCCATGTGACTGCATAGAGATGGTTTTGGATTAGGTGGCAGATGGTCCATGCGTTCCAAGTTTATTACGGGAAAGGAATGGACGTCGATTGCGCGACCGGATGTTGATTACGGAAGGCAGAAAAAAAAATCTATTAATAAGAGGGAGGAGAGTACAATAAAGAGAAGGGGGGGAGAATGAGAATGGGAGAAAGAATAGTGGACAGAGGAACAATTGGAAAGGAAAGGGAAAGGGGAAGAAAGGGGGATTGCGAGAGAGACAGAATAAGAGAGAATAATGGGAATGGGAATGGGGGAGAGGTGCCTGAGAGGAGAACGGGGTGGAGTGGATGATGCGATACTTGTTGTTCCCATACAAATTGTATGGTCGGGCCATGTACCATTGGATAATCCCATTGGATCAGTCTCAAATATCTGCGACACGTCATACACTATTTACCTGAATTATTTATTTATTTACGGAGTACAATACGGGGTATACGGAGTATCTATTCTATTATGAATGATTCAAGGCATTCATGTCGTCCTATTCACCTACTACCTATTCACAGTTACTGTATTCATCCATAACCCATAACCTTTTCACATTCGGACTATGCTGGTACCCAATATAAAGCACTCTGACCGATCCTCTTGCATGCCAAGCCTATAACGGGTCTGGGCCTTGCCCTATTCCTGCCTAAGCTAGCTGTATCTACGATCTGGAAGATCCCTAGCAAATCAGATCCTACATCTATAAATTTGGCCGGGGGCGAACCGGCTATAAACAGGTTCTGACTGCGCCTCAATTGCATGTGCGAAACACAAAAGTACAACTCATATTGCATAGGTCAGATGTGGCTGAGAAAGCAAATGGAAAGTGGTGGAAGATTGTCGAACCGAAGGGAACAAGGGAGAATAGGGGCAATTCTAGGGAACTCTATATACAACCATCGGAGCCATTATTCTACGAGATATATTGCCCCTATTTATAGCGTCATTTGCTGACATCCGGGGTATACTCTAGCCATTTTAAGGCATATCAAGATCGGACTCTTATCAAGATATTCCACGATCATAGTACATAACCCTAACTCGTATCCGTATCTCTTCCTGACTTTTAATCTGCATCCACTCATACCTTTCGCTCATTTACTGTACGGAGTATACTTTCCGTCACCATCCTGACTATCGTAGAAATGTACTTGGTCAACCTTGCATAATATATATATCGTATTGGTTCCTAGCACAGACAACAGTACGATCCCTCTCTCTAACATTTCCGAGATAACTCGCTGCAGAGTATAATATATACTTCATATACTAAGCACATTCGAATCTCCAATATTTCATTCATGCACTCCGCATTATGTGGATGCGATCAACTTCAGACCCCGAATTCTAATCCTAGCCTGCAGATCACTTGGACTTATGTACCGGTTTGAAACTCGGCTGTTCGTGTTGTAATCTATCGACGTTAATTTACGGACCACCTAGATACTATTCAAGATATGTATACAGATAAGGCATGTGAAAATCATATTTAACGTTGCAATCAAAATAGTAGCCCCTGCTTTTGCGGACCATACAGCGAATCTGTTATCGTCAATTGTCTACTCCTCGAGTCACTCCAACACACTCCCAGCATTAACACCCCTTAGCGCCTTGCACAAACAACCAACAACAGCCTTATCGATCCCTAACTACGGTATAAACCTAGTTGGCTAGCTCGAATGCTGGTTAGGTTTATTCTCGAGCGGGGACTTTCACGGGATTAGTATTACTTTCAGTGTGCAAATGCTGGGCGAATTTGTGCTGATGCGAGGGATGGAAGGGGATGGGAGGTTCCTATGTTTGTTGATGAGTGGTCTCGAGAGGCTGGTAATAACTATCAATGTTCTTGCGCTCCGTGGTATTACATTCTGGGCACAAAGTTCTCCAGTGATAACAGGTTTACTGCCAAAGGTTAATCTGAATCATTGTGAAACTTTGCTGAGCGTATCTAGGGATAGACAATTTCTCGTGAGATTGACAGTGTGTACATATAGAATGCCACGATATATTCAATTCTAGTTCAATCGTTCATTCTTTTTCGCTTGTTAGACAAGCACAATCCCCAAACGCCAGTGCAATAAAAGAAGATAGACGCTCGACTCGAGCATATGGACGCGAAAGGCATTCTGGCCTCATAAGCGTAAAGCAGGCCAACACACGCCAAGTGAATACATAAAACAGATATGGTTGTCGAAATAAACAGTGAACGAACAAGAATGGGCCAACGTGATCAATGGTATAGCATTCAGATGGCGAGACGGAGAAATCAAATCTCCAATCCAACATCGCCATCCCCACAAGAAAAGCAATAGTATCCACTATCCAGGCTGGGCCTAGTTCATCTCCCCATCCTTAATCCGCAAGATGAAGTTAACAACGATAGCGGCGAGCAGGGCAATGGCGAGGATTGTGGGACCGAATCGATCATCGATACCGCTCTGCCCGCGCCGACGGATACTCTGCGCACGCCAGTGGAATGTCACGAGGGCGTAGATCATTGCGCCCATGGCGATGACGGTGAAGAGAGCTGCGGAGATGCGACCGATGCGATCGCCGAAGTTGAGCAGACCGACGGCTAGGCCGCCCAGGATGACGGTGAAGTTCAGCCATGAGAGGAAGGTACGCTCGTTTGCGAAAAAGACTTTGGGCTCAACTCGGGTTGGGAGGGCGATCCGCTTGCCTGGTGGGTGTTAGCTGGGTTCGGGTGGAGATTGGAGGGTTGAAAGGTGGTTGTGGTGTGGGTTAGGATGGTGCAATTGTTCTGCTTCTCTTGAGTGTGGAGGTTATCGTGGTGTGAGTCGGCCTCCACAGCCCAAGAGAAGCAAAACAATTGTGCGCCAGGAAGAATGGCGGTGACGGGAGTGTGTCTAGGTGGAATTGTCTCTCATGCGGAGCTGCTGAGCTGCTGAGATTGGAGGTGTTGTCGGACTTACCCGGAGCGGTTTGGAGGAGAGGTTGGCTAGACATTGTCGGATGTGAAGAGGGGAGGTTGTTGGGAGAGGTCGGAAGAAGAGAATTATTGGAAGAAAAATCCAAACTCAGTCAGGTACAGAGACTGGCGAAGGAAAAAGCAAGTTAAAAGAAGCGAGAGGCTTCAAAAGTCAAGATCTCGCCCCCCCCAATGTTCTGTTCCGTCCTGGGACTAGCGCATACAGCTCTGTTGCACGTGTTCCCACGATTTGATGAGAGGATCAGGTGACTAAGTATACGAAATAGCGTGGGTTTTTAGTTTTGATCTTGGATATTATTACAGAATACCTGTATCATTCATATATCAATTGGTCAGATCTCTATTAACAGAAAGTGCCTGAATTCGACACAATATATGCTCTTCATTGATATTTACAACGTTGGATTCCGGAGGCCCGAGTTTCAACCCTCTTTGCCTTACTCTCATACGGCGAAGGTGAATGGTCAATGCAAAAATAGGCACGGCATCAAGCTTTAGACTTCATCTTGATATTATCCGAATATCCCCCGAATTAGTAGAGCTGACAGGTAAAATGTACAAAATTCAGCCCAACATTGCATGCATCTATACCATATGCCTGTATCGGGTATCTTGAAATAATATCCTTCCCGATATCGCCCCAATTAAAATGGGTCGAGACCTAATTCAAGGTCTAGAATATATAGATCCACTTAGTCTAATATAGCCGCTATGCTGGCATTAATTGGGTAAATGGTAGTCTAAATTCGAAGAGATGGAGTGATCAAAAGAGATTATCCTCCCGCATAGCTGTTACAAAGCTGTGAGGTTATGAGAAGAGTTCAAAGATAATGCAATTTCCATGTTTGGGACTAAGTAATTTAGTGTGCTATAGTTAGGGTTTGGAGGGATACCATCAAGTGAAACGAACCCTACGTCATAGTCTCCTTCCTAGCCCAATCCTCGAGAATCAAATCCGCCGCCTTCTCCGCAACAGCATACACAGTGCTAACAATATTCCCCGAAACATTATTCGCGAACACGGACGCATCCGCAACACGAAGTCCCTCCACGCCCTTCACCCTCAATCTGCTGTCCAACGCATCACCCATAGCAACGGACCCGTTGATGTGGTACTCGCCTAAAACGAGGTCATACACTGCTTCTCGGGCCGTATCCATGTCCTGCAAGTTCATACTAAGGTCCGGATAAGCGCGCCGCAGGAACGAGGACTCCACGTGCTTTGATTTTGTGACTTTATCAGCCCAGCGCAGTAAGGCCGCCAGGAGGGAGACGTCTGCTGGGTGGCCGCCGTATTTGGGGTCGATGATAGGGGGTTTGGTTGGGTCTGGAAGCATTAGTATATGAGATGATTGGGTACTCAGGGGAGTCGTGTTCTGTCACTCACCTGCACTCCCAATATGGATAGTCCCTCTAGATATGGGGTACTGCAGAGAAAACGCCATGGTCAAACCAGCTGGTTGATCAGCCGAACGCGGTGTAAGCAGCTTGCTCTGGTGATCCATCGCATGCGGGTTCATGGAGGCTGGCACGGTAAGAGCCTTCATATTGGCAGAGTGGTCGCTCTCGAGGTGTGCAATAGTCTGTGCAAGTTGTTTCGCGTGGAATGCGCTGGTCGGTTTGATATCGCGAATACTCTGGATGATCTCTCCCAGCTCCGTCTCTGAGAGTATTCTCTTTGCCGGGAAAAAGCCCTGCATGGTGCTGACAGAGCTAAGTGGCCCGCCATTGGCTTCGACATACTGCTTACTAGCAGCTTCCATTGCCTCGGGCACTTGATACAAGGTATCCCGTGTGACTATTCCGGGCTGGACATCCATTACAGAAAACGTGAGGGGGTGGTCTAGGACGTTTGCACCGACCCCTTTGTTAGCGACCTTGCACTCAACGCCGGCGGCTTTGAGAATCTCTGGGTCACCGATCCCCGATAGCTCAAGGATCTGGGGGCTTTGCAATGTCCCACCGCTGACGATTACTTCACGTCGCGTGGAGACCTGGTACTCGACTCCATCGTGTGTGAAGCTTACGCCGGTAGCTTTGTTGCCGTCTAGTACGACGCGATTGACGAGGGCCGAGCAGACGATTTTGAGGTTTGGCCGAGCGGTGCGGATGGCTTCATAGTATCCTCGTGCGGAGTAACTGCGCTTGCCTTTATTCGGGCCGGTTCGATCGACTGCACCGAGGGTGTGGTAGAAGCCGATGTGGTCACCACTCCATGCGTCAGTGGGCTTGCTTGATATGCCGGTTACATCCTCGCAGGCTTTAATGATGTCGTTCTCCACCGGCAGGATTGAATCATTGAAGCTGGTGCGAATGGGCCCGCTCGTGCCGTGGAACTCGCCTACAAGTGGCATTGTGGACCGACCGGTGATTGATGGGTCGATTGGCTCGAGGGTCTGTTCATTTTGTTGGTCTTTCCATTGGAAAGAATTAGATTGGAAAGTCTAAATGCTGAGATCGTACCTGATGTTTTCGCATATACTGCTGCATATGCTTCGCGGACCATCCATCATCCCCTACCAGCTCCGCCCAGTCGTCGTAGTCTTGTGTCGATCCTCGCACGTAGATCATATAATTCATGCCGCTGGATCCACCGAGGAGCTTTCCCCGCGGCATATGTTGAGACACGCCACGATTGCCTTCCTATACCCCCCAGGAAATGAATTAGCGACCTGAAGCAGAAGTATGCAATGGGAGTACCTACCTGCGGCACCGTATACATGCACCAATCATACTCGGGATTCTCGAACATCTGCGGGAAGGCCGCAGGAGTATCAACTATTGGATCTCCAATGCGATACTTGCCCGCCTCAATGACACCGACGGTTACATCCGGGTTTTCGCTGAGGCGCGCTGCGAGAGCGAGTCCTGCAGTTCCGCCGCCGCAGATCACATAGTCGAACGTGGTGCTGGTGAACTCCTCGACTGTGCAAATTGGATTCTCGGCCATTGTATGATTGTTGATTTAGACTGGAAGAGTGTAATTGGGGAGACCCACAAGTTAAGTAAGCACAGAAGGGATAGTAACCTCAGGTAGGACGAGCTGCGGGGGTTAGTAAATACTTACCGATAGTTATGCCAATAGAGTTTAAAACATACCGAAAGCGGAAATATATGGCATCCATCTACTTCACGAAGGTTGTCCCTTGGTCAAGATCACCGCCGCTGACGTTCATGTTCGTTGGCGGCAATTCTCAGTCTCAAAAAGATAGAAATCGTGTTTTTATATGAATGTAAATCGCTTCAAAAAATGCTATATGTACAATGTGTTAGTCTCAAGTGACCCGACTGACCCGGCCATGATGTTTGGATGACGCAGTCACCACTCCAATACTCAAAGCTCCATCTTCCGCTGCACCCAAGCAAGAGCTCTCTCCCACCTCGCATCCACACACCTTAGAGCATCAAACAACTCCGAAACCAGCGCTCTACCTGAATCCCGCGCCCACCATCGCTGCCCATCAAGCTCCCTCAGCAACACCCCCCAATACATAAGAATCAGCAACGAAAATGGCTGCCGACACCGGAGACTATCAACAAATTCTTTCTCAACAGCCGCAAGCCAAGCGAGAACCGGCGCCGGATCCGCCGAGCGCGCAAACTTGGCATAACAATGCCTCAAATGCGCAATAACTTTCTTATTAATAAGATGCTGCCCCGAGTAAATTCCAATCATAACTTGATCATTCAATTCCGATAGATGTGTCAGCGCAGCTTCTGCATCGGTGTCAAGTTCAGCAGGCGTGTTTTTCCAAAATTCGCCCTGCGAGAATAACTCTAGCTTAATCCACGACTTGGTGACTTGAATGATCTTCTTCACGCCCTGCAGCAGCTCGAACAGTATCACAATGTTTTCTGTGATACTGGCGCACTCGTCTTTCGTGACGGTTAGTCGGGGTGACGCAATGCTGATCGCGATCATGACGATCGAGTGCGCGAATACCGCGTCGCAGTTCTGCGGCGTGATATTATCGATCGCGTTGCGGAATGGAGTCAAACTACGGTTGTAGTACTGCAGTCCTGTCTCGTAGTACAGGAGTGCTAATTCTGGTGGTTCGCATGTTGTTGCGATGTGCATTGAGGCTAGCGCCAAGATCCCGCTCATCAGATATCCATGTTTGAACGCGAGTGTTGGGATGGTTATTTGCCAGATTTTTATTTCCGAGTCGCTGATACAGAGGCTTTCGTACGTCTCTGTTGCGAACTTGTGCATTAGTTCTAGGTTGTCGATTCCGAATGAGTTTGTCTGGGCTGGTGCCGGGACTGGTATTGCTGTGGGAACGGCTCGACCAGGCACCGCTGTGGGCGAGCCGTGGCCATCTAGAGGCCGAGGTACGTCGGATGTTGAACTGGGTGGGGTAAGATGGGCTGTAGCGCGACGGGCAGCGGCGACTTTCAAATATGTGCATTTTAACTCGCGGGTTGTGCAATTCGAGCATGGTGGACCCTGCTCGTCACATTTGACCCGCCTGTTTCTGCATTGATCGCACCCGTTGCGGGATTTTGTGTGCGCGCGTAGAGGGGGCATGTTCAAATTTAATTGACATGGTGCGGAGACCAATCATGAAGATGCCTGTGAATAAATGCGAGGAGGAAATTATCCGAGGTAGACATGTTCCCCCGTATCATGTGACTCGGGTTCTACACCAGTTTTGGAAGTTTGTGGCGGGTTGGATATCGCCTTTCATATGATGTGTACGGTATTCTCGGTCACAATGGCCAAAATCGGCAGAGCATTATATTATGGGCATAGTGTATATCCTTATTGGAATAATCTTGGAATACATCTGAAGGCTCAGATGTCATTGCACAAGATACTATTATTATTAGAACTGAACATAAAATCAACATCAACATCCCCGTCCAAATGAGTTAGGAAGAATTTCAAGTGCACCGTACTCAAATAAGACCCACAACAGCAAAGATACCAACAACAACACCAGCAATGCTACCGGACATTTTCTGGGCAGCACCAGTGAAAATAGGAGAAGCAGAAGCAGAAGCAGAAGCGGTAGCGGAAGAGCTACCCCAGGAGCCACTCATAGACTTCGAAGGAGTAGGCATAGTCTTGCCACCCATACCCATAGCAGCCATACCACTTGGGGTACCCATTGCAGTCTTCTTTCCAACCTATCAATACAAGCAACATCAGCCCTGCAAACAAGGGACGAGGAATGACCGAACAAAAAAAGTCAAACGCAGAAGGTAATCTAATTTACCTCGACGATAGCAGGACCAGCAAGAATATTGTCATCAGTGGCCTGCTTGTTGCCCTGAGTGAGGACGACATAGCTCTGTCCGGCAACACCCTTGGGAACAGTGACGGTGAACTTTCCATTACCCATGGACTTGAGAGGAGCCCAGACTGGACCGGTGACGGTGATGAAGGCGGCATTCACGTCACTAGCACTCGCGTTGAAGCCGCTGCCAGCCATCAGGTGCACTTGCGAGCCTGTCATGACGGCGTTCATCGAGCTCATCATGAGCGAGGGGAAGGCCTTCACGGGAAGCGCTCCGTTGCTGGAGGGACACGAGACAATGAAGGGGGAGGCGACGGTGTACACCTCATTGAAGTCGAGGGGGTTGTCGAAGGCCTGGGCGAAGGGGACTTCACCGAGCGCGGCGCGCAGGTATGCGCTGTGTCGGGCCTCGGTGGTGAGGATGCTGCCAGCGGCTGTCAAGTAGGTGTCGCTCATGATGGAGGCTGCGGCTCCGAGGTAGGCGCTGACTCCGACGCCTGGGGAGGTTATTAGTGGTGATTCTTAGTGTGATTGGATATATTCTTACCCTCAAGAACACTGGCAAGGGCTAGGAAGCTGTTGACGTCGGTGGATGGGAAGTTGTAGGTGCAGCGGGCAACAGGAGAGGCGCCGGCAGCTAGAAAATGTTAGTATACTGGTCTTTCTTTCGCGGTCTAAATGACAGGAACATACCCTTGAGTGCGGAGGTCAAGAAATCAACGTGCTGCTTCTCATCGGAAGCAACCTCCTTCAGGTTGGCATAGAAAGGGTCCTTCATGCCGGCCTTGATGAAGTCCTTCTGGGTGTAGTTCTTGAGACCCTCCTCGTAGAAAGTGGCCTCGAGATGCTCAAGGGTAAGCGCATAGTTGAGCACGTCGGCTAAAGAAGAAGCACATTAGACAAGTCATGCATTGGTTGGGAAGTGACATACCGTCGCTAATAGCACGCGTCGAGACAGGGCCGGCGTTGGCAAGACCCATAGCGGCACCGGTGAGGGCAAGATTGGTGAACTTCATTCTGTAGAATAGTAGAGCTTCGGTTATATCTTGGATTGGGAGTCTGGATCTAAATGAAGGATGATAAATCTATTTCCAAGTAGAGGGACATGTCTTTTATAGCTGCCCTGCCGGTAATTTGGGGGTCCGATGAATGGACGCCTGCTTTGAGCTCGGGCATTAGAATTGCCTGGCTGAGCAGAAACTAGTCATTCTTTTCCTTGTTTTGTGGCTCATATTGCTGACATCCCAGGCGCAAGACTGAGATCGGCGGTAGGGGTTTCAGATCGAGACAGAAAGGGTTAACGGAAGACTCGGATGGGATGTCAACAATAACTCCGACAGTAACTAGAGGAAGACCCATGCTCCACGCGATATCATCTGCAGGAACCACTGTGGATCAAGCCGGGGCAGCTTGTAGGGAAGTTTTCCCAGGTCGATCATGCTCAAAGCGGAATATAATGCCATAGCTTTGCATGGTGGAGAACTTTACTGAGTTCTGGGGCTTTCAGCTGCAGGAACCCTGGCGGGGTCAGAAGCGAGAGCGAGAGCGAAATTGAATACGCAACGAGAGAGCACATTAATAGTAGCACCGAGAGCGAAAGCGGGAACGAGACCGAGATTGAAGCGGGAGCGAGACCGAAACTATGTGTACTGCTCTAACAGGTTTTATTCCTAACTTTTGAGATATCCCTTTTTCTTTTGGAGTTGAACGGGAATAGGTGACTTCCCATACGACCTTTGTCACCGGCGACATAATACTTTATTAATCTGATATATTCAGCGTGAGATTATAGTAGGGATTTTACATGTAAGAATACCTCCTCTAAGTGAGTAGGTAGCGTATATAGTACATCCACCTATAACGCTTAATAGATACTATGTACCTACTACAAGCTATTATGAGGACCTAGTTAAGCCTACTGTCTTAATTATGGGACTTTGCCGTTGCGGCATATGCTTAGACTTCAATTCACTCGTTCGTTCGCCCAGTATTCTTATCAACCGTTATTCACCTTTTCAGACGTCTGACTTGGTGATCTGCCATTAACGGCCTTCTCCCCATCTGCAGGGGGGAGTGGCGTCTGGTCTATCGACGCAAAATTGGACCGCGCTCGGATATTCGCCCCGTATTTATAGAAAACAAAAGGTATGAGCATCAACAGCACCGCCAATGCTCCGATGAGCGATCCAGCCCCACCCACACCGAGCGCGTCGAACATGTACTGCGTGAATAGTGGGGATGCCGCGGCACAGACGGACCGCAGGACGGTATTTGCTGCGACGGCGGATGCGGCATACATCAGGTACGAGTCGATGATATAGTTAATGGAGACGACAAAGATGAGGAGGATTGACGTTGCGAGGAAAGTTCCTGCCACAGTTGGCACGGCCCAGTGAACTGAGTTGTATTCCGCCGTCCAAGCGAACCAAAATATCGTCACTGCGAACATAACCCCGCCAACCATGGCGCCGGGAAGGCGATCTTCTGGAACTGATTTGTAGCTTTTGGTGAGCTTCCTTTGGTATATTTGGCTGTTGATAAACATCGCCAGGCCGCCGAGACACGCTCCGATGACTGTGCCGATCAATGGCAGCTCGCCGACGCCGGTGTTCCAACCGCGCTTTTGCTGGAAGACAATAGGGTAGATGCTAAACAGCATATACAACAGATTATAGACAACGGCAAAGTAAATGGCGACGGAGAAGCTGATCGGGTCAATGAGAAGTCTCCAAGGCCTCGTCAAGGCTACTGTGAAAATGCCTCCCAGGGAACGATCTAATGTCTCGACTGGAGCCTTGACGTTCTCCTTGCCGGGTATCTTCCGGAGGCGACGAGCCTTGTTGCGCAGAGCCATCATTGGAAGGGTCTCCAGTAGAGTGATGAGCAGGAGCTCGGTGGCACCTGCCATTTAGAGTAGGACATAGAAGGTCCAACGCCATGTCTCCTTCAGTTGAATGAATCCACTGACTACTGGCTCAAGAGCAGGTCCTACAAATGTCATCGTCGCAAATAGGATCATGGCGTTGCCACGCACGACGGGTCCCCATATGTCCGCGAGGATCCCGGGTGCATTCGTTAGGGCGGCACTGACGGCTGTGCCAGTCAGGAAACGGCCGACCAAGAGCCCGGCAAAATTAGGCGTAGAAGCCCAGAGAAACCCAAAGGCAAAGGCAAAGTAAATGGTGAATGAGATGTAGAAGATCCAGCGACGGCCGTAGAACTCGGATAAAGGCGCCCAAAATAGCGGACCGGCGCAGTAGCCAAGGAGGAAGAGGGTTGTAACGAGTCCAGCAGCCTCGGTAGAGACATGGAGGTCATTGCTAATACCCCGAAAAGCTCCGGATGGTGCAGAGGAGGAGAAAGTGGCATTCATAACGAGGGAGATAGCGACGGTGGTGATATAGCACTTCCGTACGAACGGGTAGTTTTTTGGGTTTTCAGGGTCATTTGGTGAAAAATCGAGGTGGCCATCCTTGTCAAAGAATAGTTCCTCGTCCGACCCTACCATGGGTCCTGAGGTAGACATTAGGAAGTTGTGCCTGATAAAATTCATTGCTCGTACTGGTGAAAGAGCGTGACAGTCCGTCTTGACATAAACTATAAAGCAGCCCGCTAGAATCATTTCTAATCGAAAGCTTTAATTGGATTTCCAATCTATACTATAAGCCTTCCGGGAAAACATAATCACTGTATCTGGTAATTCTGCCTTTTCTTCCGGTGCTGATATGGGGCGGATGCACGAATCCGGTAATTTCTTGGCTTAGTTCCGGGACACTATATACAGGGCTAGACAAATCAACCTCCCATTACCAATCTTAATTCCGATGACAAATTGACATAATGTTTATAGAATTCGTTTATTTCACCCTCTCATGCCGTAAGTACAAAGTTAGCTCATGTCATGACCTCTGTCGTCTTTCACTCAACTCTTCAAGCTTTACCAAAGCATCCATCAACATCATCCAGCCTCGCAACTATAGCAATGGCAACTCCAATCGTCACAATGAGCTTCAGTGAAGCAGCCCAGAAAAGCCGCACTATCCGAGCTCTTGAATCAAAGACGACGGTCCCCGACAGCACTATTGTCGGGCTGGCCGAGGCCGCCATGTTGACCGTCCCATCGGCCTTTGATAACCAGTCGGCCCGGCTGACAGTTTTGTTTGGAGACGACCACAGAAAGCTCTGGTCCATCACCGCCGATGCGCTGCTGGCGAGGATTGGCGAGAAGCGCTGGAATGAGGGCACCAGGGACCGCATCGTCAACTTTGCCAACGCCTACGGGACCATCCTGTTCTGGGACGACCAGTCGTGCGCGGCCGCGATGAAGGAGCACGCTCCGGACATATACAAGGACAAGACAGACGAGTGGGTGCAGCAGAGCAATGGTATACACCAGTATTACCTGTGGACCGCCTTTGATGCCCTCGGACTGGGTGTCAACCTGCAGCACTACAACCCCATCATCGACTCCGAGGCGCAGAAGGCGTGGAGCGTCCCATCAGACTGGAAGCTAAAGGCACAGATGGTGTTTGGCGTCCCCAAAGACGGTAGCACGCTGGGGGAGAAACTACAGAAGCTTCCCTTGGAGTAGAGGCTGCAGGTGTTTGGAGCGAATGCGTGATTGACACAGAAGTGGAATAATCGGTCGCTTATATTCTATACATACTCAATGATATAGCTTGCAATCTGAATATCGAATTGATTTATAATGATATTACAGACGATATGATTACGATTCTACCACAATTCTACTACGATATTTTTTTGATATATTTTTTTGATGCCTTGTTAGGATAATCAGTCGCAACCCGTAGAATGAGCCGAAAGGTACAATTCCCGCATAACGAGGGCTTGATATATAATATCTAGATCGCTAGAAGTGCTTGTTTAATTACCTCTACTAAGTTGGAAAATCCGTAGATGGCCAAATCTTTGCTGGGAATAAAAACCCGACCCCACAATTTGCTGCTGAAAGGGTTCATTGGCCGAGATCGACGGGGTTAACATCCATGGATGCACAAACGGACCGAAGCTGTGGCGGACGGGCGCTTATCTTAAAGCTAACACCCATGGCATACCTGCAGGGCCCTCTAACTTAATATCTCCCAACTTCCTCTATGTTTCACAGATTCTCTGCCGCACCTGCAAAGGCAGACAGCCAAAATCAAGGCTCAAGATCGGCTCGGCCAGAAACAAGACTAGCGACACAAACTCTAGGCCTAGCCTCGAACACACAGTCCGTCCCCTGGCTAAGAGAAAAAAGGCCGCTAGAGCATGTGACCGCTGCCGCCTACATCGCATCAAGTGCGATGAGCAGAAGCTGTGTACACAGTGCGTCGGCATTAAGGCAAAGTGCATCGTGTCCTATGCCACATCACGCTTGTCTCGGGCCAACAATGACGGTGCGAGATCTGAATCGCCGGCCGTACTCCCTCCAAGGTCGTCATCACCCTAGCCTACTTATGCTGCACGTCGCAACGATAGGGCCAGCACAAGCAGCTCCATCGCCAACACCAGCCCAACTGTCCCTCCTTCTGGCATAAACATGGACCAGGAGAATTCATTGGCGACAGAATTTCCGGATAACGCCACAAAGGAATTTTTCAATCTTGCTCATATCCAAGGCTTCTTTCCCAAGGGGCAGAGCTCTGAACTTGGAGGTTGTCTCTTCCCCCAGCTCCCATGTCCCAGCGTTCCATTGGGGGAACGCCCTTTCGCTTCGAATGTGCTTCTCAAAAGCTAGCGTAGCTACTATCTCCGGCTTTTCTGGGAAGTTTGCCACCCGCTTCTGCCGATCATGAGCAAGATTGAATTCGCCGAGCTTGAGACCCTGCCGCCACCGACCATGTATGATGAGTATTCGGTAACTAGCGCCCTGGTCGATTCTATGATCGCTCTGGGAGTACAGAATAGCCATGTCACTGGCCTTGCTGGGCGTATATTGGGTCTCCAGCAGTCGTCCTACCCCGCAGCCCTCCCACCGGAAGCTGCTTGGCCCGGTTTTGAATATTTCCACCGCTCCCGTCAGTGTATGAGGGCAACACAGATGAGACATTGGAGGCCCTGAAATGTCAAGTTCTCATGGTCCTCTACCTCTTGAAGGGGAACGCTTTCCGTGACGCATACAACCTGCTTGGCATCACTGTCCGCAAGGCCTACATTTCTAAACTCCATTGACCGCAACCAAGTAATCTCCCCGAGATTGAAAGGACTTCTCGCCTGCAGCTGTGGTGGATGCTCTTTTCCCTGAATCTCCAGTGCTCGCTGCAGCTCGACATGCCCCCGGCTAGCCAAAAGAGCCTCGCCAAATGCCCTTTTCCTGACGAGGACGCTCTGGCCCGCTATGTTTCCTCGCCACACGAGGATGGCTTGAACGCTTACATGTACTCGACCCATTTAGTTAAGTTCTCCATGATTGTAGCTGACATTGGCGTATGCGCCTCAATCGCGGACCTCGTCGACGACGACGGCAATAGCCCGGCCGCTCTCGAAAATCACGCCCTTAACCTCTCATCTGCTCCCCGAAATCTTGAGGTCTGGCGCGACCAGCTACCTTCAGAGCTACTCCTGAGCCGGTATGGGAACAGCTCCGGCAATAGTGAGATGCTCGATTTTGATCGTACCTTGACTCTGCCAAACAGGCTGCACCGGCAAGCGGTGCTCTTGGAGCTTCATTATCACAACGCGTATACGCTGCTCCAGCGCCCCTTCACGCGTCTACACTACGCCCACACCAGCAGCATGATCACCTCACCCAACTCCCGGCAGCCGGGCGTTGAGTTGCACATTGCTAGCGCACTCCACCACGCAAGTATTATCGTCGATACTGTATCCACGGTCTGCTCCATGTCCGATATTTTCTACGGCTGGCCAGCTCTGGAACGCGGCGTTGACAATCGTAGCCTACGTCCCCGCTAACTCGCTCATCTCCGTGGTGCCGCGAGCGCTTGACTCCCTCACGCGCGCCCAGGCCGTTTTCGACCTCTTTCCCTCCACCTCCCCGACCGCCCTCTCTGCGAAGGGCATTGTCCAGTCACTCCTCGACAGTCTGCAGAATATGAACGCACAGGGCGCATGCGCAGTCGCCAATGATGAGCCGATAGGATAGGACTTATTCGTGCCATCGCTCGAGGATCAGCAAATGTCTAACAATCTCTTCCCTCCGTTTATGTCCTTCGTGCCGCAAACCAAGGCCCCCGACCTAATGCAGTTTGGTGACTGTTGATACTTGCGCCTGACCCGGGTATCCACCACGCCATAACCTCAAGGGCTGGAATCTCCTAATTATTGGTCACAACCGCTCTCGTATACGCAGATGAATTCCTGCCATGGTATGAAGATTCTCACCGCTAAGGAACGTGACGCTGGGAGAATATCGCATTACGATAGTACTTTGGCGTTGTCTCCTTGGTCTATGAGGAGGGGAGGGCGGACGAGGTACCGTTGATGAGAACCATCCTCCCGCTGAAACATTCCGAGGCTCTATAGTTTCATGTTAAGTTGATCGTACACGACACAGTTTCAGCCACGGTCGAGCATACTTTGAAAACCTAGGAATTAGCGGAAAGTTCTCCTTGGGGTACTTCCGGTACTTCCGGCACTTCCGGGAAATCTTTCAAGAAATTTCCTTTCTGGTTGCCTTGCAGCTTCGACTTGGGGTTGTCCTTTCGAGGCGCATACCATGATAGAGCCGGAATTCACTCAATAATAAGGCTTCCTGTCACCGGGGCCTTTTCTTCAGTTGATTCCCCTATTAGGCCAAAATGAGTCTCTTTTTGCCGTTCTGATATCAAAAATTCTACTTCGTATATTCTGTCAGACTGGAATGGGCCCTCTAGGCCCTAAATAAGACCTTGGTTTTTGTTTATGGGTCAACAACTTAGTGGTAAGATAGGGCTGTATTTTTGCCTTCTACCATGCAGATGGTCGTAGTACCAAATATACCCATACTAATTGTGAACCTCATAGGGGAGATGGTGTATCAAATACATGGATTTACACAGAATCAACAGGGAATTAACCGGAAGATCATACAACCAGCTTATATTAAGCCGTGGTAATATATCTTCTAGGCCAATCAACACTGTCGATAACCAAAATAGTGGAGAACTCCCAAGGAGCAGGTTTTAGGAGGGTTCTGTCTTCACGTGCCACCCGGGAATTCGAGTCTCGGCTTTACCAATTATTTTCAATGAGTTGCTACTTTGTGACTACTAGTCAGTTATGAGCCAGCGACTATTATGACTTCTGCAGGCGTAAGCGCCTCTCATCGGACCCCGGAAGAAGATCTGGAGCGCGAGCGGATCCGTGATTTGTCGAGGTTTGTGGCGTTTGGCCAGTATCCTTGTCCCACTGATCACCACTGATCATTTCCATAACAGATATTATTGTACAGTCAGTCAAGCGTTTCCAGCACCCGATGCAACGACTTTTGAGGAGGATGAGACGCCTGCGACATTGACGGGAGATGAACAGCCCACAGGTTGCGAGCTAGCCAAGGACATTACCCTCAACGCACTCGCTCAGCTCGGTGTCCTCCGCTTCAATGCCAACCGCTCCTTCGTGTCCATAATCGACGGCGAAACCCAGCATATCATCGCCGAAGCGACCGGCTCAGTGTCGCTACGAGATAAGAATCGCCACAAACCAGGAGATGGTATCTATCTCGGAGCGCGGTCGCTAGACCTGATCTGGGGCGTTTGTCCCCACACCGTTCGCTTGTTCACAGGCCGCGCGACGGACGAAATCTATACTGATAATGTAACCGCCAATCGAACGCGCCATATTATTCGAGATTTCACCCTGGAGGATCGCTTCAAGGATCGACCATATGTTCTACAGTGGCCGCATATGCGCTTCTACGCAGAGGTGCCTCTATTCAGCGCTTCTGGATACGTTCTCGGCTCCTATTGCATTGTCGACAACAAACCACGGGCAGATTTTGGAGATGATCAGGTCAATGACCTCCAGGAAGTGGCCGACGCCATTGGACTGCATCTGGAGAATGTCCGAATGAGCCGGGCCCATGTTCGGACTGAAGGATTGGTCAAAGGCTTGACAGATTTCGTTAAATACCATGCGGACTTTGATCCTAAAGAGGCCTCTAACCGTGGCCGTCTTCAGTCTGGTGTTAATGCAGCGAATTCCATACCACATGAAATTGCCGTCACCGGTCCGGTGCTTGATGTGCCATTGGGTCATGATGTTCGATGTGTTTCTCCCAAGCCCGAACGATCGCTTTCCTCAGCCGTCACGGGGGAAGGATCTGTGTTTTTCTCGCAGGATCAACGCTCTACGACCGAACTGTCATCTCTATACTCGGGGTTTTCCGATCGACCAGTAATGCTGAGTCCCGGCGAAGAAAAGTCGATGGGTGAAGTATTGAAGTCAGTAGATGCCGGTGCAGCTCCAGGTGTCGATCAAGAGTTCTCGCAGCTATCATTAACCCAGGGCACTCCCATATACGAACGCATTGCATCTATATATTCGCGTGCAAGTACATTGCTCCGGGAATCTATGGACCTGGACGGGGTTGCATTCCTCGATGCCTGTCCAACTAATTTTGCGTTGTGAGTACATCCATCTTTCTATTGCGTGGTATCTTATAACATTTCTTCGCCAGTGTACCCAAAGAGCCAGAAGTTAGGGAGCCGTCGATAGCTGCAGATCCCGGGTTCCCGGCTGCTCCGCTGCCTATCCCTCTTGGGCTAGCTCGGGTTGTGTCGCATGAATTCGACCTTCCGTGCGATACTTTGAGTTGTGCACTAAAGTTGCCATCTAAAGGCAATCCTGGCCCAAATAATCAACCACGAATACCACAGGGATTGCTCCATCAAATGCTCAAGTCTTTCCCCCAAGGTCAGATCCTAAGTTTAGATGAGCCTATTGACGAGGATGATTGTTTCTCGAATGATTACACTAGCGACTTTGATTCTCGGCCTGATCCCAACACTCAAACCTGTGCAAAACACCTTGCACGGTGCCTCCCCGGTGCTAAATCGGCCCTGTTCCTTCCTTTGTGGGATTGGAATAAATGTCGTTGGCTTTCTGGGGTGCTGGTATGGACTACAAGTAGTTATCGAGCTCTTGGGCTGGAGGAGTTACACTATTTCAAGGTTTTTGGTGATTC
This sequence comes from Penicillium roqueforti, assembly GCF_015533775.1. Lineage (NCBI taxonomy): Eukaryota > Fungi > Ascomycota > Eurotiomycetes > Eurotiales > Aspergillaceae > Penicillium > Penicillium roqueforti. Next base: position 216,171 of record NW_024067574.1, read on the forward strand.
TTTGGTTTCTGAAGTTTCTCGAATTCATTGGGCAACTACCGAAAGATCAAAATTCGATTTCATATCCTCTGTCAGCCACGAACTGCGGTCGCCACTGCACGGAATACTGGCGAGTGCTGAATTATTACATGCCAGTTCTCTTAGCTCATCGCAAGAAGAGATGGTGACCATGATCGAAAAATCTGGGATGACGTTGTTAGATACAACGAATCATATGTGAGTCCACCCGAGTAGACATTGGATATAGAAAATGTACTAATACGCCCTAGGTTGGAATTCTGCAAGGTTAACAATTTGAGCCATACGGACAGGATGAATGAAATGATCCCAGAAAATGACACGGCCAATCTTATTTCCGATTTTAACATTAGCCATTTGGTGGAAGAGGTTGCAGACATATTGTACACCGGTCAGCGAGCACCTGAGCAGGTGAGCCAGCTCGCTAAAAGGATGTCGTCCAACAAGGAAGCATGCGATTCGATCAGCAAGGATTCTAGGGCACAAAACCAACTCTCTGTTGTCGTACGAGTTGACCAAACGGACACCTGGATGATTCGCTCCCTTGCAGGTGCCTGGAGGAGAATTGTGATGAATCTTCTCGGCAATGCTATGAAGTGGACCACAGCCGGCTTCATCGAAATAGCGTTATCCAAAGTCAGAGACCGATCGGACTCCCAATCACCGCTTGTGCATCTCTCTATTACTGATACCGGCTGTGGAATCGCGCCCGATTTCATCAAACACAAACTGTTCGCCCCATTCTCCCAAGAAGACCCGCTGTCCGAGGGCGTCGGGCTGGGTCTTAGCATGGTACAGCAATTGGTGATGTCGCTCGGGGGGCATGTCAATGTAAGGAGCGAGATAGGCCTTGGGACTCAGGCCGATGTCTACATCCCGGTTCAATATCTACCTGCTAGTATTGCTCCGGAGGATAGCCTGACACCGACAACCACTCAGCCAGGAACTACCCCAATGCATGCATGCTTGGTAGGCTTCAATGGTTATCCTGACCTCACAGAGGCTCCCACTGGAATTCTCACCGTCGAAAGCAAACGAAATCTTTCCATTCAGAGTGCACTCGCAAATATCTTCATGACAAAGATGAAGTGGAGAATTTCGCTGGCTGACTCCATCGACAAAGCTCGTGGCCAGGTCATTGTCATTGAGGAGGAACTCCTCAGACGAACTATGGATGAAAATGGTCAACTTGTGTCAGAAATGGCAGCTCAAAATGGCTTTGACTTCTTCATCGTGCTGAGCGGCAATGTCCCAATCATACTCGACAGTCTCTCTGTCAACATCATCCGCGTTGCCCAACCGTACGTTACAATTTCTTTACAATTTTTGATATGAAAACTCATCTCTTTTGCAGATTCGGACCACAGAAAATTTACAAAGCCGTTGAAAAAATTATGAAGTGGCGCGAAATCCAAACAAAAGCCTCGTCCCCTGCGCCCGAAGCTGCTTTCCAGGTCATGTCTCCACCAATACAAAGAAAAATCAGTTCAGACTCCGACTCTGACGTCTGTGGTAGAGGGACGTCCGAGTACTCGAATGAAGCAATGAGCTCACCGGGAGGATCAAGCAGCTCCACACCCCGACCATCCAGCAAGCAAGCACTGGCTCATGTGCTCATTGTGGACGACAATGAAATTAATGTCAAGGTACTGTCCCACGTCGCTTCCGAGGTCTGAGCACCGCTAACACAAACTAGATCATGTCCACCTTCATGCGCAAAATCAACTGCAGCTATGACACAGCCCACAACGGCCTCGTCGCATTGGAGAAATACAAATCCTCGAACTTTCACTATGACTTCGTCCTGATGGACATTTCAATGCCGGTGATGGACGGCCTCGTCTCAACGAGCAAAATTCGCGAATTCGAACGCGAACATAATATCAGACCCTCTTGCATCATGGCTGTCACTGGAGTTTCCTCCACTGGCTTCCAGCACCAGGCTACTACGGCTGGTATCGATAACTACCTCATCAAACCCCTCTCCCTTCGCGCCCTCAGAACTCTTATGAACGTTTCATGATACCATCTATTTGAATTTAGAATGGCTGGTCTTTGGCCCTCATTGCACAGCGTGGTGTTGGTGGGTTTTTCTTCGGTCTTCCGTGTGTATAGAAATGAACACGCTATAGGAATTGCGTCCTGCCTTGGTTCCAGTACGTATTTTGATGGGAGTTTCTCAACTTGTACAAAGATAACGTAGGTTCGATGAATGTGAGACACGCCAAGGATCCCCGATCCCCATGTCTCACAAGTACGATGACCCCTGTACTTGTCGAGAGCGAACCATATGCCGCGGATATCTCTGCTCCGTCTCGGCCTTGCCAATATTTACCCCGCGCCTCTCGTTGATCATGTACAACGCATGTCATATTTTGTACATCAAGAAAAGCTCAAATGAACCACATACCTACTGGTTCAATAACGAATGCATAGTGGAAATATTCACCCAAATATCACAAAATTGTCTCATTTCTCATTTAGTCTGTTAGGATTTGTTAATTGTATGGTTAAAAAATAACGAGCCGCGTGAGAGTCGAGTGCGTCCGGGGCCTATCGCATTGTTGCATTGGGGTTGGGGTGTTGAAATCCCATCTTTATGTCGCGTTGGAGGTGTTGAAGAGCCATCAATTCGGGCTGCAAGGGCTGTGAGTCGCTCGGGCTTTGCGTCATGGTTGGCATGGGTCTCGTTCAGTCGCGATCGATCTTCTCTAGAATGAGCAACACTGCCTTGTCGCCGTGTCCCTTTACATAGTCTATAAGTTCCTCAGTAACTATCTTCACCAGGCCCTCCGCCACCAACTTCTCAACCTCGGCTTGGAACCCTCCAGACACCCAGATCTCTTGCAAAATCGTCGAGACAACGACACCCTTATTCTTCGCGACCCGGACGAGCTCTCTCAGAGCAGGATCTGGCCCAACATGACCAAGAGTGAAAGTTCCCACACACGACACGAGATCGTATGTTCCATCCGCCTTGTCAATCGGGCGGTTCATGTCCGCGACTGTGAGATCTCGATAGATGCCAGTCTTTCTTGCGACAGAAAGCATGGCGGGAGACAGATCAATGCCATCAATTGCCTTGGCCTGGGCCATTGAAAGAGCCACTCCGACCAGCCCGGTCCCGCAACCGGCGTCCAATATCACGCTGTTTGTGGCGCCGTTTGAGAGCCCGTGTTTGACGGCGGCTTGAGCGACAAGCACGGGAGCAACGTAGTCCTGAGCACTGTCTCCAACTTCATCGTCATACGAGGCTGCCCATTTCTCGTATAGAGCCATGCAATCTTCGGTGCTGCTGCTGGCGCGGGCTTGACTGAGGTATAGTTCGCTGGCTGAGCTTGAGGCCTTGGCCTGGATTGGAGTTGGGGCCAACATTGTGGATGATTGAGATTGGTGCCGTAAGAGGGGCTTTGTTAAATGGTTCAGGAGATTGAAATATTGCGTGTGTGGTTGCGAAGGGATCTTGGTATTTCTGCCCTAAGAGATTAGAACTGAATGAGTTGTAGACCATTCCCAAGCCCTTGCCGATATTCTTATAGTCATTGGACAGCACTTGGACATATTCTAGAAGTTATGGCGTGATGCGGGGTTATTGATGAATGGACCTGAAAAGAGTGAAGTTTGGTCGATCGATGATGTCGGTGGAACATAGGTTCGAGCGTGCTGAGCCTGGGCCTGGGCCTAGGCATGATGCATGTTCCTACGCTGAGTATCTACGCGGTTGCCGAGGTAATGAAAGCTCATTTTTCTAATTCAATTATCCGCAGATGGAAGATATGAAAAGCAGTAATCATTGCTGTTGATCTGAGGCTCTGCCTTGAGTCGTAGGCAAGACTAGATAATATTTTGTCGGACCTTTCTTCCTCTCTGAAACACAATTATCCACCAGTCATACATGTCATAGGGATTTGTACTTGGCCAATCATCCGATCTGATCTGGACATGTAACCTGTTCTCTTGTTCTCATCCATATCCCCCATAAATTAAGATTAGATTGACGTGGAGGGCCCCACCGGGGTTACCATTATAGCGTCGATCTATTTCCTAGAGTGGCTTGGCTCCATCTTAGCCTCAATTTATTCCGAGGTCGAGTAATATGGGGTAGCTGTGGAGTGACCAACCTCGTTTTCTTACCAGTGCTCCTTGCGTGCACCCATGCATCATTGCCTAGTGATGATTGGGTATTAACTTTTCGGAGGCTTCTAGGCCAACATTACAGTTCAATCCAATAGCAAATAATGCTAGATGCCAAGTGAGAGTGAGAATAATTTTGCCGCGGTAGCCAGATACACTGAAGGTCAGTGATAATACCACTCTGTCGGACTCTGTAGATCCTGTTTGTGTTTGCAGATCACGTGCATACGGTATTTTTCATTTTCGACATTGAGTTTTAAGCCTCCGTGGCACCTTCCGTTTCGGGAACCGAGGTTTCCCTTCATCTTCCAACGAAAGTCTAGATGGAGTAGGAGGTATTATTGACTATATACCAAGATTTATGTGAATACTCACACAACAGAGCAGCTGACTTGACATTGAACAGAGGTAGGAACTACTCCGATCGAGGACGAATCCATGCCTGTTTCGCAGAAGGGCCTCACGAATCGTCTTTTGAGGCCACTCAACAGGGTTGAGCCCGGGTACCTTTCATGAAATCTTGAGGAATCTTCACGATACATGGCTTCCTATTGAGGCTCAGCAGTGCATCTATGGGACATTGCCCTTCCGAGAAGGAAATGTGCTGGATCTTTTACATAGTTGGATCTGTCAGCATTTGGAGGTATTCATGGTGGCTTGACTGTCCTGTCATTGTCATCATCTCTAATGTCTACTTTAGGGGGTTGTAAGACCACTTTCTCAAGTCTTTTTCGATGCCGTCGGAAACAGATCGATAACGAGAATCTAACGGACCCGAATGATTGGAACCACGCTTTCGCTGGTGAAACAAAATATTCCGAGAAGACCCTCCGATTAATCGGATTCTACCTTCACGAAACGAATATATGAAGAGTTTGGAAATACCTCGAGGCTCCCCAATTCTTGGTCATCTTCGGTCGCCACTATTGCCGTTTCATATCTCTTCCAGTTACAAGTCGAAAATAAAGATGGAACGACAACATTCGATATTATTTCCCTTGTGTACACAATCTTCGAGATTGCCGCAGGTCATTCCACCAAATCTCGGCGTAAGCATGATGCCCATGTTCAAACCCGCTACGGCCCCTTTTCTATCAAGCCATCTTGGAAATGGAACACACAACTATGGCCACACATCTCGTTATGGGAGCACCGCCGAGCACGGGCAAAAAGAACCGCATCTTTGAATCAGAGGACTGTCGATCAGGTTTGAGTTGTACCTAAGGCCCAATAATCTACACACCAGGAGACAGTACAATTCCCCGACAATTTCTCCCTCGGGCAGATTAGGAAAATCCTAGCTGGCGCTCCTTACCGAGCAAAGTTATGCTTTCGGCTGCTTTTGTTCCCTAAGAGAAGTGAACAGTTGCGGTGTTTCTTTAACAAGAAGTTGGAAAACAGAGACGCGTCACTTTATGTACCTCAATAATATTGCATGCAACTTGTCATATATCGTAATATGAAGTAATCAATAAAGACCTTAAATCAAAGATTCTCTGTCCGCTCCACAGAAATTGTTTCCCGTCCAATCAACCACGAGTTCGTGACTGCCACTCATGGTCATCTATCAAATACATAGCACTAGTACGGAGTTCGTATCACATGCAACCAAATTGCGATCTTGTCTCCTGTGCACGGGCCATAAATGGTAATATTACCAGAATAGGAACATTGTGGTACGCTATGATACGCTGGAAATTACGAGATCTTTGAACTACGAGGTCTTCGTTATTTTCCCACAATCTTTCTCCGCCATCATATGTCCACCTTTTGTTTACTCTATCTACTTTTTGATAAACACACCTCATATGACAGTGACGATGGGCAAGATGAGGGACAACTCATTCCACTACTTCATGCGGCTGCCTCTGGAACTGCGTCGCATTATCTGGATGCACTGTCTACCGTATCGTATTGCAGAAGAAGACATCCCTGAATGCCTTTTCAACGGCTGCGAATCCAACCAAGCCTGCGACACCCGCAAGACGATGAAACAAAACGCCCAGCAGCCGACCATCACATTCGTTAATAGCGAGTCTTGGCTGGTCGCACTAGAACAGGGACAAATATTGAAATCTGTTGAGATCAATACTCTGGAGTCAATATGGGTACAGCCGCATCGAGATGTACTGCATCTTAACTGGATACGACTATACTACACTATCTGGGGAGTTGATCACGATGCTCCGGGTAGGGCTGACGAGTTCCTATTGCATGCGAAGGATCTTGGGATGCGTCCTTCTGTCATGGCGGAACTTATTCACCCTTTTAACTTGAAGGCGGTGTTAGATGGCGGTGATGGTTCTGATCCGCCCGGTGACCTGTCGCCTTTTCATATCGGCGTATCTGTCATGCCGGTGCTTCCTTATCACTGCATAGAAGGTGATGATATGCGCGAGATGGTCGATGTTCTACCTTGGGCGAAAGGCCAAAGAAGCATGCTAGACATAGCCATGGCGGGGGTTTCTCTACATATCACCAGGGAAGCAGCTCTGAGATCTGGCCTGTTTGGATTATTGGGTGATGCGCCTGTTCAGATGATTGATGTTGACGACAGGGCTCGGTTGAGGGAGTTTGAAGCATTATTCAGGGAACACACATTGGAAAAGGAACCAGCCGTGCAAAAGCTATTCGATGCATTCACAAGCTCGCGATTCCAAAAGGCCACGGAAAAATGGAAAAAAAAGCTGAATGGTATATCCTGGCTTACATGTGGCAGTCGGCACGAGACAGAGAGCTCGGCATTCTTGGGACGAACCCGGGTTCTGCTTGGCTACCTCACCTGTCAGAGGAGAAGAATATCAGCATGTCTCAGTATTTACCCGATGAGAGGCATCCGTGGGTGAAGCAAGCTAGGCAAGTCGCCCCCAAGCTGCGACTGCGGATCATGGTGCGGTATTGTACCAATGAGTGTTGCATAAAGGAGCTACGTCCCGAATTCTTCGGGTATCCATAAGTAGTACTTATTTGGTAAAGAGATATTTCGAGTACCAATTCAACAGATAGAAGAATATGAGCGGCTTTAAAAAGATTCTCTCCTTTGGCGGATGGGCGTTCCACAGAGTCGGGCACGTTCCAGCGCTTCAGAGATGCCACTAAGCCAGAGAATCGCGGGACATTTGTCAATAACCTGGTGAGCTTCGTGAGCTCTCAAAATCTCGATGGTTTCGATTCTGATTGGGAGTGATCTGGTGCACCTGATATTCCGAACATCACTCCCGGAAGTCCTGAAGGAAACAACTCCCTTGCTTTCCTGCAGTTGCTCTGAAGCTAGCTGCCCAGCGGAAAATCCATTTCCATTGCGCTCCCGACTTCTTACTGATACTTGAAGCAGTATCCTGTAAAGGATGTGGCAAAATACGTGGATTACTTTATTTACATGATGATGTATGACTTGCACGGCCAATGGGGTAAGTAACACAGACTTGAGATAAAATTGGCTAGAACGACGTGCTAGGAATTAGAGCGGTCGGGATAAGCGAATCGCCGTTCCGCCTCCTGTGGACACTTGGAGACTGTAACGGTACTCAAATGACCCCAGGAAGATTATAGCAAGTGAAATAATTATAGAAACTATAGGCCTAGGAAAGCCGCGCTAGATGTGTCTACCGCTTTCAAGTGAAGAAACATTCAATCGCAACTGGGTCTGCCAGCGATACCTGCCTGGTAGAGAGGGAATCCATCCGATGCACCGTTTTGCTGGACCAAACCTAGAACAGACATGGCTAAGTTCTCCAGGTGTTTGCTCATGTGGACCACTAGCTTCTTCCAATTATCGAAGGTATTTCCACAAAATCGACACGACTCCTGTGACGTTTGTTTGATCTCTTGACGACACTGCTCGACTATCTCCCACAGTCGATCGATATCTAAGTCTCGTTGGACTTCAGAATGCCTCTCTGAAGTGAGATCATTGGATTTCTTCACCTTCGGCTCGAGCATCTTGTGCTCACGAACTAGATGCTGGACAAAATTGTCTTTGCGAAAGCACTTTTTGCTGCAGTCGGAGTACGAGCAGACCCACCACTCTGACTGCCGGTGCCTTTCGGTCTCGTGGCGCACCCAGTCCGCTTTCCGTTTGAATGATTTATCCTCAGAGCAGTCGGAAAATGTACATGTGAATGGTTGCAAATCTGCTTGAACATGTTTCGACCAGTGGGATGGTTTCAAAAACTTCTTGACCTGAAAGCAGATGGGGCACTCGAACTGAGAGGGAAACAGCGAGACAGGAGGAATGGGAACTGCAGGGGGGAATTCAGCCACAGGCGCTGCTGTTTCGCCCATATCAGAGAGCCGATCAGAATTTCGACTAACGTCCATTCCCTGGAGCAAGCCTGAGGGGTCCTTAGGAAGCTGCAATGAGGATTCCCCGCCTCCCAGAGCAAAACAATACTCGCCTGAGCGGCACGAGCGGTTGGTGACAGCGTCTATATGGTTTCGCTGGAAATTAACAAGAACATTATACCGGCGAAGCTGCTCACTCGCAAAGCGATGGACCAAAGCAGGCTCCAGCCGTGGGTACAAATGCAGAATGTGCTTTTTGAATCCTTCCACGGTAGGGTCGATCAATGGTGAGACAGCAAGGAAGTCCATCGCAAGCCCTGGGTTTTCAACAAGGCTGCGGATATCGCTATCATTGTCTTCAGTCCCTTCAGTATCATTACCCCTGGCTGTATGCTGCGGTATTTGGCCTGAATAGGGCCCGGGATTTGCACACTCGCCAATATTTGCTTTCCCCTTAACACCAGGACCAATCGCCGTGTTCTCCAAACCCTTGTGTAGGGTCGCCAACAGACGGGAAAATTCGGCTGATTTAGGGAGCGAGAAGATTGTCAATCCCGAGTTAGTGTCCACAATATATGGATCTGCTCCCGCTTGGAGAAGAAGCTCTGCCGTCTCATAGTTTCCCCGCCAGCATGCTGCGAACAGAGGTGTGGATCCATAGCGTCCACCTGGAGCATCAACTTCTGCGGAAAGGACAGATGCAAGAATAGCTTTGACGATCGGAACCAAGCCGAATGAAGCTGCATAGTACAACGGGTTCGTTGTCTCGATGGCTACAGTAGGTACTTCAGGGATAAGTGCCTGCACCCATACGCCAAAATTACCTCGACGAGGAAGATATTGAGAATTAAAGAATTTGTTGACGAGTTGATAGTCGCGATCATCGAAACTGCATGATCCGCCATGGGTAGCCCAGAACTGGGCCGCATATTCTAGAAATGGGTGCTCGTGCTCGCGTGATGCGATTGAATCGATGGAGCTTGTATATCCAGACAGAAAATTATCGAGACACAAATAGGTAAGGCTGAGTCGCATTATGATTTGATCGGCGGTTTCGTGATTCAAACTGAAATATCGCACGCTAGAGGAGCGGATCCACTCGGACGTTAGGAAATCCTTGATAGATGCGTGAGATAACTTCACATTTCTAAACTCATCCTGGGTGATGAGTCCCTGACAAATATCGAGAAGGATTTGCGGCGAAACCAGCCTTAAGTCGTCATCCAAATATGTGCACGTCTTCTCTAGTATGACTGCTTCGCTCAACTCGGGTAGGGTGAGCGAACGTTTTGAGAAACTGAGCCAAAAGAGGGCGTTGCGGCTGAGTTCCCAGTCACTTGGTGGGATTCGCTCTAAGATGTGTATATATGTCTCTCGTAGAGTTTTTGGCAATGTTTGCAATGCTTCTCGAATTGACTTGGCGGTCCGAAGTGAGCCGAGGGTTTCCAAAGAAAGCTGGGTCCAGCGAAATCTGCAAAAATGGGTCAGATACGAAGATAGTATTTTAGTGTGATACTGACGATCCATCAGCTCCTTCCAGAATAGTCGTCCAAATCTGATCTTGGAGACGCGTGCTCAGATTCCTGAGCGTCTCGTCTTGCTGCAGTCTGAAGCGTATGAATACGTCGATATCGTCTCTGACAATTTCAGCATTCATATGAATTACATTGGCATGCTGTCCGGGGATCAGATTGGCCGTTCCAGTTATGAGAATTCGAAGGTTTGGGGCCAAATTCGAGATTTTCAGAAGAGAACGTATTATGATCTCTTTATAAACACTCTCATTAATTGCATCAATAAGAAGAATGACTCGTTTACCACCAGAGCTAATCTTGATGATGGCATCTTCAATGGCACCAATGTCGATTGGACGTCTGTATGCACTTGACTTTGTTGTCGCTTTGAAGAGCGGCCAGATAGACTCTAATACCGAGGGAATCGATTCAGAGAGCTGGACTAGGAGCGATCCTAGAATGTTCACCGGCTCTTGAAAGGCAGTGTCGTCAAATTTACAGTAGAAGTAGGCAAAGACCAATCTATGGTCATTTGAAGACATCCGTACCAGCTCATCGACAGTATGAGCACTATAGAATGTTAGCTCAATAACCACTCAAGAACATGGAGGACTTGCAAAAGTGTTGTCTTTCCGATTCCAGCTATGAAAAGGTGTTAGACTATCTCAGTGTATAATGGGTCAGGGCGTACATTTGCCTAAGAGGACGAAAATGCTCCGATGAGTGCCATCATTCCATAGCCAGTCATTCAAAATACCATCAATGAACCACTTTCCTGTGTGATTTGCTCGCAAATTCGAGGCTTGCAGATGGATACTACTTGGGCTGACAGGAGCCAACCATCGGGAAAGCTCTTCGTGGGCTGTACGGATCATTTCATCATTTCGTACTTTCAGATCTTGTTCCAGAGATTTTGCGAGGCTTGTGATTTCACTGTGCAAATCTCGCTGGAGGCTATTGCTATCACTTGTGATAACAAGGATCAACCAAGATTTTACCCTTTCTAGGCGGGTGAGGTGCGTGTTGAGTTGTTCCTGGGTGAACGGCCATTCCAGTTTTTGCTTCACTCTCTTGAATTTGTTCGCTGGCTCTTTAATGTCTGAAAGGAGAACTTGAAGAGACTCATTTGTTTTTTGAAGGATGCTCATCAGAGGTTCTGGGGTGATAAGAGACAGTGGTCCTAATTTTGTAGGTCGTGGAGGCTCAACTTCCGAGTGAAGATGTTCTAGAATTCCTTTGAGAGCGAAAAGCTCCTCACTTAATCTTCGAATATCGGAGCTTGCATCACGTACGCCTTTTGCATATGCTATGAGGCGGGGGATGATGCTGCTAATGTCGATGATCAGCGACGTTATGGAAATAGGGTCAGCCATGGTTTCCAAAACAATGAAATGCCATGCACATATTTGGAAGTCTTTCGAAACTGGGAAATCAGGCGGGCTGTCCTTGTCCCACGGAGTGCGTAGTGACGTCAAATCGGTTGAGAATAATCTTGTAGGAGCGGGTTGAAAAAAAAACTCGCTGGTGGACTTGGGGGCGGCAAGGTATTAGGGGATGCACGGATATCAAAGCAAGTGGAGACAAATAAGCCAATAACATCTAATAACTAAGGTGATGAGCAGAGAAGTGAGCAGATGGAGTCCTTCCTCACATCCCTCAGCAGTCTCCCACCGCTTCCTGCCAAAGCTCTCCTCCATCAACATCCAGATACCTCCGTAATGGCGCCAAGACTACCTCTTTCAAAGCTCGGAAATATTCAGAATATGATATCGAACAAATCACTGACTGCCGCGCAAATGGTCAAAGCTGCTGACTGCAGTAAGCGTCTTATCATCAACATCAAGAACAACTTTCGCCGGTTCGAAAATGTAGAAAGTTCGAGTCTTGTCACGAAGACAAAACATAACACCTCCGACGAAAGAAGCACTGTGCGATCGCCTCCTCGAAAAGCCTGGGCTATATTTGGATGATATTGTTACGATCTAGTGATCGCACTTCGCATGTATTTGTACTATTTGCATTTTCGCTCGTAGATAAGTGGATGTGATGAACGAACTGATTTCAGACGGACAGGCTGGTCTCCGTTAGGCGCGGCACCATTTCAGATAGCTATTATTCCATCGCGACAATCGTAGCGGTACCAGATACTACTAAGATGGAATTATGCTCTCTTCTATAGCCTGATGGTTGGTGGTTTATATTAATCAACTCAGTGAGCGGTCAGTGTGAATGAATCTCACAGACACACGAATTGTCCAGGGGTCAATTGTGTTAGCTATTGCAAGTGTACTGGTGCACGATATCCAGGAAACAGTTTCTAGAGGATGAACTTTGATTTGCTGATGAAGCCTGTAAGATTGCCAAGCCTACCTGTTGAGGTGCCAACAGCCGTGCACTGCCCCGGGGCTCGTGCTCGACATCTTCGCCCTTTTGTACATCAGCCCCCCTCTTCGTCATCCTCCAACCATGAGTTCCAATTTATATCAATTGTATAGGCCGTGAAACGCAATGTCTGGGCTTGAAATCGTCGGGGTCGTTGCCAGCACCTTCCAACTCGCAGAGATTGGAATCAAACTCTCGGTCAAGCTTTGTTCCTTTTACCGCCAGATCAAAGATGCGGATAATTCCGCACAGCGTCTTGCAAGTGATGTCTCACTCACTTGCAGTATCCTATATCAATTAGGCAAGATCTTGGAACAGGACAGCCAGACAAAGCTTTGCTCCCAGCAGGCCTTTCTGACGGCCCAGGAAGTCTTGGAGGAATGCGAGAAAATCTTCAGTCAAATAGACGAAGCAATTCAGAAGAAAGATCCGAGTTCTGGTAAAAGCAAATGGGAACGTGGCACACGGAGGCTTACAATTGTGATACTTGGTCCCGATCTTGACGTGTTGAACTCACACTTGGACAAGTTAAAATCGACCATGTTGCTGATGCTGAATGTGATTATGTATGCAAGAGAAATTAACCGGTATGTCTCATCTAAAGTATCTCTCGAGATCCACGTTGTTAAACTCCATTGGGTAGGACATCCGATCATTCTTCGCTCGAATGCCAACGCCAGTTGATTGAAACGCTTCTCCGGGAGAAAGCCGAAACTGAAGCTAGGTTAAAGAGACTCATCAATGTGGCCGATATTCGTTCAGATTGCGATGGAGTGGGTAGATTGTCGTCTTCAACACTGGGTGCGAAACCTAGCATGAGAGTGTGGCAGCGACCTTCAACCGGAAACGAAATTGACAAGTATTATGACCTTGTCAAAAGTCTACTAAATCAAATCGATGCTTGTCAAATAAACTTTCAACAAGATCGCCATTTGAGGATTAGAGATGGAGTGGTGAATGTTCACAAGGCCGAACTTGCCATATTTCAACAATCCCATGGAAAGGCAGCGGCACAGGCTTTTGATTGCCCCTATTTCAGAATTAGCCACCGAGGAAGGGACAGTTCTTTTACCCCAAAGCCGAACTCCAACATCCCCTCTCAAACGGCTGAGGCGTCAACGAAACGATCCACCTTGATCACATTGGGAAATTGCCATTCTTTTGGGCGCAGCCCCTTGCCTGCTATTCGTCGAGCCTCCACCAGTAGTTTGGATCTTGAGGCCGCTCATAAAATGTCAAGGAATCACCCCGGTTACCGTGAATACACTAAACTTGAGCTTAAAGAACCTATGGGGGAAATGTTCATCAACCAGTCCAGCCCAAGAATTAGAAGAAACTCAGCATCCGCAGCAGACCTTCATGAAACTTCTGTTGGCTTCTCAATGTCCGATCTGCACCCTGTGGCCAGCTTGGGTCGAGCTCGGTCTCCGGGTCCTTTACCTTCAACTTCCAATCAATGTGTGGCCCCGCGCGAGCAGTTTGATAGAGACTACCCTCTCAACCCGCGCTATCCTACAGCGAAGTATTCGCTTGATCGGCCTCTCAGCATGACTGTGATGGACGAGCATCCCCACATGCTGCGTAAAGAAAGACCTAACCGGCCTCAAGGGCCCCCATCAACTTCTGTGGGATTTGACAATATTCGCGTCAGAGCCCGACCATCCACATACGCCAACAACGGAGGCCACGACCTTGCTCCAATAGCCTTACCCCACGAGTCTGACGATAGTTGCGATACGTACCCCGACAGGCACCGTCGGCGTCGCCGCATACATCGCTGCGAGAGTGATAGGCACGGCGGTAGTCGATCCCTGGAACAGAAAGCACTTGATGCCAGCAGTTCGAAACTGGTGGCGACCTCAGGTAAGGAAAGTCCCAAGAAGCGTGTTGCGTGGGATACTTTGGAAGATCTGATGCTTTCCTGGACGACACTTCCCCGGGATATGATTCGGCTATGAGAGGACGCACGAAGCAGATGTTGAAACGCGTCAATAATGCCTTATTCCGTATTTTGTGCCACCCACCCTCGCTACGCGACCGAGTACGGGGTATGAACCTCAACCAGAATAATATCTTCACGTGAATGAGTGCAGACCATCTTTTGCTTTTGGACTCTTGGTTATCATAGCATGCAAGGAGTTGGGTTGTAGTAGAAGTTATGAATTAGGGCTTGGGTAGGTGGCGAAATATATATGCCATTACTATCTGCTGAGTGACAGTGTTGGATATGGAAGCATCGTCTCAGCTTCACAAATTGATCTGTACATTCCCACAATGGGTTTATTTACATCTCTTTTGTTATACAAAACGTGCCGTCTGGCCATAATCACTCGGCCGATCCTCTACCGTAACGGCAACTCCATAATTAACCATTATATTCCGCTCGTCGCTCGGATATGCCAGTTTCTCCTGACTGCTTGACGGACTGGTAGAACGGTATGCACTCGCCGACTGGTACGACTCCTCCTTTCCCCTGAAGCTATTCAAAGGAATATCCGTTCCTCTGAAAGTACCCGAGTGGTGCGATGGTATACCAGTGCCTCTACGGCCCCGGAGGTTGTACGAGTCATACGGGTAGGATGTCTTGGAGGGCGAGATAGCAGCTTTCAGGACGCGATAAAGGCCGGGGCAACAACCGATCATAACGGCTAGGAGAATGGCAGTTAGTAAAACGATTGAATATGCAAGTGGAAAAGCGGGAAATATAAGCATACCGATTGATGCCTCGATGGTTCCCCATAGCGCTAGCCATGATGGAGCGGGGACTCCATTTTCAGTATCACCTAACTGAACGACGCGGATGGTGGAAATGATGATACACACCCAGCCAAAACAGAATAGCCCGCCAATGCTCAGCTTTTGGCGGCTTTTCATCTGCAGATTCCAGATCAGGCGGATTGGGAGGATCATGACTTAGCGTCGAGTTAGCTCAGTTTAAGGAATAAGGAGCATAGCACGTACTTGCTATGTCAGTGGCTATATCCACCCCGTATGCGTAGTACAAGCTGATAACGGCTGCCCGATGGTCGCGTGGAGTGTTGCATTGGCCTGCAGTAAACCAGGCATGGAAGCTCGAACATGAAAACCACGATGAGAGAATGCAGCCAATGATAAACTGAAAACAGTGTCGTCAGTAATTTGAACACCAGCATTCAGACGAAAAATCCATACCAGGACACAAAATCCCATAATAACCCACCAGGCGATAATGTACTTCTTTCCAACCAACAACCTTTTATACATCGCCAAGAGCGAGAACTTGATCATCCACAAGCAGAGCCATAATGAAGATGTCGTGACAAAAAAGACAGTCTGTAATCGGAGTCCATCTTCCGAGATGGTGGCATAGGGTGGAATCGTTCCGGCACCGACTGCTGCTAGTCGAAAGATGACAGGAGAGATGTAGATATAGAGAATGCTCAATTCCAAGAAGAATATGTAAGCGATAATCAGAAGGTAATCTTCACCCTTGAGGTCTTTGTAACTCCGAATGGCACCAGCAAAACGAGTGCCTACAACCAGCGAGGTCAGTACAATCAAGGCAATGCCGGCACCTTTAATAGTTTCGGGCCCAAAAGTGCCCGTAATGGCCTCTCCCATCCTTTATTGCGAGACTGAATTTTAGAAAAGTACGACAGGGACCGCGCGGGCCCCTGTCACCCATATACATCGAGCCATTTCACCAGAACTTTAACGAACGCATGGCGGCCGATATCTTGAGTTTGAGATTCACAGATGGGCCACCTACAGCCACCTTGTGCAAACTTCGAGGGGTGCATGGCTTAGAATGAACAGGGATTGTAAAACATGCACGAGGGGCAATATACGAATCTCTTTCGAAGGCCATTGTTGAAGATGCATGCCCCGCCAGCCCTGGGCCAATGATAGAAGAAATATATAGTGCCGGTGGGGGGAGGGCCCGCGCCCTCAGCCACGGCGGTTGTGCCTCCCGTGGCCATTGGGGGAGCCGATGACGGGCCGAGGCGCACATGGAGGGGCCTGGGAGAGAGAGGAAAGAAACAGATCTAACTAGACAGGCCCATGGCGTGAGTCAGTATAGCCGTATCCAGAGAAAGATTATCCAGTTGATCTTGAAAGGAACAAAAGACAGGACAGATCTCGGTTAATGCCAGAAGGCTGGGGTGAAAATTCGAATTGAGTTTGGACTTCTGAAACTAAGCCCTGCATAAGCCCCGGAGCCCTCCGGAATCCGGGCGATGGTGTTCTGCGTTGGCCGCTCGCTTAGAAAATTCATATCCCCTATCTTTTGAGAGTCACTTGCGACTTGAGGAAAAGAAAGAAAAGAAAGAGTTTGTAACAGATAAATACAACTTTACGTAAGAATAAGATGGACGAGCGAAACAATCGCTGCCGGTGAATCTAGAAGCAAACCCACAAGTCCATTGTTATGAGCTTCAAGCTATGTAGCTTAACCCTTCGGGCTGCGCCGCTTCGCTTAGATCTGGAAGCGAGATTATTATATATACGCGTTAACGAAAGCGAATAGCCTAGTCATACTATACGCCAATTATACGGCCCCGTTGATTAGTTACTTAATGACACCTAATGCATCTCCGGAACCTCATCGGATCAGAGCGCAGGGGAAGTTAAAAAACAATAAGCTCCCCCCACCTTAGTTTCTTCTCCTTTTTTCTTTCCAAGCCATTGAATTTGTCTATATATCACGTTCGTTTCTGTTTGGGTTACTTGCATAGCTTTTGGATCATGCATATTTCGACCTTTATTGGCGGGCTATCCGCGATTTGCGGATTGACCCTAGCCCAGACAACTGTGACCAGCCCGGTCATCGAAGCGGATGATTTCAGCGTCACTGGCGCATTGGAGGATCTCGGTGTGGATGTGTCGCAAATTCCTGCATTGGAGTCATTCACCGCCATTGAGACACGGTCAACCGATAAGGCCTGTGCAGCTGCTGTAAGTAAGCTCGCAAGCCATCGAGCAATAATTTATTCTAAATCTCTCTTAGTGCGCAAGTTTGGGATTCCTTTTTGGCTCCAAGGTTGCTGCTCAAGATACTACTGGGTACAGCAACTTCACTAGCTCGTTCTGGTCAGTGCAGCAAGAAGAGGTCCAGCCTCGTTGTATTTTCCGTCCTACCAAGAATACGGAGGTCAGCACTGCAGTTTTACTTTCCCGGTTGACAGGCTGTGAGTTTGCTGCTCGCAGTGGCGGCCATGCGGCCTTTACCGGGGCTTCCAGCGCGCCTGGCGGAATCAGCATCTGGTTCAAGGATATGAATGCCGTTACCCTGAACGCAGACAAGACAGTCGCCTCAATTGAGCCTGGAAATAACTGGCTCACTACCTACACTGCCCTCGAGCCTTATGGATTGGCCGTTATTGGAGGTCGTGCCGCCAGCATTGGTGTTGGTGGCTTTGTTTTGGGTGGTGGAATCTCCTATCACTCCAACCTGTACGGATGGGCTTGCGATAATGTCCACAGCTTTGAGGTAAGAATATACATCTGTCATACCTTTTGCCGAATGAATTACTAACAAATCCTGTTTAGGTCGTGACCGCTAGTGGTCTGATTGTAACCGCGAGTGAAACTTCCCACGCTGACCTATATTGGGCTCTGCGCGGCGGTGGAAACAACTTTGGCCTTGTCACCAAGTACAATATGTACACCATCCCCTCGCCAAAGCTTTACGGTGGTGCCAGAACTTTCCTCCAGACCGAGTTTCCCGAGGTTATCAATGCTTGGATCAACGTGATCAACAATGCCACCATTGACGGCAAAGCCCAGCAATACGTCGCCTTCCTCCGGACCCAAGATATGAACCTTGCCTCTGCTGAGTTGACCTACGTGCACAACGACCCCAACCCCGAAATCTACAAGCAATACAGAAGCATTCCCGCCATTTCCGACACATCTAGTGCCAAGACCCTTGTCGAGTACGTCGAGTACCTTGAGAGCGAGAACCCATTCGGTCTTCGCGAGGTGTACTGGCCTATCAGTGCGGCTCTCGACGAGAAATTTGCCAACTGGGTGGTGGATCTCTTCTACTCGATGATCTCTGAGGTGGCCGATGTCGCCGGCGCCCAGCCCGTGCTCATCTACCAGGGAATCACCGAGGCCATGTTGAACAATATGAAGAACCACGGCGGTAACGCTCTTGGACTCGCCGGCTCATCTGGCCCTGTTCACCTTTTGCACATTTCTTGCTGGTGGACGAACGAGGCTGATGACGAGACTATCTACGCGTTTGTCAACAAATTCATGGAGAAGGTCATTGCTGAGGCTAAGAGCGTCGGAGTCTTCAATGAATATGTTTACATGAACTACGCCAGCATGTTCCAGGATGCTGTCGCTGGATATGGTGCTACTAACAAGGCTCAGCTGAAGAATATTGCCAAGAAGTACGACCCCAGGGAGGTTTACCAAAAGCTCCAGCCTGGTTACTTCAAGCTTGATGGTCCTCCTGTGACTCCATCTTTCTAGATGGACTTGACGAGAAAAATGTACATCATCTACCGCGGGATATAACTGTATGTAGAATGCATCTTGATGATAGCATATTATCTATATCATAATTTAATATCTGTGAATTATATACATATTGATTATATCAGGAGGCTTGAAGGATGTTGTAGAAAAAAGAAGCGGCTCGGGTAGAAATCCACGGTTCCACAAATGGAAACCCTGGTTCCATCCCGACATATCCATGGGTCATGGTCAATTTGCATAGTTAATGATGGGGCTGTACGACGTCGGGATGGGTCTTGTTTCCCGGGCGGAAAGTGTCGGGCATACAGAAGGGTTTGAGGAAAGAGTATGGGGGCCAGTCATCGGGCCGAGGTGGTTGCTGCCGTGGCGAGAAAATCGAGAGAAGATGCTTGATTCTAGCGATGCATCTGACAAATTCATGGAGGTTGTAAAGCTCTGGCAAGACGTCCGGCCCAACGCCCATATATAGCCTCGATATGATGGCCCGGGATTTTGGTATCGGGATTCTGCGTATTCTCCAAATTTCTAAAGTGAGGCTGTACGTGATGATCATCGCCCGGGTGTCCTCTTTCAGGTGGATCCCAATCTTAGTTAGCCCAGTCAAGATGCTCCAAGATGTTAGGGGACTTAACAGGTTTACGAGTCGACATTCCCCAAGTGCGATACCAGCCCCTGGAGCACCTCGCTTGTCCATTTGGTTACATGGGAACCAGATCGGCGACCATGACTCGAAAGCTAAACACACAGCTTGCACTTGCCCTCACGCAACGACTGCATCTGCTTGTGTCATCTAGCTCACACCACAATTTAAGGTTGTGGCACCGGTCGCAGGCTTGCCGCGAGCGCTATTCGGACATCCCACTCCGTGCTTTTGGAAATATTCAGGAGTGGATGGGCTGAGAAATGCGAGAAGCCAACACAAACTGGGGTCTATGTAGCTTGCGCTGAAAAATGGCTCGAGTTGATGGCTGTGTCTGACGGTGTGAGGAAACACGAGTTGGAGTCTGGAAGCTTTCCATTTGGCGACGTGTTTCTCCCGTCTACCCGCGACCCACGTGCTGATCTCCCTTTCGGGCGGGGTGTACCTCGATAACTAAGAAATCTACAGCGACGGAACTAAGCAGGTCAGACAACTTTCAATGATATTCTTTAGCATACACTTTACATCTATATATTTAGCAGCATGCCCAGGTAAAGGAGACCTTCGTGGAGGTATCACACATGTGTATCCTGTAGATAACTAAGATATTCCTAGTTAGGAAAGTCCGTAGTCGGAAGAACCTGGCATTAGTCCTAATTGGGACCACTCGGCGACTTTGGACCAATCACAGGCCCGGATTCCCTCGACCGGAAAGGGGAACATCTATATCCATGGATATGTTGTACAACGAGAAACCTCCCCCAACCTTCAGCGTCGGCTTGTTGACAAACGCGTCGTCTCTAACTCCAAACCAACTCTCGGTGGCCTACTTTTCAACGTGATCCGACTGTTACTAGGATATTATTTTCTTCGTTCACAACATACAACATTGGCGTGACTTCCCAGCATGCCAAACACTTTGACAGCATCGACACTGCCCATTGAGGACAAACAGGGGAGGGGATGGCGCTTTTGGGCGATCTACCTCTCGCTTTGTGTGTCAATCTTGTTAGCTGCGGTTGAATCGACGGTCACGTCCACCGCGTTGCCATCTATCTCCGATGAATTGCATGCGGGAAAGGATTATGTTTGGTTTGTCAACTCGTATTTTCTCACCAGGTGAGTTGAAAGATGAATCCAAAGACTTCGAGGAAGCTGATCTGACTCTTCGGGTTTCAAGTGCGTGCTTTCAACCGCTTTTCGGACAGACTGCAAATATCTTCGGTCGACGATGGTTGATGATCGGCGCGGTGGCATTTTTCGTACTTGGCAGCGGTATAAGCGGTGGTGCTATCAACTCTGCCATGATGGTTGCTGGGCGAGCGATTCAGGGCATTGGTGGGGGAGGTATCAACGTCCTGATCGAGCTGATCGTCAGCGATTTGGTCCCATTGCGCGAACGAGGAAACTTCATGGCCATGATCTTCGCGGTGTTCTCTATTGGAACATCCCTTGGTCCGTTCGTCGGTGGTGCTCTAGTACAACACAGCTCCTGGCGATGGGTCGTGAGTGCTTAATATACTTCACACCAAGTCAAGCTCACCTAGCTAACCCATGCATCAACAATCAACAGTTTTATCTAAATCTCCCAATTGGAGGAACGGCACTCGTTCTTCTGTTCTTTTTCTTACACGTCAACTACAAACAAGAGCCCTGGGAGGAAAATATCAAGAAGATCGATTATCTCGGCAATGCACTACTAATGACGTCCATCGTCTCTATCCTACTAGCCCTCACCTGGGCCGGTACCGCCTATTCCTGGTCTAGCTGGCGCATCATTATGTGTCTGGTGCTAGGATTTGTTGGCATGGTCATATTCCACATTTACGAGGCCAGCCCTTGGTGCCCAGAGCCCATGATGCCACCGCATATTTTCGGCAACCGCACCTCCTTCGCCGCTCTGATTTTGTCTTTCATCCACAACATGCTCACCTTCTGGGTGGTCTATTTTATGCCTGTGTACTTCCAGTCGGTGAAGCTCTCTACCTCGGCCCGTGCTGGTGTGCAATTTTTACCTACCGTAATCCTTGCTGTTCCGACTGCTATAGTCGGAGGTGTCGTCCTCAGCAAATGGGGCTTCTATAAACCAATTCACATCTTTGGAATGGGTCTGTCCCTTGTGGGGCTGGGGCTCTTCACACTCCTTGACGCAGACTCAAGCGATGGAAAGTGGATCGTCTATCAAATTATCACCGCCATAGGTCTGGGTATGCTGCTCACAACGATACTGCCTGCAGTTCAGGTTGGCCTCGAAGAAAAGGATGTTGGGCTAGCCACGGCTACCTGGGCATTTGTTCGTAGTTATGGTGCCATCTGGGGAATTTCAATCCCGGCTGCCATATTCAACACACAATTTGGGCGACTGTCAAGCCGCATATCAGACTCTTCTGTTGCTGCACAGCTGGGAGGTGGAGAGGCATACTCTCATGTATCTGCAAATTTCATCCGGTCCCTTGAGCCGCAAGTTCGCGACGAGGTGATAAGTGTGTATTCTGATACTCTGAAGCTGGTCTGGCAAGTGTCTCTGGGATTTGCTGCTCTAGGATTCATTGTCATCTGGTTTGAAAGGCAGATCAAGCTGCGCACCGAGTTAGAAACAGAGTATGGAATCCAGGTCCCGAAAGAGGACAAAGACAACAAGGAAGCTGTTGAGGCATAGGCAGAACTTCAATGAAAGAATTCGTCTATGGCCATGGGGGATCTGCTCTCGGATATTGCTGTAGCAAACAATGCCACAGAAAATTATTTCGGCATCGCCTTCTTACCATATGTGTAATATCATACTTACTTTGTCTTTTCTTCCCACTCGCAAAAATGCATATCCTCAATTTCACCACCCTTATGGTTCTCATCACCATGTACTGTGCATTCGTCTCCAGCCATCCAAGTCCGACAGATCTCTGAAACAATGAGCCTATGGTTATGGAATCACAGTTACATCCCACAGGCAATGGCAGTCTCATACCAGATGAGGCTCTTCAAGGCAATTATCTTGCAGCAAGGAACGACGATATGGCAATTATGATGTTGCTAATTCCGGGGGAATGCAAGACGGTGTTGAAAAAGGCCATTCTAGTATCGAAAGCGGCATTTGAGTGGATAAAGAAAAAAGTCTGTGAAGACTATAAGTGCAAAGTCGCATTCGCGCCTACTTATAGAAGGTACCCTGATCTTATCAAGAATCACATTATTATGGACTGGATATTTGGCACTATGAAGAGAAACGACCATCCTATTCAGAAGCTTGGCATTCATCCAGATGAGATATTTGACAGGATCGTTAAAAAGTGCATCGAGGGAGATTTAAAGATCATGGGAATTAAAAATGTCTGTTCTGCCAGCCAAGATAGCTTCAAAGACATCAAATCATGCGTTATTAGCAAAGTGATGGAGTATGTACCCCAGAAGACTTCATAGGCTAGGAAAGCATATATAATTGCACTTCAAAAGAACCTGAACCTGGTTGAGAAGACAAGCCACCTAATAAGGGCAGCTGTCATAGTTGAGTCTTATATTTCTTTTTTTCAATGACTTGGTTAAGCTGATAAATATATAGATGAACAAACCCGTTTTCAAGCCGAATTGGCGCAAATTGGTATCTGATTTCAAGAACAACAAACTGTGTGGGAAATAAAGACATATAAGGCGAGTGCTAGGAAGGCAGCATGAATAACTACATTGCACAGTTGCTGGCTATTGAAAACAGTCTGTTTAGGAGAGGCAAGGGCAGATGCAGGTATATGATAAAACTTTCTATTCTGACTACTCTTCCTAACCATTATTAGGTTAATTATGGGCTTATAGTTATCAAATCATAGTACTTCAACATACTACTCCGTATATCAAGGGTCATTCGCATCTCATGCGACTTGAATAATATATCGAAATGTGATTTCTTATTTTTACTTTAGTTTATCTATTTATTAAAGAGGGGTTCTTAGGAGAGGGGCACCGACAGCCCTGCCTGCGAAACAGGTGTGAGAGCAGAGTCATCACTGGGAGTAGTAGGGTGCTAGAGAGGAGAAGTGGAAGTCTGCATTGCTATCTAGGCCTCGGGAGTGCTTTTATGCCACATAGCCGCTTAGTCATCTTGCTCTGGAAACCCCCACTGCATTAGTTAGTTAACAGCTAACTAGTTAGTCATTAACTAGTAAAAGATCTCACCAAGGAATAAAATATTCTCTCCAATGTTCTCCAGTATCAGCCTCTTTGAACTTGTCAATACCACCGACAACGCCGTCTTGGTCCACTTGCCAATCACCCATTTCCACCCGTTCAGCCCAGCTTTCTAAAACTTTGTGTAGATATGAGCTACGCGAATCCCAAGGTAAATAACCACTATAGCCACTGAAAAGGTCTGCCTGGTAAAGTTGATCAGGCCGTTCGGTTCCCGGAAACCTAGCATTTTTGAATGGTATACCATTGCTACCTCGAGCAAACCCATTGCTTCCAATGCTGAAGGGCAGCAGGAGTCGACTCTGGTTACCAGATTGCCAGTTGAGATTTTTGTCGGTTGGTTCTATGTACAAACCAGATGGAATGTTCTCTGCCCTTCCGTCAGGAAACCAGGGCCGATTCAAGGGCGACTTGTTCTCCCTCTCCCCTCGAAATAAGAGTAGAGGGTATAATGGTATCGCCTGGTCGGTATTATGCAAGCCTGGAATCTGACGTTCGGCAAGTGGTTGATTTGTAAATTCGACCGGATTTTGGAGTCGAATACCGGGGGCAATATAGCGAAAGGCGAGACGCCGGATGGGAAGAGCCGAGAGAAAACATTCGATAAACGAGCCCGTTTCTATGAAAGATGCCTTGATAACCAGTTCGGAGTATGGGAGAGCTATTCCACAATCATACGTCGAATGTATCAAAGTTGATGGAAGTCGAATCTCGATAGCATCAAGAAGACGAGTAAAGGCACTGACTGCCCTCTCCACATCCATTGGGGTATATTGGTGAATCTCCCAAGGGAATACTCCAAAAAAATGATCCACAGATTCCTTTCGACGATCCGAATATGTTGTAATTTTGCCCTCATCCAACATGTCTAGATAGGCTTTCAGAATGTTTTGTAATGGCCGCCATGGCCACCGTTCCCTATCAGACCAGATCATATCTTCCCAGACTGGGACAAAAGAGGCAAGCTCAGTTTCTTGATCGAATCTATCTGGCGTATAAGTATTCGTCTTCCCTCAATTGTACTAAAGCATAAAAGGACTCTCACACTATCCCGACTTCTTCGTCACTCTTTGTTCGTGTTGAGGGATATAGCCACACATAACGATCACCCCACGATCCGAGTGAAGATTCCGGAGCAAAAAGTTCATGTTTTCCATGAAGCGCTACGAGGTAATAGAAGAGATGAAAATTTGAATCAGGGTCAAATATAGTGGCCTTCGCCGACCGTAGGAACCTGACCAAGTTCGGATTCAGGCGGGATGCGAGATCGAATGGAATTGGCGAGAACTCTTCCCACCAAGTTCTAGACGGGATCGAGGCGACATCCCGTCCAGCCCCAATCCATGCCTGTTTAAGGATCTGGTTGTGAAGTTGGGCCGATAAATGGGGGTCAAATGTAGTGAATGACATATTGGCTAAGACGTAGGTCTTGAGAGACGCCAGGTCGATCTTAAAGTAAGAAATAATGCATTCAACTAAATAAGTAAGATAGATAGAGAAGATAGAGAGAGAAGAAGCAGGTTGCAAAGTGGGAAGCGGCCTGCTTATATGGTTGATCTTTGCAAACAAACAAATAATGCAAACTTCGAGCGCTCGCTTAATCTCGCCTAGAAAGCAGACATTGCAATTGTGACAGATCTTCCCGGACCTCGGGAATTCCGGTGGGAGATGTAGAACGAGCGGAGCGGTACGGAGTACTTCGACACAGATAGGCAACTACCTCTAGAGACAATTTTCGAACATAGCACATAGATGAGCTGTTTCTGCCCTCTTCTGATGCATCCCCTAGCATCGTCAAATATTCAACTGCTCCGGCACAGATACTCAGGACTATACGGGTAATCCAGGTAGCCAGTTTTCGTGAGACACGTATAGAATGAGGAGCGATCGTATTTCTGTAGGGCGATGCCATTCTTCATCCGAAAAGGGAGATCGGGCGTGGAGGTGAAGTATCTCCCAAATCCAATAGCAACATTGTCATAGTCTGCATACACCATTTCAATCACCTCTGGGGCCGACGTCGCATCATATCCGCCCGCCAGGATCACTGGCAGGGACCTCCCCCATACCTTGACAAAGGTGAGGTGGTTTGGATCAGGGTGAGTCGTCATTTGGTCCAACCACCGGGAGTTGGCGAGGTGTAAGTACGCAATGCCGAGTTGTCGAAGCTGCAGGATGAGGTATTCAAACTGGGGAACCAGGTCACCCATGATACCCATTCCGGAATACTGGCTCCACGGGGAAAGCTTCATGCCAACTCGATCCGGACCGATTGCATTAATTACCGCCATGGTAACTTGGAGAGCGAACCGTGCTCGATTCGGAATGTCTCCTCCCCACTCGTCGGTCCGCTGGTTGCACGAGGCCTGCGTGAACTGGTCGATGAGATAGCCGTTGGCGCCGTGGATCTCCACCCCATCGAACCCGACCTCAATGGCATTTCGTGCTGCTTGCGCATAGTCAGAGATGTACTTCTGAATCTCCTCTTCGTCTAGCGCGCGTGGGGGCTGGCACCCTGGCTCTGCCGCAACAGCACTGCTCGACACCTGTTCAAACCCTCGGGATGCGAGCAATTCCGGGTCGGCAGATCGGCCGGTAGCATAAATCTGGCAGAAGATATAACATTCTTTGGCATGAACCTGGGAAACAACCTCTCTCCAAGCTTCGCATTGTGTCTTACTCCATATCCCTGGGATATGTGCTTCGCCAACTGAGTTTGGGCAAATATTCGTCGCTTCAGTAATCAACAGAGCCCCCGGATCAGATGCTCGCTGGGCGTAATATTCTTTCACAAACGGCAGAGGCACAGCAGCCTCATCAGCTCTATATCGGGTGGTTGGCGACATGACAATTCGATGCTGGAGCTGGCATTTTCCTAGCGCCAGAGGCTTGAAAAGCGTTGGAGACGGGTGTTTGGGGATAATGGTCATAGTGAATCCTAGGAGTGTCTGACTCAATGCCCCCGGGAGAACTTGACGTGAGTAAAAAACCAGAAACATTGCTTTATCATACCTTGTAGATGAGATTCGTTCTTTGTTGTCCCTCACTTATGCACGAGAATTGAATTCCTTCGACTTCGCGTTTTGAGGCAAGGGCGCCATTGAGCAGCACATTACGCGTCTACCAATCCTAAAGCAAGAAAGACCGGTGTAATTGCTGCAATGTCACGAGCCAAAGCGAAAACCAATCTACCCATGGAAACCTGACCGTGTGGTGTAGATGTATGTTCATGTAAAGGGCTGTGAGGGATACAGCGTCGATCACACAAGAGCGGTCTTTGTTCAAATGAATAGAGCACGAAAATGATGTTCAAGAATCCAACACAGCCATGTATTCCAAACAGAGAGTGTGGAACGAGGCAGGGATGATCTCTTGGGGAAAGTCCGGGCTTGATCCCGCCCGTGGAGGGGCCGGCGAAGGAGGGGGTGTGTCGTTGAAGCAAGGGATGACCAAATTGGAGTATAAAAGTGCACTTTCATCCTTTCCTGGAGAGATTATCCTCATTGTCCCCATTGCCATATTTTCTTGTCCATCTCAAGAGCCTTCTCGTTCAGGGCCTCTGCCTGATCTGGAATTTGTCAGCTGGTCACAATATATACCAGATTGGAAGCCAGCAAACAGCAAATCGAACAAGATGAGATCACCAAGTCTCCCGCGACTGCCAGTCTCAGCAAGACCCGAGGCCATTCTCGATATTTACAACGATTATGGATGTGTAATTATCGAGGGGCTTCTCAGTTCATCCGAGGTTGCCTCAATGAATCAAGAGATTGATCCTGGACTGGCAAAACTTGCTCCCGGTAAAAACGGGGTGCCGTTGGAAGAGTTCCTGGGCATAAACACAAAGCGATTGCCACTGGCTCCAAATAGCCGTACTTTCCGCGAGGTGATTCTGGAGAATGATCTGATGCACGCTCTGAGTGAATCGATATTATGTGACAGTCCTGGGGAAGGGTATCATATCAACTGTGCACAGGTGATTGAGATCGGACCCGGTAACGCGGCACAACCACTGCATCGAGATCAAAGTGTATGGCCTTTCTGGGACCTGATTCCATCTCCAGCACCGGAGGCTTGCATCAACTTCTTTTGCGCCTTGACCCCATTTACGGAGGCCAATGGCGCCACAAGAGTGGCCCCGAAAACGCATCTTGATGTCGACCTAAACAACTTGAATCCGCCCCAACTTCTGCCAGTTGAGATCAACCCCGGCGATGGATTTCTCTTTTCCGGCAGACTTGTTCATGGTGGGGGAGAGAACAGGACCAATGAGTACCGTCGTGGTATCACAATCCACATTGCCCGCAAGGGCCTCATGACGGAGGAAGCACATCCACTATCAATCCCTCGCGAGATTGCAGAGACCATGTCTTACAGGGGCCAGGCGATGTTCGGCTTCCGAAGCAACTGGCCGATCAAGGATGGACCCGTTGGGACCTACTGGTCCAGTAACTTTGACGAGATTGGTGGCCATTTAGGACTAAAGTCTAGCTAGCGCAGAAAATTTACTTCATTTGACGTATTGGTATTCTGTCAGATCCCACCTTAATGCTTCGGACACGTTCGTATTTTACATTGATACACGACCCGAGTTTCAAATCCTGTCTGTCTTAGGTTTTCAAGTCAAGTTGGGATGAAATACTTCCTTTTTGGCATTATCTAGGTAGTATAATATGACGCTGTTAACAAGATGGTTCTCCCTCTACAATATCTCTAATTTCAGTTCGATTTGCTCACACTGGGGCCTATAGCATTTGGATGATATTATCGGTCGTTTGAAGAGAATGCTGTAAATACAGAATGAAGATGAAACAAGTCATTCTCCATCCCGACCCATCAACCAGCGAATGAGATCATCTTTGACAAGTGCTTCAAGATCCTTCGCAGGTAGCGTGATATGAACGTCCCAACCTGCTTCCTTTTGGTCACAAGTGAGTCGTTTCGGGAGAAAAATGACATCACCCTCAATCAGGCCGAACGAAAGATCGAAATTGTGGACAATTCCAAAACTGTCACCAAAATCCAGACCATAAATATCAAGATGTCGCCAACTAGAAAAAGCAAGGTCGGTAAATATCATGCCGGTTTGACTCCAATCCTTCTGGTTTGCGATGTATGTCATGCAGCTCTGGAAATATTTTCTATCCATGTTTCGTACTTTGTTCCTCACTTTGCACGCCAAATCAGTCAGGAATCGGAGTTGGTCTGTCTGAATTGGGCAATCGTGGGTTTTCCTGCAAGACAAACACTGCTCTGGCCCGGTATACTCCGGGCCTGGAGTTTTTAATCGAAGATTACATGCCATGTTTCCCAGAAACTCTCTTGCTGCGGATAGCTCGATCCGACCGCGCATGTTGACTGCCATGCATAAGTCTAGGCAGTCATATGTCTTGCTTTGAGATTTGACCCTTTGTATTGCGTCCGCAAGAGCCGAAGTCAAGACATCATTGCTCGACAAGAAGGGTGGAAGATCAGCGACAGGAATAGACGCACTATTTGGCTGGAACATGCAGGCGTTCTTTAAGACTTGAGAACATTGGTATTTGAGCTGCAAAATTCGCTCACTGTTGAATTCAAAGCGACATGTTCTGAGCGACGCTGCGTCAAGGGGAACGGGGTGTATTGCCGGCGCAGGACCAAGTTCTGCCGTGTGATCTTGGGCAGGAGACGTGTCTGCCAGTCCCGCAAATATAGCGCTCTGAGCTCGATCTTGCTCGTCAATGATGAGCGGCAGCGGGGTAACTGATGGGTCTCGGCAGCATCTTCCCAGTAACGCAAGGATTTTTGCCGCGCCTGTTCCGTCAAAAACAATATGGCTGAACGTCATCGCCAGCACGATTGCATCCGTGAAAATATTTGCCTGGAACCGAATCACAGGCTGTCTTTCAGTCGAGGGAATAAGCGGTGGGAGCGGACAAAGATGCTGCTTGGAGTCAGATGTCTCAAGCATTGACATGCCACTCTGCACGCCTCCTAACGCGCTTTCCATAGGGAATGGGTGATGCTTGTGTACCAGGATTGTACGGTCTTCTTTTGTACATGGTATTTGGACACTCTGAATGTTATATTTTCCATCGAGCTCTGGATTAACGACGATGTGCCCGAGTAGAAGGGGAAGCACTTTTGTCAAACGTGTGATGCCGGCTTCCAACAGAGAGAGACAGTGCGTAGAATTCGCTGTCTGAAAAGACAATAGATAGGAGACATATGCCTGGGGCGCTATGTGGTCCAGGGGACTGAGGATCACTGAGTGATCAAAAGAGGTAGACATGCCGGAGTAAGAAGCTTCGTTTGTTACTTATGATAAAAGGTGAATAACTTTGAAAATCTTGCTACATCACGGCGGGGGGAAGGAATTATTATCTAGCTGAACTCATTAGAACCATGTCTAAGTTACTAAGACCTACATTCAATACACTGAAATAGGTACTTTTGGCCATTGATAACGCCCCTTGCAGATCATGCACCACCACCTGTGATGGCGAATGCAAATCGATATCTAGCTCAGCAGACCGTCTGGTAGGATTGCATAGCTAGCTCATAAGTACGAAATACATGCATCAATTTAACACTAGTCTCAGTAATTACTAAGCCATAAATACAGGGCTCAAAAAAGCACACCGCAATTTCATTTCCTCCCTTATCTGTGAATTCTGTGAGCTGGGCATTGCTTCCGAGCTGTGGTATCTAAGTATGATGCTGAGAGGAAGTCCATCGTAGTCACGATGCAGCTCCTGTCCAAAGTAGCCCGGGTCCGTCTCCAGCACCGATGAGGTAATCAGGCAATGATCGCCGAACTCTGACCCAAAGGCTTTAGTGCACACTTCGTGTAGAAGTGGTTGTTGCATGGGATATATGTGGAAGGTCTTGCTAACAGTGAAAGACTACTGAGCTGCCTCATGTTCGCCAGGTAGCCGTCTTGCATCGTTTTCTGGCCGAATTCCCACATTTTCTTGCATTAATCCACCTTACTGTCGAAGGCTTTGACCTGCTCATCGATGATTAGGGCTCTGTCTGCTTGAAGAATCTGGAACACCTTGAGGACAGGCTTTGTCATAGTCATGGGTGATGTGGTAGATGACACGGAGGAAAGGAGGGTTGGGAAGTATCAGAGAATTTGCAAAATGGTATCTTGCAATTTCTTAGAGGTTTACCTTTCCATGTGGTTGAGGCAACATCCGTCAGTACCTTTGTTTTTTTTTTTTTTGTGGCCGCGAGCCGTTTTATTATATTATATCGATCAAGATAAAGACGAAATGGAGTGGAGGCCTCGATCACATTTCCAGACTGGTAGTTGAAGACTCTCGTAAAACAAAAAAAGAACGAGAACAACAAGGGTAGAGAGTTGGCTAAGCCCAGACGTGCTTCTCATGCTCTGCTACATCCTTGAAATACCGTGGGGGGTTTCCCGTCACTTCCACCACAGAATTGTTGAGAACTTCTTGTGGGCCATTCTTGACATCAACTTCCATGGCCGAAAGCATAGCTGCAAAGTCTGCAGGTATCCCTGCCTTTTTTACTAAAAGTTCAGCAAGTCCAGTTTCTGTAAGGCTGCGGTGGATGATTTTTTTGCCCAAAATTGTGGTGAGAATCTCCGCCACCTATGTATTATTAGCGTCAAAAGGATTTATCTACAGGTATTGAGTTGGGATAGAGTCATCTTACCTGCCCATACGATAGGAGCTCTGGACCTAAAATGACATATTCCGTCTTGTGCGATCCCCACTCAGTCAAGCAATGAAAGGCAACGGAAGCAATGTCGTCGGCTGAGACGAATGGAATCTTACCATCTCCAGTCGCGGTTATGATTTGATTTTCGTTCTTAATCCACTCGCGAGAGGGATCTTCTAATAGATTCTCTAGAATTGAAATCAAGCTTAGCCATATTATCGTTTAAGATTATAGCGTAGAAAAGGATAAATCGTACCCATAAACCATGTTGGTCGTAGTGCCACATACTCAACTTCTGCCAGAGAGTCCAGATATGCATGGACCTGTCCCATCGAGTGTCCACCTTTCTCAACAGTACTGGCGCTGAGAAGGACAAATCTTTGAACCCCTTTAGCGCGAGCTAGATCAACGAATTCGATCATAGGCGGGGCTATATCCATGACAGGAGGCCCAACTAGATAAATGGACGAGATTGTACCCAATCCATGCTTCCCGGCCTGTTCGAATGGTCTCTCCCACGTATCTCTTTTCAGCCAGTTGAACTGGCTGGATTTATAGGGGTCAGAGGGAGACGCCGAGCTAGATCCAACTAGAAATGGAGTTTTGGCTTGGTCCAGAAGTGCCGCAAGACGACTGGCCGTTTTACCCCGCCCACCCAGTACAAGAATAGTCATCACGAAAGATTCTTGGGTGCAAGTTTGCAAGGAAGACGGTTTGTATTACTTCCATCGAACTTCAGCGGTGGGGGTATATATGTTAACTTCATTTACGTCGAACAACAAGAATCCAGCAGACCGCTTATGTTAACCGAAACGCAAGATATGACTACACGTATTACCCTATAATTGAAAATGGCATATCCAAGAACAGAAACCGATCTTCCTTGCTTTAGCCTTCCAGGATCATGGTCTCGTGGATATTGGCAGTGCCCCCGAGGTGGGCCGAGAAGGGGTTGCATCAAATATACGCGTCCTGTCGCTGTGCCCTGATACAGCCCAGCGCCCACTGGGGCTGACGGACATTGATGCCCAATTTTGAAGATCGTTCTAAGTGCAGCACCAGTGCATCATGGATTCTAACCTTGGAATATCGGTTCTCGACTACCTCTGTAAGAATATATAATGAGCAAGGGGCTTATTGCAGTTTCCAATCTCCTTTTTTCCATCACTAAATACATCTCGATAATTTGAGACCTGTCACATACCGTATCCATTGTCGAAAGTGTTGTTTCGTTTACCGCATGCAACGACTGATCCTCCGAATACTGTGAAATGACCGTTTACGTAGACCCATCAAAAAGTGCAGCAATGTCATCTTCATAAAGCTGCAGAGTGGGTACCCTAGCTAGTGTCCCCTTAATAGTCCGGACAAATGGCTTGTCCTTCCGAGCAATTATTGTCAGTTTCGGTTCCAGTTTGAGGAGACTCGAATCGCTGATTCTGGAAAGGTACGGTTCTAAGCTCTCAAAGAAAGAACGCCGCCCGCTTTCCGTGTCGACATTGACCCCGTTTGTAATCTCAAGGAGAAGGACCAGATCGGAGTACCCGTTGCCTCCTATCAAAGCAGCCTCTACACGCGGGTGTTGCTCAATCTCCCGCTCAAAAGGAGAGACAAAGTATCCCTTCGCATCGGTGAGGGAAACGAAGTCATCCATCCGGCAGACAATCTTCCAGAGCCCTTTACGAGTAGGATGCTGAACCCACAAATCCTTGGTCTCAAATCTCTCTAGCTCAGGAAAGGCAATAAATATCGGCTGCATGACGCATTCTGGTCGACGGACAAACACCATTTCATAAAAGTCATCAGCCCGATGCTCAAACTCGACGCCTGCATGTGGCTGGAACTTGAAGTAATCCCAGTCCTCTTTGTCGTCCGGCCGTGTCTCGGTGAAATGATGTCCTGACTCGGTACAGCCAATAAGAGGGGCTAACTTGGTGTCAGAGATTATTTGATTCCCCAGGTGGCGCGCCAGAGGAGCGCCGGCATAGTGGACATATTCCAGGCTTTTCAAAGCTTCTGCGCCATCCGTGAAAGACAACATCTGACTCAACAGTAGCGGTGTGCATATAGCACCGTCCGCGCGGGCATAGCGCAAGATCTTCGCCACGTTTTCTGGGGATTGGTCGGGAGGTGGAAGGATGGCTGTCATGTTGACGAATGGGGGGATGAAGAGTACCGTTACCATCCCCACATACTACCACGGCGTTGTTAGTACACGAGACAAATGCTATTAAACCAGACAGAGCTCAAAACTCACATGCAATGTTGGCAAGTGTGTATACCATCGTTTGTTAGCGTATTGATGAATATGGCTCTCTGCGACATCTGGCAAGCTTGCTGGAGCTTCTAGATTGGCCACCATTCGAAATGTATGGGTGATTGGCTTAGGAGGGCCTAGGTGAATATTTATTGTGATTAGGCGGTCCCTCTCTTGATGAACGAAAGAAAATTGGCTCACCTGTTGTGCCAGAGCTGTGAAATACTAGCCATGGGTCATCCTTCGCGTCATCCCAGGGCTTGGTGTATTCAATTGCAATCGGCTCCGTGTCTCGGAATAAGTCATCGAGACTTGGGGCATCCATGTATTGAATTTCTGGTGCATGCTCAAGGGCTGCTTTGATGTCATTGGCTACATGCTTTGTACTTAGGTAGACTTCACACTCTGCTTTTCGAAGCACGTGTGCATGATTTTCTGGCATCATAGACAGGTTAGGAAGAATCAACTTGGAATTCTGTTAGCCGGGAAAAAGAAACGGGAAATCATAGACATACCTTCTTCTGTAACTTTCCTGCTGCGAGAGCAAGAATTGGATAGCGAAGATCTTTGGGTCCGGCATATGCAAAACATTGAAAAGACCGCGAAGATGGAGGCAGATTGTGCAAAAGCCACTGTGCCGCATGATTGGCCGCATCGTTCAATTGTTTGAACGTGATATCTCTATACCCTTCGCACACTTTTCCTTCGTCAACCGGGATCGAAATCCACGAACTGTTTGGTTCGTCACGCGCTCGCTGTTCAATCACAGATATAATGATGCGCTTTCCATGCTGGACGCCGGGAAAAGGCAGATGCGTAGACTTTGCGGACATTTTAGGTTTTCTGGCGCAGACAATGAATGGAAAGTGCGCTGCTTAATTTAAAGCTTCCACAACCACTAGCTTAGGTCCGACGATCGACATTATTGCGTCCTAGCTACCTAAATCAGGGAGCGATCTTGCATGAACCAAGACCCTCATCGCGATACAATCTGGTTTTTCTTTTGAACCATTGCATCATCGTATGTATTAGGTGGGCTGAAATTCTGGAGCCAACTTGCCGATCGCGTTCCCGTCGGCCCTTCCCATCTTCGCAATACTAGATGCGCCGTGAGATATCAAGCCCATCTTATGCAAGAATTAATTATTGAACTTCGTCTTGATCCGCCTTTGAAACAATCGCTAGTCATGGGACTGGAATTCGGACGAAATGAGATGTGTTCCCTTTAACTGCAGGTGTCTAAATTTAGAGGTAAAAGGATTGACAGTAATCGAGGAAACGATCTGCGGTGTTCGTGTGTGTTCGTGTCGATGGTTACCTTCAGTGGTATGAAATGGTGGACCAATTTCAGCACGTGATCTGACTAATATAAAGTAGCCCAGTCACGTGGTGATCGGCACTAAATCACGTGCATCTGGATCCTCAGCGGCCTCTAAGATAGAATTCAAAGTCTCTCTCTATGACAACGAATAACATCTCTAATTATCAATTTCCTCTATCTCTAAAAAGAAGCCGAAACCTTAAAACAGCCATACGGAGTACTAACTATGGTGATCCCCATCTAACGTCTATCATCCGGTCGTCGCCGCTTAAGGCACCTCGGCTGCAGGCGGCTACATACGGCTCCAGACGGCCTCGGCCGGTTTCGGGTGGCTTCAGGTGTTAGTTTTCTCCGTGATAGGAAACCTTGTTTTCGCAATGGAAGAATAGCCACTACTTGTGGCTTGCCTTTCTACTCCTACTATTCTCCCCTTTCGCTCTTACACCTCTTCAAGTCTCTTCCACCTTCCTGACATTGCTCATTTACTCAACTCGACTGCAACCATGGACATAACTGGAATGTGGTGAAGCTAGGCCACTTCGATAGCCTGAAAATCGGGGCGTTTTGCCACTTCGAGAAAGCAATTATAAGCGTGCGCTAAGCCTTTTTGGCAATTCCGTATTGAATTCTTGGCATATTTCCACATGATAACAAGCCATTCCTAGGCTCCTAAAAGGAAACGAGGCCCTATCGAGGTAATGCGTATAGGCAGTTGGACCCGTACTAGGAGTCCGGAGAGTTTTAAGCCGGGATGTACATATGCGAGGTATCGAATTCCCGAGAGAATTCTTGACCACTTAAAGACATGTAGCTGGCTATAAGGGGAATCCTCAGTAAACAAACAACACATCTCAGCACTTTACACTCACCAGTGAGAGTTTGGATAAGACACTAATGCTCGTTCTCACCTATGCCAGAAAGGTATCGATATTCTCGTGCATGTCTTCATCTTCTGTTATATCAGTAGCTCAGGGGAAGAATGATCGTGTTAGTCTTGCTGCAGCCTGAAAGGGGTGATGGGTCACGTGGTGATTGTATGGCGACATCTTCGTTCAGTTTGATATTCACATCTGAAATTATGACACCACAAGAAGGGGCGAGTGCGTAATAGATAGGGAGAGAAGAAGGATGAGAGCGGGTGAAATTATCCACAACAGTCGCGCACTGACCCTCTCTGTTGATTGCCAGATACACTCATTCGCTTGGCATCTGCACAGAACAACCTCTCAGCCCAGCCGCGGAGGTGGGTTAATGCTGCCTTCTTATGTCATCAGTAGTGGCATCTCACAACGTAGTCAAGGGTTGATATATCCTTCCAACTGAAGACCTTTTTTGTATACAACGAGCTACAATATACAAAGTTTCCCCATGATGGAGCGCGGGCGGGGCCTCCTTTGACCCTACGGTCTAGAGCATCACAGCATAAAACCGGAGCTAGAGGTGACCCGTTGCGGCTAAACATGCACATTACTGTCCCTCTTGACTACGTAAGGCCATCAAATACAATGAATAAGACCAAAGCAAATATGGACAGCCCTACATTACGATTCATTTATCCATTACGGAGTCTTAGCCGCAGGTTCAGCTGGTGGAAACTAATCAGTGGCTCACTAATCCGATGGTTTGATCCAACGGGGCGCAAAATGTGTTCTAACGGGGCGTAAAATGGTCAGAGAAACTGCTCGAGCGCGGGAATCAAAGGAGTCGCCGTCTTGGCGAATGCGGTTATCTCATCTCCTGGCCAATGGTGAGAGACAATACAAGCCGACGTTGCCTCCAGAGCTATTCGCGGCATTGCATGATAAAGATAACAAAGATAAGGAAGCCAATTCGACCCAATGATGGCATATTTCCCGGGGCCCCGACGTCTTCCTTCAGGTGTACCTCATCAACGTCGCCGATCCGAGCAATAGGCAACCAGTTCCTTCTGTTGATAGGACAGCACGTCGAACTCCTCTCCCGTAGCCAATCGCCACCAGACCAAGAGATATACTTCGGATCCTCCGTTTAGGGGGGGGGGCATGTACTTTTGGCTTTCTATAGTTCGCCACTTGGCAGTTTCAACTCGATCGAAACCTGATAACGTTAGAATATAAATTGCAATGTCCCCAGATCTTCTCTCGGGGCATTCGTTGCAACAGCGATCTTTTTCATCCTTACCTTCTATCTCTCATCTCGGGTCTCGCACCCATTGACACGATGTCGGGAGTTGAAAAGCCTTTAAGCGACACCAAAGGTGTCCCAAGCAAAGATGCCGAGGAGACAATTGTAGGAGAAATCTATGAGGATGGCGTCGACCATGGCGCAGACTCTGGGCTCCAACGCCAGCTGAGCTCTCGACATATCAGTATGATTGGTCTTGCTTCGTCCATTGGTATGGGCCTTTGGCTAGGATCAGGAACATCTTTGAAAAATGCCGGTCCGGCTGGTATTTTCTTGGGATATATCCTATCTGGCACCATCATTTGGAGTGTCAGTCAGAGTATAGGAGAAATGGCGATCATGTATCCCCTTCCTAGTGCTGTGAGTTTGGTGGCTTCTCTCTTGCCGACTGATCATTACTGACCCGGCCCCGCTAGTTCGTGCAATGGACTAATATATTCGTCGATGAATCCGCCGGTTTCGCGCTCGGTTGGGCTTACTGGTTCTCTTACTGGATCACCATTGCCAACGAGGTACAAGGAGCTATCACAGTACTCAACTTCTGGACAAGTGCCGTCCCCACTGCCGCTTTGATCACTATATTCTGGTTCGTTATTGTCCTGATGAATGTTGGAGCGGTCAAATGGTTCGCCGAGATCGAAGTCGTGGCTGCCGCAATCAAGTTCGGTTTCATCTTCGTTGTAATCATCTCCGGCATTGTTCTTTCCGCTGGCGGTGGGCCCAAGGGAGGTTATCCGGCGAGACCGGGAGGCACTATTGGCTTCCAGTTTTGGAACGAGATGGCGTTTATCAATGGTTTCAAGGGGTTCATCTCGGTTATGCCGACATGTATCTTCGCCTTGTCTGGATCAGAAAATGCTGGTCTAGTCGCCGCAGAGACCAGCAATCCCCTTCGATCTGTGCCCAAGGCTGTCAAGTCGATCTGGGTGAGATTGAGCTTGTTCTACATCCTAGGAAGTTTGATCGTCACGATCAACGTCAGCCCAAAGGACGAAAATCTGTTCGGTGCATCTGGCACCAATTCCAGTCCCTTCGTCATCATGTATAGGAACTCTGGAGTGGCTCCGCTAGCTCATATTATGAACGCTGTCATTCTCGTCTCTGTCCTCTCCACTGGTGGTATCTCTGGATACGCTGGGTCCCGAGTACTCGTTGGTCTCGCACAACTTCGCATGGCCCCCAAGGTTAGTCTGGTTCTTTTACCCCGTCCGAGAGTACTGCTGACAAAATGCGAATTTTCCGTGTAGGTTCTACAGAAGACCGATAGCTGGGGTCGTCCATGGTGGGGCCTTGCGCCTACTCTCATCATCGGAGGTGGGCTGGCCTACCTGAACGTCAGCAACGGTGGTGCTACCGTTTTTGGCTGGTTCTCCAACCTGACCTCTCTATTCACTCTCTTCGGATGGGGCATGATCTGCCTGTCACATATCCGTATGCGTGCTGCCTGGAAAGTTCAAGGCCGCTCTGTCGAAGAACTTCCTTGGAAATCAAAGGTCTTCCCTTGGGCTGCCTATTGGGGCCTGTTTTGGTGTGTAGCACTTATCATCATCGAGTTCTATCTGGCCGTGTCGCCCTTGGGTGACAAACCCAGTGCGGAGAACTTCTTCGCCAATTACCTCTCTGTGGTGGCTATTATCATTCTTTATATTGGCGCAAAGATTTTCTACCGCGGTAGAAGATGGAACAAACTCGAAGATATCAACCTTGATGCTTGTAGGAGGTTCTATGCACCACGGGATGAGGAGGGGAAGAATGAGAAGAGCTTCGCCAAGAAGTGGCTCAAGTTTCCAACCAAGAACTGACCAGCCTATGGGAGGTTATGTATAAATCCACTCCATTGTTGGGTATTTTAGTCAGATTTCAACTTTCCAAATACATATGTTGTATATTTTACTGAACTACTTCCGTTTCATCCTCCACCTAATTTATTTTGGGGATTGAACCACCAACCCCCCTTTTTGTTAATTCGACCCCGCCTGCGCCATATCTCAGGCATAAACTGACCGCCTACTAGAACTGTTCACCGCCTTCCTGGCCGCTATGCCTACGATTTGTATGTTTGCTTGCTTATTGCTGTTTGTATGTTTGCTAGATTTCTCAGCGAGAAGTTCGAAGCTTACAACGTTTGCAAAGGGTCAACCATATAAGCAAGCCGCTTCGTTGGTGGTTCAATCCCCAATATATATTGCAAGCCCTGTTGGGTAAGTACGACTAGATTGCAGAATCGCCTCAACTGTTGAATATTAACAAATGTTGCTTCATGCACACTTTAACCAAGAAAAACGAGAACTGATTTCACCAATAATCTAGTTCAAATGCTTAATTTCGCCCAGCTAGGGCAAAATCCAATCAGTAAGAACGTATTGCCTTACTATAACAAGACGAGTTGATAGCCTGGATTATGAAGAATGAAGGGTGAATGCTACGAGTACTGAGCGATATAGGGTGCACATTCTTTATTGCATCATTAAAGTCACAACCAAATTTAAAGCGTTACTAGACCGAGAGCCTTGGACGGCTGTGCCTGTGACCCCAGCGAGAATGCCCCAGCTTGGCAACATCATTTTTCTCGACAACTGATCTAATCCTCTGCTCCATCCCCCTTTGCTCTCTCGGATACATGATGAACCTGACTTGCCCTCCTTAATTCCCGATCAAGTACCTCAGTCAACCGCCCAAGCAGCCACTGAACCTCACTCGTTTCGGCAAGCAAAGGATTCTCCTGATCAGTCCAACTCCATTCCCGTGCTGCTTGCGCCTGTCCATCATTGGCTTCATCTCCAAGAACCTTGGGTTTATTATCTCCTTCAATCAGGCTCATATAATATTCCCATTCTAGATAATCGAATTTCCGGGATGGAGTGTTGCTGGCGTACTCAATAATTTTGCGTAGCTCTCGGAAGAGTAGGTAGATGTACTGGTGGATGTTTTCGGCTTGCTTTTCTTCCTTGTTGTTCTTGAAGTCGAAGTCGTTGCCGTTCTCTTTATTGGGATCTTGATTTTGGCTGAATTGTGCGTGCTGTTGTGCACCTTCTTTTTCGCCCGTCGTTTCCTCCATCCACCATCTGACCCAGGAGATGTGAGTCAGTGTCTTAAGCCTGTCCACGAAGGAGTGGTCACCCGGTAGAATAGTGAGCTCGCCAATGAATAGCGTAACGTCACGAATAAATCGGATGACGGTATCGCCAATATTGGAGATGAGAATAGTAATCGTAGGAACGGCAAGCAGGGACCAAAAAACGAAGAAGGATTTACCCAAACTACTGATCGGATACAAATCTCCATAACCAACTGTCAGAAGACTTGTATATGCAAAGTATAGAGCCTCAAAGTACGACCATTTTGCGTTCGACTCCGAGCGCCAGAAAACGACACCTCCGATCAGCCATATCGTCATCCAAAGCAAAAAAGAAAGCAAGAGCGAGAGCCATTTGTGTTGGACGTTTGCCAGCTTACATACCTGACGCATGGCTATAAACTCTCGTTTGCGCTGCTCCCGCTCGCTGCGGCCTTCCGCTTTGGCACTCTTCTTCCCGAGCGAGGGGATAATACCCTTAGCACCAGAACGGTCCGAGAAGGCTTCTCTGAGTAGGTATTTGCGCGTTTGTGCTGTCAACATGTTGCCAATCTTTTGCTTGCCATTTTCCAACATAAGCGTACGGATGGAGGATATGATAAGACCAAGGATAATGATTCCTCCGATTGCATATGGGAAAAGCAAACCCCGGCCGAGATGCGTACTTGGCGAGAAATTACCCACGCCGATGGTGAGCAATGTATAGTCTGCAAAATATACTGCGTCTAGGAAGCGCCATCCCTCGACCTTAGAGTAGACGGCTGCACCGCCCAGAAGATAGAAGCAGAAAATGATAGTTTGCAGCATGAGTGTTCGTTGGCTCGTAGTCAGATTGAATTTTCGGCTAGAGTAGCCACGGTAGGCACCATATCCAGTCACTGCCATTAATGACGCGATGATGAAATATAACCCTGCTGCGAATGTGCCATAGTAATAACTCTGCGAGTAGATTCGACCGTTGTTCTCGGGCTTGTACATGTTCACGCCGAAGGGAATTAAGATTGCGATCAAGAACGCCGATGAGATGTACCACCCTACGACGATGATTGGCTGGGCGATTTCGAAACGGATGCGTCGGGCCATGGTAAGCGAGAGGGCTAGGTTGGCGACAAGTGCAAAGACAAGTGATATTGCGTTGATAGCGGTGACCCTGCAACCGCATATGAGGTTACCGGGAGAATCATTCAGGGTATGTCTGATCATATTAATTACCATTTTGGATCCGGGATATCTGTCCCACCGCTGCTGGTGAGGTCCATTCGCCATGGTTGTGATAAAGAACAGATATTGAAAGCGCTAGCCATCGGCCCGAAAGTGCCCTGAAAAGAATAATGAGAATGTGGACTTCCAAAGTAAAGGATGACATAGTAGGTTTCTGCATACAGCTACTAGAGGGTATGCCGTACTTGCGAGCCACCAACGCGCAGCTTGCTGGTACTCGGTATCATGTTGCGACAACTTATTGATTTCGTCTATCTTCTGATTTGGAGAGCTGGCGGTGCGGTCGAGAGCCACTGCTTCGTCGGCAATGGCGTCATCGAAACCAGGTTCGTTCATTTCGTGCGTGCTTGATACAAGGGAACCTCGTGTACTCTGCCGTTTGATCACGACCTCGCAGCTGGAATACGGAGGATGGGAAGCAGCTAGAATTCCAGGTAGAAAAGAATTCTAGGTAGAAAGGAGAGACAGTGGGGACAGACATCATATGCATAATTGACTTCATTGGCGCATTCAAAGACCAAGCAAGGCTTGTCGCAAGCCTAGTGACGGGATGTCCGCTATGATTGGTCGACAATGCGGAGGGGACCGAATAAAAAGCAAGATCTGTCGACGTCATACCACGTGGCTTCCATGTTTTGGCAATTACCACGGAACTTCTATTTTCCGCAGATCAACGAGAAGCTTGGTTAGGGATATTAGGATCAACCTCACAAACATGAGTGTTCGGTCGACAATGATGACAAGCACTTCATCCGGTCCGCACCAAGCTATAATATGCCGTACACACAGTGCAATTATTCCAAGTTTCTTATAATTAGAGATACTTTCACCCTACAAATTCAGAATTTGCTTTAAAAGCCCTTGCAGCTCTTCAGCCTTCGCACGTAGTCCTCCACTTAGCCCCGCTTCCATTACCATGCCAGTGCCGACATTCCTTCCAAACATGGACTCTATAATGCTATCGTTGGAGCTTTGAATATGTTCTATAATCTTGTCAGTCACGAGTATGTGGCAAGAATACAAGTCACATACCGAGATCCTTCTCAATCGCATCCAACGCATCCAGTAATATCTGCACGGCATTGAGAATCCGCACGCACCCGTCATTCGTTAGAGGTAGATCACCCAGTCGCAGGTCCCACCGTAGCCCAGCTCGGGATGATGTTGACGATGTCGAGTCTGGAAGTATGGTAAATAGCTGACGCAGGTCGTGGAACACTATGTCATAGATGTTCAATAGCGACATGTAGCATGACAACATCATTAAGAGGGTGGGTGTGTCCACAAAGTCATGGCTACCGGGGTTGAAACTGGGAAGCCCGGTCCGCATCCATTTCTGTCGGGATACGATTTCTCGTAGCCATTGCGCGAGATAGGTTGCTCCGCCAATCGGGTAGTCGTAGATGCTGCTACTGCTGTGCTTTC
This sequence comes from Penicillium roqueforti, assembly GCF_015533775.1. Lineage (NCBI taxonomy): Eukaryota > Fungi > Ascomycota > Eurotiomycetes > Eurotiales > Aspergillaceae > Penicillium > Penicillium roqueforti. Next base: position 258,921 of record NW_024067574.1, read on the forward strand.
TGTCGATGTTTGCTCTGCGGTACCGTTGCAGGTCGCTTGTGTAGTTTGTCATTGCGACAGGGATCAAAGAGAGGCCTTGGACTTGGGTGGATGGTATTCGGACTTGGGAGTTCGGGTTGTCGGGCATGGTGCTGTCCGTGTTTGGTATGTTGAGTATTTCTCTTATGTGATTTGTGTCGGCTTGGTTATAGTATGTCTGGTCTAACGAGTTGCTTGATTTTGTAAGATCGAGCTCTGGGCTCGGCGACTCGGGAGAGCACCACCATTCTGTCTTTCGGACAGGGAATGGCATACAAATTGGCATGACTATCTGGTCTCCCGGGGTGTGGAATAACATATCCGCCAGAATCGGGTCCAGCGATGGATCGGCCAGGTTGTGCGGGTCGGCGATGGGATCGACACGGGAGATCGATGGTAAAGGATCGTCCTGCGATGCAAGAAAGCCGGGAGACTTCAATGGTGGCGTCGATGCGTTTGATTCTGATGAGTATGTGGAAGGAATCTCTTCCGTCCTGTCGAGCTTCTTGGGCTGCCGCCCACTGCGAGCCCGCCGACTGAAAACGCATGGCACCCGAGCGCGCGAGCACCGTTGGCACGTGTTAAGCCATTCACCGTCAGACGATGGCACGCACCGCAGTTTCTGTAATCGACATCGATCGCACGATGTGCGGTACGACTGTGTGGGTTTGGCGGAGGCTGACATATTGATCGTAGGGCTGGTAAGGCTAATAAGGCTGGTCAAGCTCACGATACCAATGCTTGGCTGTTCTGATCGTCGTCAAGATGTGATAGCAGTGCGTGATCTGACGACTTGGCTAAAATTGGCATTGATTGAAATCTTAAGATTTTCCGTGTCGGTGGGTCAGATCCGGTTCTTGTATATATGTTTGGATTCGAAGTGGAGGACAGCCTGGAACCCAAAATAAGAACGGACCATGGCATTCAGCTGTGTAGCGCTGGACAGAACGCCCCTGCATGGCGCTATGAATATCGATTCCATAGCCAATCTATTTACAAGAATCGCCAAGGCGCTGCTGTGATCCTTCTGAGTGGGGCTAATTTGGCTGCAGGCGGGATCACACGTCAGGTCGCTTGCAGTGGTTTGGTCCAAGCCGCGTCTGCGGGTCTCTCTCGCTGTGTATATAGGCTGTTGAGCATGTCTTGAACAGTTCAGCATGTAAGCGACAACGTTTCTGATGTATGAATGTCGCAAGGGGAAGAATATCCTCCAGCTGTGCGCTCGAACGGAACAAGAAAATGGCAGCGATATCGCTCCGATAGGTTTGACACTTATGCAGACTTCTACTTCGGTGATATGGATATCGGGACGGGTGCCGTCGGCTCTCCGAGAGGGTTCAGAAGTCAGCAGATACCGAATCACTCTGACGAAGTGAATGCCTTTAACCCGATCGGTATCCTTCTCGCGAGATACCTCTGGCCACGTGGGTTTAGCCATCTGGGCGCATACTATTCGGGCCAATAAGGCTGGCAGGTGAAACGCACGCCCAGGGATCATTGCCGTTGTTATGCCGTGCGCCATAGTGGCATGAGCGGGTCAGCGGAAGAAGGCGCAACGGCATCCCCTGCTTGGCCCCAGCCCTTCATGGTTACTTCGCGTCTTGAATAATTTCTTCTTTCATCTTGTTACGAGGACAAAACAACCAATCGTATTGCCAACAGATTGGCGTATCATAGCATTATCTTTAAATATCTTGCACAATATTCACAGCGTGACTGTCGTCCGACTCCGGAGCCATTCTCCGTAACGGTAAAACAGAATCGGCACTGGCGCAAATGCCAGCGCCAGAAACCCTAGCAGCGTATTACCCCACCCGTAGTTGAGTGCCGAATACATATGCGACCCGGCAAGCGGCAAGAAGGCCCCGAACATTGAGCGAAGGAGAATGTTGGCCCCTAGCGCAGATGCCGCCGCTTCTGACCCGAATAGATCGACCAGATACAGCTGGGAGGGCATGATCACGAAGAAGGCTCCAAACCCAACGATGAACGTTCCAAATATCGGAGCCATCCAATGCACCTGGTGATATGCCGTCCAGCCGTAAATGAACAACCCAGGACCAATGACTGGCGGGAACCACATCATCAGGACCAGCCGGTACTCGGGCTTAGGTTCCTGAACATTGTCTACTGCCATTTTGCTCTTCAAGATCCGGTCGCTTAGTATGCCAAATGTAACTAGCCCCACGAGTTCGCCAATACCTAGGCCGAGGTAGGCCAGACCAGAAATGCCGGCGCTGAATCCGTACTGACCTTCAAAGACCATGCTAAAGGTGGCAAAAAGGAGATATAGAAGTCCGAATATGAGAGCCACGTAGATGGACATGACAAGCACGATCGGCGAAAAGATCAAGAGTTTGGTGGGGCGTACGAGTGCAGCGACAATGATCTGCTGCTTTGTAAGACCGCGATCGAGTTTTGATCGGAGGTGAAGGTTCCCGGTTGTGCGTCGCAAGTATGCGGCCTTCCGTTCCAATAGGGTGTTAGGATGTGTTTCGCGCATGAAGATGAGCGTTCCGATACCCGCTGCTCCTCCCTGTCATAGTGTTAGAATGCTAAATACTAGATCAGAACAAGACCGCTTACGAGGATCGCGACCACCCAGAAGGTCCACCGCCAATCCTTCCCTTCGGCAACGAAGCCCCCAATCACCGGTCCTAGAACCTAGGTCAGTTAGTATATTTCGACTACATAGTAGATGCAAGTTACATACCGGTCCCAGAAGCGGGCCCAGACCAAACAAGGCTGCTGCCGCACCGCGTTTCTCGATCGGGATGACATCGGCGATCGTTCCACCGCCCAGGGAAAGTGGCGCCGCTCCCGCGCAGCCAGATAGAAACCGGAAGACCAGAAATTGAGCGGGAGTTTGACTCACGGCGCAGGCGACAACAAAAATGACGAAGAGAGTATTGGAAATGTGATAGACGACAAGGCGCCCGTACATCTCAGAGAGCGAGGAGATGACGAGGGGACCCAATGCAAACCCTAGCAGATAAATACTGACGGCGAAGGTTGCCAATGTCATATTGGTGATCTCCAGGTCCCTGGCGACGCCCTCCATTGCCGGAGCGACCATGGTTGAGGCGATGTTGCTAGTAACTTAATTAGCATGGTCGGTTGTTTTTGTCTCACCCAGGAAACGACTTACACGACCATGGACAAGATGGCCACAATCACGACATGACCAAAGCCCTTGGTGGCAGGCCAGTTGAGGGGGTTTTTAGGGTCATCTGGGCCGTCCCAGTCGACCACATCGTCCTGCAGTTTATGCGACGGCAGCTTGGCAGCCTCCTCGTCTGCCTTCAGCTCGACATCAATCCGAGTCCGCTCGGTCTCATCATTACTAGAGAGGTTCATCCTACAGAGTGTACTCGGTAGTGGGACCAAAGGGAATTTGTCGTTTAGGACAAGCTTTGCGCCTATATAATAATAGAGAACGCTCCCAATAATTGCAAACGGAGATGGATGGAAGATTTTCTCGGGGATTCAAGTCCATGGGCGTTGGTTACATGTCGTTTCCTCCGTGTTGTAAAGGCCGAGCTGGCTTGAAGCCAGGACCAGGGCTCGGAGATTCCATGACTACTCAAATTGGGTATTCTCAGCGAGAGGCAAACTATTGGATGGTGGTGGAACGAGTAACGGAGCGGAGGAATAGACGGAGATAGAGAGTCGTATATGGAGGAATCCAAGGGAAGGAGAGCAAGACGGAGGAATGCACGGCCCTTGGAGGCACATCCATGGATATGACAAGTTCGTCCGATTGGTCAGAATCCTCGGGAGCTGTTGATCCTCCGCATATTACCCGCGCCTTACCCGATATGGTTAGGCCATAGCGGACCTCGGGCGAATGTTTACGGCTTCCCTTTCGTTCCTTGTCAATCACCATCGGACAATCCGAGTACCCCTCCATCTGCCATCATTCTCGTATTGATGCATGCTCACAGCTCCTGATCTTTTTATCTATTGGCTCTGAATTTCTTCCTTAGTCTCTATGTGGCGATACAATCCTCTACGGCGAAAACATACCCCACCCATTCCCCCACACGTGTGATGGAGAACCTTGACCAGGCGCCGCCTCGTTTAGTCTAAACGACCTGTGTGCAGAGGAGTGGTCTGGCCCAGCATATCACATATATTCATACGGTCGCATAGCTGGAAAACGTGCACCTGCATATCCGCGACAGCCACAATGGATCCTCCGCCCGCAGACGAACCCAACCCCCAACCGGCTTCCATTAATCGTCGGAGCAAACCCCAGCTCTCTTGTAATTTATGTCGTCGGAGGAAGTGAGTGCCAAACATCTCCGACTTTCCGAATCAAATCTGACAGAATTCTCCGATAGGCTCCGATGCGACCGCAACCAGCCTTGTTTGACATGCACCGCTCGTGGATTGGCACTATCGTGTGCCTATCCCAATAATCAAGCTCCACAATCGCCTAGACCACATGGGGCCCACAGGGCTCGCCCCCAAGCAACCGTCCAGGACCGTTTGGGTCAGCTAGAGCAGATTGTCGTTTCGCTGATGCAGAAGACCACCGATGGCCAAGATCGACCGGACCAGCATCCAGTCGCATCAGCTCCACAAGATGGCCCCCAAGAAGACTCGCCGGGACTGGCCATTAATACTGCAGACTCTCCAGCTCAGTCCGATGGCGGAAGTGTATGGTTTAGCTCTTCGGACGCCCAGTATGTCGGAGGAACCCACTGGGCCGCCATCCTGGATGGGATCGCCGACATCAAGGAGCAGCTTGAACAAGAAGATTATGGGAACACCGAGAAGCCTGCCATGCTGCATACCTTTCTGCTGTATGGATGTAAATCAGCGAGTAAAGAAGATATCTTGGCAGCCCTGCCCGATAGACCCGCTGTTGATCGCTACATTTCCCAGTACTTTAATCGATTGGACTTGGCGCCATGTAAGCCCCTGCCATCCGATATGCGAACAATGACTAATACAGGCATTATACTATTCAGCCTGTCTACACAGTGGTCAGTTTTCACGCGAGGTATGCGAAAGAGTTTGCCAAATAGCGTGAGTAGAATGTGGTTCTAACGACAATAATGTAGTATGAACGGTTCTGGGAGAATCAAGCTCAGACCTCGATCATGTGGCTGGGTCTCCTTTTCTCTATGATATGTCTCGCAGTGCTGGCTTCAAGTGCGGCAGACTCCAGCTCATCCCCAGGAGTCCGCAATCCGTTGGTGGATACGTACCGCGAAAAGATAGTACAATGTCTCATTTTGGGCGAGTACACAAAATCTGGGCGTTACATATTTGAAACCCTATATCACTACCTGACTATCGAGTATTCCATCCGAAAGGATGCCGACCGGGACATCTGGATCCTCTCGGGAATCTCGGTCAATATAGCTCTGCGCATGGGTTACCACCGGGATCCATCGCACTTGCCAGGAATCTCTCCATTCACAGGAGAGATGCGACGGCGGGCCTGGGCCACTATCGTGCAGGGAGATATCCTGATATCCACCCAGATGGGCATGCCACGCATGATCAAGGACTGGCAATGTGATACCGTAGAGCCCCGTAATCTGAATGACTCGGACTTCCATGAGGATTGCACCGAGCTTCCCCCGTCCAGGCCAGAGACGGAAATCACTACGGTTTCGCACCTGGTCGCTCGGTGGCGTATCTTTGCCGCCTTGGGTTCGATTGTGGATTTCACCGCGTCGGTGCGGCCGGTGGCCTACGATGAGGTGATGCGACTAGATCGCATTCTGCGTGACGCGGAGGCGACAGTCCCTGCCTACCTCCGCATGAAGGGCATGGCCGCGGCGGTGACCGATCCCCCGCAAGTGATTATGCATCGGCTCTTCCTCAGACTGATGTTCCACAAGGGTCAGATCATGCTACACTGCAAGTATTTAACCCCAGACCCATCCGCATCTTCCAATGACCCAGTATCATACTCCTACTCGCGTACCTCTTGCATAGAGGCAGCCTTGGGTATTTTGGAGATTCAGCGAATACTCGACGAGGAAACCAACCCTGATGGTCAGCTTTATATGATGCGATGGCGGGCTTCCTCCTTCATAAAGCATGAGTTTCTGACAGCCACGATGCTACTGTGCTTTCTCGCGCGACAGAGCAATGGTAGCCCGAATGCTTTGACCGATGGCCACGACTTAAACCAAATCATGGCAGCGCTAACAAGCGCACATGGTATCTGGATACGGTCAAGGAATTCATCGGTGGAAGCAAAGACAGCAGCAGACACTCTCAGCATTGTCCTGGGCATACACTCGGGTGATTCCAATATGGGCGCTGAGGGCCAGGCTATGAACAATAATTTCTCCCTGAATTCAGGTCAGTCGGCCGTCTTTGTTTCTCTAGCCAGTCCTTGCTTACGATAGCTCAGCCCTACCGATACCCTTCCCCGCTGGAGGTTTCAATGGAAACGGTCTGGAAGAGAACCTTTATTATGGGTTCCCTTTCATGGGGTCCAATCAGATGTTCCCAGGCTCAACCCTCATGATGGATCCGAATCTCGCATGGCAATGGTAAAAGGTGTGTTACGACTACAATGCTCCCCGCCACATCTCACTGACAAGAACATAGTATTTTGAAACGGATTACGGCAGGATAGAGTTTGGAGTTCGGCGTGTTGTTGTATTCGGAATTTTTCGGTGGAATATCACCTTAGTGCTGATCTGTCCAAGCCTCGATGAGACGATCAGTATACCACGAAGACAATGAAACCTGCGTATATAATGAACAAACTTCCTCGATGTCAATCAAATACGTCAACAATCATCTTGTATTCTCAGAGCTCCTCCCTTTCTTCAACACGGATTAATTGAAAGACCTGCCCCCTATGCCTGAACCAATTGCCATCATCGGAACCGCCTGTCGCTTTCCCGGCGGGTGCGATAGCCCCAGCAAACTCTGGGGGCTATTGAGAAACCCTCACGACATTGCCAAAAAGGTTCCTCTGGAGCGCTTCAATGTTGATAATTTCTACCACCCCGAGGCAACTCACCATGGCACCACGAACGCTACCAAGTCCTACTTTCTTGAGGAGAACATCGCTCAGTTCGATGCGCCGTTCTTCAATATACAACCGATGGAGAGCGATGCTGTTGATCCGCAGCAACGTCTACTCCTAGAGACTGTGTATGACTCCCTGTGCACCGCGGGTCTGCCCATGGAGAACCTCCGCGGCTCGTCTACGGCTGTCTACGTTGGTATGATGTGCGATGATTGGTCCACCATGGTGGCGAGCGATGTCGAGACCTTGCCAACCTATACGGCTACCGGCTTAGCTCGAAGTATTGTGTCCAACCGGATCTCGTATGTCTTTGACTGGCATGGCCCTTCGATGACCATCGATACGGCATGCTCGTCGAGTCTTGTTGCCGTGCACCACGCCGTGCAGACCTTGCGTAGTGGTGAATCTTCCTTGGCCATAGCCGCTGGAACCAACTTGATTCTAAGTCCTAGTGAGTACAGACTCCCGAATTGACCGAGTTGCCACTGATCTCTCAAGCCATGTACGTAACCGAGACGAACCTGCGAATGTTGTCGCCGAATGGACGGTGCGCGATGTGGGATCGGGCTGCCGATGGCTATGCTCGTGGCGAGGGAGTCGCCGCTGTAGTCTTAAAGACCTTGAGCCGAGCTCTGGCCGATGGAGACCACATAGAGTGCATCATTCGTGAGACTGGAGTGAATCAGGATGGTCGCACTACCGGACTCACCATGCCGAGTAACACCGCGCAAACGGCGTTAATCCGCGACACGTACCGCCGAGCGGGGCTGGACATCAATGAACCTCACGATCGCCCTCAATTCTTCCATGCCCACGGAACTGGCACCCAGGCCGGTGACCCTCAAGAAGCGGAGGCTGTCTCGGCAGCTCTATTTCCCAATGACTCGAAGGACCACACAGAGCTCTTTGTGGGGTCAATCAAGACTGTGATTGGGCACACTGAAGGCTCTGCTGGTCTGGCCTCTTTGATTGGGTCCTCGCTGGCTATGAAGCATGGAATCGTACCGCCTAATCTTCACTTTAGCGAATTGAGCGACAAAGTCGCGCCGTTTTATACGAATCTGAAGATCCCAACAGAGCCCATGCCTTGGCCGAAGCTGGCTCCCGGTCAAGTCAAACGGGCCAGTATCAATAGTTTTGGTGAGGCGATTTCTCTCGATATCATGTTACTTGCTAACTCTTGTAGGTTTTGGTGGAACCAATGCCCACGCCATCATCGAGAGTCTCGAGCAAGATTCCGAAAGAACATTGAAGCTTCGTTCGGTCGCAAATATCACTCCACTGGTTTTTTCTGCAGCTTCCGAAAAGAGCCTTCGGAATATGCTCGCCACGTATTCAGTCTACCTGTCCGCCAACCCTACGTTAGATCTCCATGATCTGGCCAGTACGCTCAGCATGCGCCGATCGACACTACCCTTTCGAACTTACGTTCCAGTCCGTAGCAAGGAAGGGCTACCCAAGCAGTTGAAGACCATGGCGGATGCCGCCCCAAATGAGTCGGAGCTCAGCGTTCGCCGCTCTCAGATCATTAACCCAGCTATTCTTGGCGTGTTCACCGGGCAGGGAGCGCAGTGGCCACGGATGGGAGCGTGTCTCATCGAGACCTCAATTTTCGCCCAACAGAAAATTGCCTGGCTCGACTCAATTCTTCAAACCTTACCTGCAGAGGACCGCCCGACCTGGACGATCAAGGAGCAGCTGCTTGCTGGTAGCGAGACTTCCCGGGTGACAGAAGCGGCAGTATCGCAGCCCCTGTGCCTTGCTATTCAGGTGGTATTGGTTGATATCCTCCACGCTGCGGGCGTTACATTCAAAGCTGTCGTGGGCCACTCATCCGGTGAGATCGGAGCTGCGTACGCTGCGGGTCTCCTGTCGGCCGAGGATGCCGTTAGGATCGCATACTACCGTGGCCTGCACGCAAAACATGCATCATCACCGAACGGCGAGAAGGGTGCCATGATGGCTGTTGGCGCTTCGCATGTAGAAGCCCTGGACATGTGCGCCGACTCACGCTTCAAAGGCCGCATTCAGGTCGCGGCAGTGAATTCTAGCTCCAGTATTACAATTTCAGGTGACGAAGGCACTATTGATGAGCTCCTTGAGGTACTCAAAGCCGAGCAGAGGTTTGCGAGGAAGCTGAAGGTTGACACCGCCTATCACTCGGCGCACATGCTACCCTGTGCAGAGCCTTACTTGGAGTCCATGAAGTCGTGCGGAATACAGCCAGAAGACCGGACAGGGCCTGTATGGCTTTCTAGTGTTACCGAGGGACAGAGAATGGCCAAGGAAATTCTCACTGAAAGCTACTGGGTTGATAACATGTGCAACACGGTATTATTCTCTGGCGCAGTGGCTCAGGCTGTTTTGGAGGCTGGGCCATTCGACATGACCATTGAAATCGGTCCGCACCCGGCACTCAAGGGTCCGGTAACATCGACGCTTGAGGAGTTTGGATGTGAAGCCCCCTACACAGGTCTGCTATCCCGAGCCAAAAACGATGTTCACGAACTATCCGCAAACCTCGGTTTCATCTGGATGCATCTTGGGTCCGGCAGCATTCAGTTTGACACTGTCGACAAGCTTCTATCTGGGTTCAAAGGAAACAGGGAAGTCCTCACCAACTTGCCGTCATATCCCTTCGACCATCAGCGTGAATACTGGACTGGGTCCCGCGTGTCTAATCACCACAAATTTCGTCGAACCCCTCCAAACCCACTGCTCGGGACGCAATGTTCCGAAGCGAACACTGCCCATGAGATTCAATGGAGAAATATCCTTCGCCCGAGCGAGATCTCTTGGCTCAGTGGGCATCGTCTGCAGGGTCAAGTGGTTTTCCCAGCCACGGGTTACGTCTCTATGGCCATTGAAGCGACGAAGCAGCTCACTATTCAGAATCATATTACTTGCATCAAGATTTACGATCTGGAAATAGGTCGCGCAATTGCTTTCGGCGATGATGCAGCCAGTATCGAGGTCGTCTTTAATGCAAGCGTGGTCGAGATAACCGAGAAAGCCATCACCGCCCAGTTCGCTTGTTACTCAATTTCCAATGCCGATGGAAATGCAGTCCTGAATGCGAAAGGCAAGGTCATTGCAGATTTGGGTAGCTCTAGTCCAGGGACACTTGCAAGTTACGAGTCCAACCCTTTCAATCTGGTCAATGTTGACCCAACTGAGTTTTACCGGTACCTCACTAAGATTGGCTATGATTACTCCGAGCCCTTCCAAGGCGTGTCGCAGATTCACCGCAAGCCTGGATATGCTATCGGTCTGATCGAGGACCAGTCTGGCCTCTCATGGGAGGATAATCTCACATTTCATCCGGGAGTCCTTGATACTGCTCTACAAACCGCTTTCGCGGCATGGTCCTTTCCTGGTGATGGTCAGATCTGGTCCCTTCATGTTCCCACTCGGTTTGAGTCGCTAGTTTTCAACCCTCACTTCTCCCCTCTTGCCCTAGGCAAAGAACGCTCCTTCAAATACGAAACATTCATTCGCACTAATACCCAAGGAAGCCTGACTGCCGATATTCACTTGTACACCGCAGATGGCAAGAACTCATGCATCCAGATTGAAGGTGCATCCCTTGTTCCATTCTCACCGGGCTCTCCTAAAGACGATCTGCCACTCTTTTCAAGTTTCAAGATGAGACCTGCTGTTCCTGATGGGCAACTTGCGGCAATGGGCGAGACGATTTCACCCTACGAAGCGCAGGTTTACAAGGACATTGATCGTGTCGCTTTCTGGTATATCCGAAATGTGGCCCAGACTATTACCCCAGAAGAGTGTGATCAGATTCTGCCCCATTTCAGATACTATCTGCGGTGGTGTGAGCGCATGATTGGCATGGTCTCTCGGGGTGAACATCCCAAGGTCCCCGTTGAATGTCTTAATGATGAGAGAAAAGACATCACTGAAGTGTTGAGCAAGTAAGTTCATGACTTTTATTTCACCCCAATTCTTCTTCTGCGCAATCTCGAATAGATTATTGATTGTCTTGCATTAGGTATGAGGGCCGCAAAGATATCCGATTTGTTGAGGTGGTCGGCGACCACCTTGTTGAAGTCGTCCGCAGTGGCACTAGCATGCTAGAGTATATGAACCAGGATGGGCTGATGCTCGCGGTTTACGAAAATGGTCTGGCAGCCGGGCCAAACAACCGCTGGCTGAGTCGCATCGTCGCCCAAATTGCGCATCGCTATCCGGGAATGCATATTTTCGAGATCGGTCAGTCTTGATGCTTCATATTACATTAGCTTTCAGCGCACAAGCTGACTTTCTGTAGGAGCCGGAACGGGCGCATCCACCAAGACAATTTTGCCCGAAGTCGGCTCAGCCTTTGGAACGTATACTTTCACTGACGTGTCTAGTGGTTTCTTCCCTGAAGCTGAGGAGCGCTTCAAGGACTATGCCAACCGTATGATCTTCAAGACGTTCAACACTGAGTTCCCGCCAAGCGATCAGGGATTCACTGAAGGCCAGTACGATGTGGTTATTGCTGCAAATGTTCTTCATGTCTCGGCCGACATGGAGCGATCCATGACAAATGTCCGCCGACTATTGAAACCCGGTGGTTACTTGATTACCTTAGAGGTGACAAATTGTGACCTTCTCTTCAGCGGTATGACCGTGGGAACTCTCCCAGGTTGGTGGGTGGCTGCGGAGACTGGACGACCGTGGGGTCCTTGCTTGACGCTGCCTCAGTGGGACTCTGTACTCCGGCAAACAGGCTTCTCGGGCATTGATACTATGACACCCGATCTCAGTGTATCTCTTCCCGTCGCGGTCTTTGTTTCCCAGGCCATTGATGATCGAGTTGCTCTCCTTCGAGACCCTCTTTCATTGTCGACCGAGGATAATTTGGGCACTCTGGTCATCATCGGCGGCACGACGCTACCAGTCTTCGGTATTGTGGAAGATGTTGTGACTAATCTATCCTCTATATTTGCTGAGGTCATGCTGTTTGAGACTGTTGAAGAGTTGGCAATCTTTGGCTCCGCGGTACCTAATGGGGCCAGCATTCTCTGTCTAACTGATCTCGATGAACCATTTATGAAGACATTGACGCCGCAGAAGTTTACCAGCTTACAGAAAATGTTCGACGTGGCGGGAACCTTGGTGTTGGTTTCTCGTGGCTGCAGAGCAGATGAACCATATTCCATGATGCTTGTGGGCATCGGGCGGACAGTCAAGACCGAAAATCCGAAAATCAACCTTCAACTACTTGACATTGAAGCCGTTGAGGACACAACGGCCAACATGCTGTCTGAAGCTCTGCTTAGACACCATCTTCTGAGGCAATGGCAGTCTAGGAAAGAACCCCTTCTCTGGTCCTCAGAGCCGGAGGTTGTTATGCAAGACAGACGCGCACTCATTCCGAGGCTCTTGCCCAGCACAGACAAGAATCAGCGTTACAACTCCCAGAGACGCGCTATAACCAAGGAGGTCGACCCTAGACAGGCAACCATACAGATGATCCAGAATGGAGTCACATTCGACGTCAATGATGTTTCGCCACTGCTAATTTCCGATGCACCATCGTCGAAATCCATTACAGTTCGCAGCATTCTTTCCTCATTCCAGTCTCTCAAAATTGGAAGCGCCGGTTTCCTCCGTCTCATCTACGGTGTGACTTCTTCGTCTGAGACAGTTGTCGCCCTTTCATGCTCCACTCAGTCCCCAGCAGTTGTACCATCCAAGTGGTGTGTACCAATTGCAGGCCATGCTATGGGTCATAGCCCATCATCACTCCTTACAACTTTGGCTGCCAATATCATGGCGAAGGAGGTTCTGAGCTCTGTGCCGGATGGTGGAGTTCTTCTGATACGGGAGGCAGATGAGCCTTTCAAGTCTTATCTTTTGCACATGGCAAAAGAATTGAGTGTCAGAACGGTTTTTGTTACCAGTCAGGGCAACACGGGTACCCCTGACAGCTTCTATATCCACCCCAGACTTTCGCAGCATAAATTGAAGCAGCTCCTTCCTGCAGATGTTGCCGTCTACGCTGATCTATCCCAGGGGGCTGGAGCAGATGATTTATCAGAACTACTTGATAAGTGTCTCCCATCTCAATGCGTCCATATCAAACGAAGCTCTCTTCTCAATAATGATATCACTGATCCTCATCCCCGTTTTTGTGACATGATCAGTCAACTTCTTCAGCAAACAATTGAAACTTCCACGCATTCTGCAAGAACTATCACCATTCCGCTTAGCAGAGTGTCCGATCATTCTGTGTTTGAGCCTTTTACCGTGGTTGACTGGTCAATTCAATCCGTTCCGGTCAAAGTTCAGCCAATCGATTCTGGCATCATCTTCAGGCCGGATCGAACATACTTCTTCGTTGGTCTAGCTGGCGAGCTGGGTCAGTCCTTGTGCCAATGGATGATTTCTCATGGAGCCAAGTATTTTGTCTTGAGTAGTCGGTCTCCAAAGGTCAGCCCGAATTTTATTGAGGGGATGGCGCAGCAGGGAGCGACAGTCAGAACATTGCCGTTGTCAGTAAATTTGCTCCAACTTTTACCTCACCGACTAACAAAACCCAGAGATATTACAAGCCGAAGGTCCCTTTGGTCCTGCTACCGAGAGATCAGCCGCACCATGCCCGCCGTTGGCGGCGTCATCAACGGTGCCATGATCCTCCAAGACAGCGTTTTCGAAAACATGACCCATGAACAATTCCTCAAAGTGATCAGACCAAAGGTCCAAGGCACCATACTCTTGGACGAACTATTCTATGACTCACCCCTAGAATTCTTCATCGTCACTTCCTCCATCACCACAGCCATCGGTTTCAGCGGACAGGGTAACTACTCGGCGGCGAACACGTTCATGACCTCTCTCATGTACCAGCGCAAGAAGAGGGGGGTTCCTGGCTCCTCTATGGACATCCCGGCTGTTCACGGTATTGGATATGCCGCCCAAGAGGATAACTTTGACTTTGAGTATTTCACTACACTCGGCTACAACAATGTTTCTGAGCAAGACTTCTGCACACTTTTTGCAGAGGCTATTCTCTCCGGTCGCGCCGACTCCCTTGATGAGGCTGAGGTTGTATCAGGTGTTAATTATGTGTCGCCCGACTTGGATATCCCCCAGACTCACACCAGAGATATCAAATTCTCCCATTACATCCTGACCGCGGAAGAAGGATCCAGCGTCAGCGGTAGCAAGTCCGCCGCGCAGGTGAGGGTACAGTTGCAGGGAGTGACAAGCGAAGAGGCAATCTATGATATTGTCAAAGGTAAGTCACTGATTATTGAACACTACCGACAGCTTGACTGATTTCATAACAGATTCCTTCCTGGTGAATCTCAAAAAAGTTCTCCAGATCTCAGCTGATGATGATATTGATCTTTCAACGCCTCTTGTGGAGCAGGGGCTGGACTCACTTGTGGCTGTAATGGTTCGCTCGTGGTTTTTGAAAGAGATCGAGGTCGATATTCCGGTTCTGAAGATCCTTGACGGCAGCTCTATTTCTGATCTTCTTCAACTGGCCGTTTCCAAGATACCTACATCTATCACTTGTGCAGAGGACCCGAAAAGCTACACTGACACTCCAAGCCCATCGTTACCAACACCTGCCAAACCCGTCTTCAATAGTACCATTTCTGGAACACCTAGCGACTCTACACCCAGCTACTCACCACTGCTGACACCTAGTGAAAGCGAGACATCATCCATTGAGCTGCTGACTCCAGATGAGCCCCTTAAATCCAAGGAACTAGGGGCCACAGATAAACTGGCCCGATCGCAACGGGACTTGGTCATTCAGCATTCCCGCCTCACGAGAGAGCCCATGTCCTTTGGGCAAGCCAGATTCTGGTTCCTCCATCATTTCTTGAAGAGCAAAACGTCCTTCAACTTTTCGACTTCTGCACGTCTGGTGGGCCCGCTGCGAGTGACGGCCTTTGAGCGAGCTTTGGACACAGTGATTCAGCGACACGAAGGTCTACGTACTAGATTCCTCTGGTTGGATGGGGATATTGGCACACCTATGCAGGAGATTATCTCTCACCCTCTGCTTAAATTGGAGACCAAGCGCATATACTCCGATGCTGAGGCAGCCGACGAACTAGAGAGGTTGCAAAATCACGAATATGATCTGGAAGACTGGGGGTCTATCAGAGCAATGCTTCTTATTTTTTCCGACACCGTCCACTACTTCCTCCTTGGATGTCATCATATTGCCTTGGATGGACAAAGTATGCACATTCTTTTCTCGGAGCTCGACGGTTTGTATAACGGTAAAGCTGTTCCTCGAATCCCCGATGCCTCGCAATACCGAAAGTTTGCTACCAGACAGAAACAAGATTACGAATCTGGGCTATTGCAGGCTGACATCGATTTCTTCCGTGACATCGTCCGTGAGGATCCGGGTGCGATTGAGCCGTTCTCGTTCTCGCACCTCTCAAAGCGGAAGATTCTAGATACCTACCGGTGAGTTGACAATGAAATCGGGTTGATTATTTTCTGACATTGTTCTAGGCACCATCGCGCGTCGACCCGGCTGGGAGCCGGGTTAGCTCGCAAGGTCAAGCAAATTGCCCGCAAGCTTCAGAGCACGAATTTTCATTTCTACCTGACTATTCTTCAAGCGCTCGTATTCCGCCTACTTCCCTATACCAACCAATTCTTTGTCGGAATTGCGGACGCGAACCGAGTGGATAAAGATTCAATCAACACGATCGGTTGCCTCGTGAATCTACTGCCGCTCAAGTTCAACCGGGCGGACTCATCCAAACTCGATCATGCCGTCAAACTCACACGGAGCAAGGTGTACTCTGCTCTCCAGCACTCGCGAGTGCCATTCGATGTTCTTGTCAATGAGCTCGAGATCAACCGTTCCGCCATGCACACCCCAATCTTCCAAATCTTCATGGACTACCGGCTAGGCGACCACGAGAACTCGCGGCTAGTCGGTTGCGATGCCGAGCTTTCGTGGAATAATGCTGCTACAGGGTATGATTTGCACCTGGAGGTGCTTGATACTGTCGATGAAGAGTCGCTCGTTGTTTTGAAAGTGCAAGAGGGTCTCTATTCCAAGGAAGCAGCGGACTTGCTGCTTCGTGCTTTCACCAATCTCCTAGAACAGGCCACACAAAGTCCTGCCGATCGTATCGATCTATCGTCGCCTCTGCTGTGGTCTAGAAAGGATATTGATGATGCGTTAGCGTTGGGAAAGGGTATGTCACACTTCGAAATCAGGGAGATTACGACTAATCCTCCTCTATAGGTCCGGAACTGAACCCTGAATGGCCATCGACGGTCGCACACCGCGTTGATGAGATGGTGGATGCACACCCTGATGTCATAGCTATCAAGGATGGACATGGACATGCCCTCACCTATAGTGCCATGGCCGACCGCGTTAACACGATCGCTGCTACCCTCCTTGAATATGTCTCTGGTGGCGATAGTGTTGCCGTGTTCCAAGAGCCAAGCGCTGACTGGATCTGTTCGCTACTCGCCATCTTCCGTGTTGGGGCGGCGTATGTCCCCTTGGATCTGAAGAATGGTCTGCAACGGCTTGCGGGTGCTGTTGAAGTTGCCAGCCCGCGGGTTATCCTCCACGATAAATTCACAGAGGCTCGAGTGCCGGATCTTCGGGTGGCAAGGGCAGCTATCGTCAATGTCTCCGATATTGACATGAACCCCGATGCCAAAGTACCGAACAGGGCCATGGCAGAGTCCACTGCGGCTATTCTGTTCACTAGCGGGTCGACGGGTGTTCCCAAGGGCATCGTACTACCGCATTCTTGCTTCGCGACGCATGTCGAAGCTGTCGAAAAAGCCTGGGGCGTGGGCGCGGCGGTAGTCCTCCAACAAATTGCCCTCAGTTTTGACTTTTCCTTGCATCAGATCTTCACGGCCCTTGCCAACGGGGGAACCCTCTTTGTGGTCCCGTACGAGAAACGCGGAGACCCGTATGAAATCACCAAGATCATGAAGCAAGAAGGAGTCACCCACACCCTGGCCACCCCAACCGAATATGGTATGTGGTTCGATGCAGGGGCGGACATTCTCTCCCAGTGCTCTTCCTGGAAATGGGCTCTTGTCGGTGGCGAAGCCTTGCCAAAGTCAATTGTTCGACGCTTCCGGGATTTGAACTCGAGTAATCTCAAGCTCTTCGATTTCTATGGACCTGTAGAGGCCACTATTGCACTTACCAAAGGCGAGGTCAATTTCGGGCTCGCTGATACTGAACAACCAATTCCGGTTGGAAGGCTTCTTCCCAACTACTCTGTCTACATTCTAGACGAAGCGCTGCAGCCTCTCCCGATCGGTGTCCCGGGGGAGATTGTTGTTGGCGGACCCGGAGTGGCGGCAGGTTACCTTGGCCAAGAAGAGCTCACAAACGAGAAGTTTATCCCCGTCCCTAGCTACTTGCAGGACGAACGCTCCAAGAAGCTTGGATGGAACAGATTATATCGGACCGGTGACCGTGGACGCCTGAACAACGACGGCACTCTCATATATGAGGGTCGGATCAACGGTGACGATCAGATCAAGCTTCGTGGCATTCGCATTGAGCTGGGGGAGATCGAAAATGCTATTATCGAGGTCGCGAACGGCAAAGTCTCTCAGGCGGTTGTTGCTGTCCATGGCGAAGAGGCTGACAAATTTTTGGTGGCTTATGTTGTCCTTTCATCGCATGGTGAAAAGTCCGGTGACAATCTTTTCACAGCCATCAAAGCAGCACTCCCCCTTCCCAGCTATATGCGACCTTCGCTATTCATTCCCATTCACAGTGTCCCGATGAACGTGCATGGAAAGACTGATCGCAAGGCTCTTTACAATATTCCTTTGCCGGATATCGTGACTTCGGGTCCCTCTGAGCGAGGTCTGATGAATTTCCAAGAAAAGAAACTCTGTGGATTATGGGAAGAGATCTTGCCAGCATATGGTGCCGTAATCAGCTCAGGGACAGACTTCTTCCATGTTGGAGGAAACTCGCTGTTGCTTGTCAAACTTCAACGCCGCCTCAAGGAAGCCTTTGCGTTTTCTCCACGACTCGCTGATCTCATGAACTCTAGTACATTGAGCGATATGGCCCGCCTTCTAGAGGACACGGATGCGAGTGTGGTCGATTGGGAGGCTGAAACATCTGTGCCGGCATCATGGGCTGATCTCGCACAGAGTGCCACGCCGTCTGCCCCAAATGACAGAATGACGGTCCTTTTGACGGGCGCAACTGGTTATATCGGCCGTCATCTCCTCTCCTCTCTTCTTGAAAGCACCCGTGTGTCCAGAATCATCTGCCTTGTCCGTGACAAAAGCAAGCTAGTCACAGAATCTGAGAAAGTCGTGGCAATCTCCTGCGCTTTCGACAAGCCCAATCTTGGGCTCACCTCCGATGAGCTTAGCTATCTGACTCACAATGCCGACATCGTGGTGCATTGTGCTGCCAATCGATCCTTCTGGGATGACTACCAGGCACTGAGAGCCGTGAACTTCTATTCCGTCCGTGACATCGCCCGTCTGTGTCTTCCGCGCCGCTTGCCGCTTCACTTCTTTTCTTCCGGCGCTGTCGCCGACCAAGCGGATCTCGCGGATTCACACGATGGCTATTTGACAAGCAAATGGGCAGCCGAAAAGTTCCTTCACAATGTATCTCAGGAGTTTGGTTTGCCGGTGCATATCCACAGTCCAAGCGCAGCAACTGCAGACACGCCGTACACAGTCGACTCCATCGTCCAACAAGACTTTATCGAATGTGCACAGCGTGTCGGTGCACGGCCCGATCTCGAGGGTACGTCCGGCCATATGGATCTCAGTCAGACGACCGGCTTCATCGCGACAGCATCGGAGGCCATTCTTAACGGGCGTGAAGACATCGATAACAATGCTCCCATACTCAGGAGGGTGGTATATAACCCCACCCAACGGTTCGATATCCAGCGCTCCACTTCTTCTATCGGTGCTGATCCCAGATGGGCGTCACTGCCGACGATGGATATGCTGCAGTGGATGGGGAAGGCAAAGCAGAATGGGTTCCCGTATGTGCTGACGGCCCAGCATATTGTGATCGGTTCGAAGACGGGACAGGTGGTATCTAGGCGATAGGTCTTGCAGACATGACGCTGAAATTGTGTATACATTAGATGCATTTATTTTCTTCTTCTATGATTCTTTTTCCCACACAATCCAGTACATACGACCATAGGGTGTGGAAAACAGGGCTTCCCGTCCGCTCAGCCGTACTTAAGCCACACGCCGGTGAGTTAGTAGTTGGGTGGGTGACCACCAGCGAATCCTCACTGTTGTATGTTTTTTTTTTTTATTATTTGTTGAGTACGGAGTATAGCAATAGCATGTTCATCTTAGGCCCTGTGGTGGACCTCTATGAATGACTTTTTTTGGAAATGAAGCTTAACGAGACCTGAGAGCAGAAGGTAGGTGGGCTCAAGGGTGGAGGAAAAGTAGAAACTGACATGAGAGCACTTGATATATCTATCTGACGCTATGACCATCAAGGGGGGCAGAGGTCACCTGACCCAATAGTGATAAGCCTTCTTACCATCCCATCTACGGCTATAGTCTATAGTTCTCAGTTATTATATATTCCCCTCCAGTGCTATACCAAATACATACGACCATAGGGTGTGGAAAATAGGGCTTCCCGTCCGCTCAGCCGTACTCAAGCCACACGCCGGTGAGTTAGTAGTTGGGTGGGTGACCACCAGCGAATCCTCACTGTTGTATGTTTTTTTATTTATTGGCAAAGGTTACATACATACAAATAGAAAGGTGCCCAGGTGATCTGCACACAACAATCAAACAATCCTTTTCCCGTCGTCTACCTGGAAAACTCGAGAACTGGGGAGAAAAGACATCCGAAAAGACATCCAAAAAGACTTACTACTAGACAGTACCAAGATGACAGACAAGGCCGCATAAGCGGCCTATCATTCTTGTTTGGTACTGGGTCAAGATTATATTCAGTTCGTGAGGCGTCTCTCTATCGCTTATTTTCTTTTATCCTCACTGCCAAAAAAAACACAAGAAGAAGCCAACTCAAAACCATCCCTGCATATGGAGCGTACATCTTCAGCTATTAGGCGTAAAAGACACAGATAGATTGTCTGTATAGATGGTTACGTATGTTAAATCTGTACTAATATATCCCGTTTTCATTTAGTTTGTGAAAGTCGATTTCTACGTTTATAGTACGCAAGATAGCTGCTTAAGTATTAGTCTTGAGCAGGCGAGGGTATAATCGGCACCTCCATGAGAGGTCAACTATAATATGCGGAAATCTTGAGATTGGGTGCTATGTTTCTGTTGCTGATGGATGTTTGTCTTTATTAGAGTATAGAGAACGCAGTTGCCTCCCGTCATAGAGATTATCAACACAAACCATATATCAAGTCATCAATTATCGGCAGACTCCAAAATGCTCGCCGCCTTGTCTATCTCATCAATGTCATTGACAAACTGCAGGGCTATTGGGAGACCTGATTTTTGAGCAATGTCCCTAAGACGCTTCATGACCCATTTTCGGGTGCGGCCTCTTGTGACTGGGGATTTTCCAACCGTGTATAAGCACCACATTAGTAGATGCCCACCCGAAGCACTTCCGTTGGCAGATGGATCGGAAGACAAATCGGCAGAAGTAGGAGACTCCGCTGGGGACAACACAGCTCCCAAGGACTGCGGAACTGTGGCCAAAATATCGTCACCCAGAGTTTTGAGGATTCGACATGTCTTTTCAAGGGTTGTCGCTATTTCCTTTTGGCGGGCCGGTGGGAGACCCGCAGTGAGGGCTTTCGACAAAAGGTGGAATTCAATCTCGCAGATAATGACTTGAAGGATACGAGAATTGTTCCAAAGTCTTATAGCCCACGCGGATCTGTAGAGGTCATATCGAGAATTGTAAATGAGGTCTGGGTCTCCACTGTGATCTTCAATCGTTGCATACGGTTCTTGCGTCCTAAAATTACCAAGAACGTCTTGAAAGTCACGTTGAAGGATAGCAGATTCTTCCAGGAAGTATGCTAAAGTTGCACCATCTTTGATTTTGGTCACCGTAACATCCGACAGAAGATTGACAGTCCGCGTGGCCAGCACGCCTAGTAGCCAAAGGCAACTGGAGTTGTCGGCCTGCTTGCTTGCCTCTTCTTGCAACTCAAGCATATCTCGTGGAAATGGCTCAAGGCGATGAACACAGGCAGCGCACATATCTGCACGCACTTGATTGAACATGGGAATAGAGGCTGGACTTGAGAATTGGCTCTTGCCACGTGAAACCACCAGCGCCACGGTCCCTTTTATATATTGGAACCATGTTTCAAAATTGCTCACATGCTCGAACAAGCCAAGAGAGATGACTGACATTAACGTACTATCCTTGATAGATTCGACAGGAGAACTGAGCGCTGCGTTCACTTTGTCTATCGCTTCCCAGTATTTTGTGCGGGCCCGCTGGGACAATTCAGGCTGTTGAGTGGAGTTTGCCAGGGCTGCAAGACCCACAGCTGCCATGCTGGCAATCAAGGTCGGATTCTCACCATCAGCGCTAAACACTGCCGGCACATAGTCCAGATACCCTCGAGAGGGAGAAAGACCACCAACGACGAAATGAAATAGAAAATAGTTGACGCCCACCTCGTCCGAGCTGAGACTCAGAGTGCGGGATGGGGGCGATCTTTTCAATGTTTCCAAGCCATCTGCCTTTGCCCGAGCGTCTTTGGAGCGCTTAATTGTGTGGGTGGTTTGATCGCGGAAGACCAGCTCCCATTCATCTCTATACCCTTGACATTCCTCGTGCGCACGAATGCACTGTCCACAATGGGGAAACTTCTGGTCGCACTTTACAAAAATACTCAGTACTCAGCATTGAGCGAGTCCTATCCGACAGTAGATTGATCCCAGGCACTTACCCTTCGCTTGATAGATCGGCAGTTGCCGCAATTTTTGGAACGTCGTCCACTCGCTGGCATAATTATGATTCAGAAGAGAAGGGAGTACGCATAAGATGAAAAATGAGCACTTGGCAAGTTCTCTTGGCGGTTGGAAAGAAGAAACAAGCTATGACATTGTTGACTCTTTTTAAGGTACAAACTACGCGGCTACCCCGCTGGGCTGAGAGCTGAAGGCTCAGACTCAGCCGTGCGCTACCCCTTTTGCGCCAAGATCTGCAAATCATACAGCTAAGCTAACACATGAGAAGTGTCCAATTCCCCCCCCTATTTCTCCGAGGTCGAGAATTTGTCGTTTATTCATGCGGAAAGAGATGATGAATGTAGCATTTAATAACCAGCGAAACTGCGTGGTGTTCAACTCTTGAAAACAAGAGAATAGAAGAGATGGAGAGTCCAAATACACGGTCAGATACAGTACTAAACCGTTTGATACAGGGTAATTTACCCCGAATCTGATCAGCGGGGAAATATCGGGGAATGGACCGCAGAATTACTTCTCTTAGCCACTTTATGTGAACTATGTTACCGAAATATTAGTGATACTTCGACGATTGACTTAGTTTCGCTTCTTACAACACAATGGCCTTTTCAGTCTTAACAAATTCAGTATCATTATGGAAGCGAACTTCCTCCTATACACAACGTGACGGCTTTCTTTTTCTCTTCGTTCTTCAATTTCATCCTCAAAGCCACTCTTCACGCCCAAAAGACCCATCCTTCAAACAGAAAAACGAAACTCACACGCCCATTGGTTTCGGCTCGATATCTTGCTGGGGGACTGGAGTAAGCTTCACGAAGTCGCTTTCCAGAATGGCTGATATTCCCAAGGCCATGGTCATTCCCATGGCAATGATTTCCTCCAATACATCCATGCACAGATAGACCGTGGTATTTCCATCCAGTGCAAAGGCACTAAGCGTTGTGTAATCGCTGAGCGCCGAGTAGACGAGGCGAACCGCCAACAAGGGAGTAGAAAGAGCAATGGCCAGGAACAACTTCTTTTGGAATCTCCGCATAGAGAAGCTCAGCTCATAGAAAAGCCAAAGACTGAGGAGAACAAAGATGACGAATACAGCCAGGAAAATTCCCATGGCTACTTTTGCGAGCTTGCCAGGGTGGTAAGTTCCGTCGTTGCCGTTGGAGGAGCTGACTCCAGCGATACCGAGAATGAGAGCGATGATGGTGACCAGAGTCAGCAATGCCATGGGCCTCGGAGGCATTCTTCTATCCACATCACTATAAAGACACACGTTAGTCTCTGATCGGCGCGATGAATACTTTCGCAGTGAAAAACTCACATTTGTCTCAGCAGTCCGATAAAAGTTAGTAAGAGAGGTGCAATACCAATCATTTGGCACACTGCCACCGCGACTTTGATGTTGTAGGAATCATTGCTGATTGCCAGCAGCGAGGATATACTTCCAGCGATCCGGATGAGAGAAAGGGTGACGGCGTACCGCCAAATCTTGCTCCCTTGCCTCCAACCTGTCCTCTTCCAGATGAAGATGGCAGCAACGAGAATGATGGGAAACACGATCAGCTGGAGGATAGCGATGCCGTTTCGATAGCTAACAGCAGCCATGTTGCTTTAAATTAATGGTAGGACAAAGAAAAGGACGTCGTCGAGGTAATTTGAAGTGTGGTCAGGAATGCAAACCCGTTTCTTGAGTGGTTTTTGTAACACAGATATCTGGTATCCTTTATACTTCGAATTGTCCTTCAATTTGATGTTGATTCAGCCCGGCGATCTTACTGCCAGCGTCACCGATCGTGATTAAACGTTCCTTATTGACTGGTCTAACATCTATATTACCCGAATAGGAAGATTCTTGCTGATCTCAGCGTGTCAGTGGCTTGGGTCCTAAGCCTCGCCAAGATTGGGGCCGAAATGATCTGATTATATCTTAGCTATATCTCCTCCAGGGCCGATCCCTCTCGAGCCAAAGCGTAATATACTACAGTAGCGGTGATTTTTTTTACACTGCCCCGCAGCATCGAAGATGCCCAATTCGGGGGAGCGCACGAAAGCTTGTTCTGCTTGTGCGCCCGGTATATCTTATAACACAGTCAATCATATTGCGGGCCGCTGTGACAATAAGAGAAAGGGCCATTTTTGTTGTCGATTGACAATGTATTGATTATCAATATTTCATCCAGCAGTGACGTGTAAGGCGCTATTGATGCAGCCTTTGACTGCAGCATGGAAGAAGCGGGCTGAATGAAATGCAAACGAAATTTGCAAAGATACAGCAGCCTCCATCGGAAATGCCGTGAGAGGCTGAGAGAAAATTATTTGTTATTGCTCCGTGCGGGGTACCGATGAATTGATCACCATGATCTACACGTTTACTTGTCCGAGTATCGTGAGGTTGAACAAAGAACTTGGGATTCCCGATCCATAGCGCTAGTCCACTTTGGGGAATCGAGATGCAGCACCAATCACAGCGCTCTCGACCCCGTTCGTGTTGCAAAGCCAATTGACCAAAGAAAGAGTACTAGTCTAATCAGGCCTACAACGGGTGATAGATAGGAATGAATGGAACGTTAATTTTCTAACCGAGTAACAGTCTAAAGTGAATATACGGTCAGATACAATCCTAAACCATCGGATACAGGTCGTCCGCGGTTGGTTTTGCTCTCACGGGCCCTATACCCTAGTAGCAACTCTAGGGCACCTACACTATAGTTGGCGCACTATGGTTTCTCGGTCCCTGATTGGTTTGACTCGAGATATTGACAGATATCAAGCTCGTGGTGGCTCTGCGCCCCAAGGGGCCACACGTGGTAGATCCATCGATCAGATCAGCCAAGTCACACCGTGATGTAAGAGCATTGGCCCGGATCCATCGAATTCTCTTTCTACTTCTTCATCACCACCACAGCCCATCGGTGCAGTTGTCGAGATGGACCTTTTCATCTAAAACCTTGGGCTAGTCTACGACTTGATTTCGACACAAGGTAGAACATTTCTATGCAGAGCATTTTAAAGCGTGTCCTGGTCACCTTGACATTTCATCCTTCTACGCCTAAGTCCTTTAGCCCAACTCCAATAAAGGATCTCAGTTAAGTCCTCTTTCCTCTTGCACAGCTTTATCTTGTCTCAATCATCGTATATATTATTCTTCTCATATGAAGCTCCACTACCAGAATCCCCTGAATAAGTTACTAATTCTACACGAGCTCGGATTTTCTCCACTGTCCCTGCGGGAAGCCAATAGACCCTCTACGGGCTCTCAAGAAGCTTCAGCTTACTGCGGCTAAAACTGGATGAGAGACTGGTAATCAAAACAAGCTCAATATATTAACCGTGAGATGCCAGATCTGAGCTACTCGTAGCAGTAGTAGGCACTACGCACGTTTCAATGTCAGCCTTCGATTCGCCGATAAAATGCAAAAAGAAACTTACTCCGAGGGACCCTTCCAGCCAACACATTTCCAGCAGTCAAAGAAGTGGGTAGGATCGTACTTCTTCTTTATCCGAAGCAACTCGGGATAATTCGATCCGAAAAAGGTCTCTTGCCATTTCGGCTCCAAGTAATGGCCTTCATTCAAATAGCACCCTCCACCAGGCGTCAAACGTTTCAGTGGCTCGACAGTATCCAACCATGCCTCGAGCAGATTTGTCTCGTTTTGGACACCAAGTTCACTCGTCCATCCACCTGTCATGAGAGTATGCCAGAGAGCTGGGCGCCAGGCAGGATTGGCACTTGTCGTGTTGCCATTTTGGTGATTTACAGGCGTGGTCATGATGATTTGGGTGAGGGAATCACCTGCGGGGAGCAGCTTATTGCTGAGCCGAACTCCTTGAAGGACGGCATCGACTAGGTCTGCGACTTTGCGTTTGCTCTCAAATAATGAGCGCGGGATCAGTCGACCTGCAACAGCTTCAAAGATTCCGCCCGGTGTGTATTCGGCAGCGATCCCATCGGTAATCTGTAAGAATTCGGTATATTTGGGATATGTCGTGTAATTGCTCTTGGTGACCTGGATATTTGTTTGATTCGCCAAAAAGGAGGAAAATCCCCTGGTCAGAGTTTTCAAAGCCGTTTCGTTGTTCGAAGGCAGGACAAGATAAATTTCAGCTTTGGTTGGCCAGTAGTAAGCATGTCCTGAGATGTTGTTATGAGACCAGGTAGGTTGGTAGGTTGCGTGTTGCGTGAGAACCTGTTTCAATGCAGCGTAATTGGCAGTTTCATTCCCGTGTGTCGTGAAGCTGCCCTCGAATTGATACACGTTGATTTTGACCGCTGGATGGAGTTGAAAGCGATAGCTTGTCAAAATGCCGAAGGAGCCTCCGCCTCCGCCTCGCATGGCCCAGAAGAGCTCGGGATCATTGCATTTATTGATTACTCGCAATTTGCCGTCTGCAGTTACGACCTCGAATTCAACCGCATTATCCACCATCAGACCATACTTGGGACCAAAGACGCCGTGGCCACCTCCTTGACCAAAGCCGCCAGCCAGGCCAACCGACCCTTCATTGCCACCGGTAACATCCATGTTGAACTTTGTGAAATAGGTGTAGACGTCCGTCGCCTGAGCACCGGATCCTATCTCTGCGATATGTTGACCGTTCGAGGCAGGACAATTGGATGCAGTAAAGTTTTTGTGATACTTCATATTGTTCATATTGTGAGTCCAGATTGCAAGAGTGTCAGGACTAGTAGAGCGTCCAAAGTAGTCATGTCCTGTGTTCTTGATCGTGATCCGAAGATGATGTTTTCGGGCGAATTTCACAGCGGTAACAACATGGCTTGGTTTCCTAGCATCGACATACAATGATGATAGTCGGCCAAGGTAGCAATTGTCGGAAATGACCTCAGCCGGATTCAAAGCATTCAGGGCACATGTTTGGGACCGGCATCCTTCCCAGTTGAGTCCTGTTGCTGCGCCGTATACGTCGGTTCGTGCTTGGTTTGTTGAATAGTTCGATTTGACGATATCACAGGCTGAAGGGTCATAGTATTGAGAACTATAATAGCAGCTTGCGGCAAAGGGGACCGTGCGGTGCAGGTTTCCGGACAGACTGCTGTTGAAACTCTCCCATTCTTTGTTCGATGGCCAACAAGGCTGTCCGGCCTTACAATTGTACCCTGGGGACGTTGCTGATGTGGTGGAGATAAGGCCAAAGACCGCCAATACAGATGCGGCGTTCACCAAAGGGGCAAACAATAATTGTACCATGATTGAAAACCGGTCGTAGGAAAGGAAGGAATTGGGAAGGAATAGTTGTGATTTCATGAGATGCTAGCACAGGTGTCGCATTCAAGTATTATTTATAGTTACCGGATAGCCCATGAGATCGTCACAGCCCCCAATGTTGATATTTTCCCGGCCAGCACACGAGTAAGCTAGTGATACTTAATTTACCAAAATTGTTTAGATCCCTCAATTCTAGTCGTATCCACTATGTAGCAGCACATTGTCCAGTGGGGTCCACGCGTTTGTTTCTAGAGTAGGTCTGAATGAGAGCGTCGGATTGGTTGACAAGAGACCCATAGAGCTAAACTTATTTTAGAAAGCGAAATGCAGAACCAATCAACACCTGAAAAGATAAATGGTGATCATCCAAACTTTTGTTGACGGCGTCCAGCGGTCTGTGTTCTTAGAGAGTTCAAATTTAGTAATAATTACGTAGCATTACTAGTCTAGCTGTGTAGATAATCCAATAGGAATATTTTTGGGATTTCCCCCCAAGTAGGGGTAAGCTGAACGGTTATGCCCGAAAGGATGCATTTGCTCTGGCTGCTGCAACGTCGCTGCCGTCATCGTTTTTGTTAGAACGTATAGCAGTGCATCCTATATACCCTGATAGGAGTAGCTTGAAAGCTAGAGTACGTTAAGGGGGCTATATCATGATCTCCCGAAAAGAAGCAATATAGTCTCGGACAATATGCGCAGCATGGGCTGGAGCGTTCTCTTGTTAGAAAATTGATGGATCGTCGAGTAATGTTGGTGGAAAGACGGCCGTTTCTGGCGCCAAAAGTTGTCATTTTCGGCGTCATTTTCACAGGTTCTCATATTCTAGGTGTACAGTGGTTTTGTCGGGCTTGGTCTATCACTCGATATATATTCCACTTCTTTTATTTAATTCTCCAAAAACGCTCTACTGCATTTCGCTATTGATTTTATGGCTGCACAACAGTCCATACCTGTGGAATTCAGCCATCCACTTTTCCAGTGGCGCAGAGCTCTACCTAAAATGTTATATTGCTGTTTTAGATTCTAACGTTTGACACCAAGCATGTGTGCCTACTAGTCATATTCATTATCTCAGCAGATCTGAAGGTGGAGAATAATCTGGTTTGGATTGAGGATCCTTCGGTCCTGCAAGATTTTGCGCGTGCATCTCTCGGAAACCCACTGCGCGACGATATTGAAGGGCATCATCCCCTAGAAATAATAGAATACTATATGAGCGAAGCAAATGTAAAGTAATCTCAAATAACGACTCACATGGTCCGCGGTCAAAATCAATCGATACCATTCCATGATCAGCTTGATCTCGACCTGTCGATGGCCCAATGGCAAAATGAGGCTGTTTGGCATGAGTGCTATCGCTCTGTATTTATTGGACATGGTGGTCACCTGACCATCAGCCCGGCAGGCACCAACCCCCATAACTAGATAGTCGGGCATTCTGCCCTTCAGGAATTGACAACTCTCTCCCTCTTTCATCGCATCACTACACTGCAGTCACATCAGTATTAAAACACATTCTTTTTGATGGTCGGTGTCACATGAGTAGGAAAGGCTCCCGTATTTGGTGGAGGAAGTAGATAACCAAGATGTTTGGTATCCTGCGATTGCTTTCACAATTTCAAATCTATCTTCGATGCCCATCTTGTCCCAGGCATGACCTAGCTGGATACGCCCAACCTTTTCCATGATGATGTATTCGGCACCAACAGCGTTCTCGCCTGCTTTCGAACTCCAGGCTAGAACACATGGAGCAGGAGTACCCAAAATATTGCGAACCTTACGAAGATTAGTGATCATCAAAGAGCAGGTAGCCACACAGTCAAGGACGCCTTACAAATTCCATTGTGGCGACCTCACTTGCTGTCGTAAAATGAGGCTGTCCAGCATTGGGGTTTGGCACCTTTCCGACCACTTCAGCGCCATTTGCCATGGTGAATAGGAATGTTTTGTTAAACATGCCATCGGGGAATTTTTCGATATGAGCATATTCCCTTGAGCCAACAGAATCAGCGGCAAGCCTCGCAAGCTCATTCATATCAAACTTCACCCGACGTATTGACAGTTCATGATCTTCATTTGACACATTTAGTCCCCTTGTGTATTCGAAGAAATCGTTAACCGAGTTCCAATTCTTGGAAAGACATGACCTCTTCAAGGACCTGGCTGATTGTGTAAAGAGCCTGTGCATAACGGTGAAAACGAATGGCTATGCTGCGGTTGCGAAGATAGTACAATACATGGAAGGTTTAAGCAAGTTCACGCGCTAGGTGTGGCCTACGCCTTAAACCCGTTCAAAACATAATGTCGAATTTTGTACAGCGTAATTTACCACTAGGCCATAACAAAAAAATTAAGGTTCCTGTTTAGGGCCTAGAGGGGCCATATCCCATTCTTGACACATAAGCAACGCGCGTCCAGCCTCTTCGCGTGGCAATACCTTATCAATCCATTCCAACCTTGCAAGGTTCGATTGAGCTGCTTACTAATGATAGAGGTGAGCGCCGGGTGAGAACGAGGGTCGCTCAGACGCCTTGGAGAGAGGGGTACGATACTCCTAGTGGCCTTGTCTTTGCCATGTTAGTTTGGGTACTTTATATTACCAGAGGTTGAAAGTACATACATCAAGCGGTTCCATAGCTCAGTTGGTTAGAGCGCTGTGCTAATAACGCAGATGTCGAGGGTTCGACCCCCTCTGGGACCATTCTTTTTTGCTTTTTGCTTTTACAAAGCTGTAATAGGCTTTAAGGTAGCAGTATTAGGACTACGTAGCCGGACTGAAATCTACCCAGTGGGCCTGACTCTGAGCGCCCTCATAAAAGCGGCAGCATCTCACCCGACAGAGGAAATATGTACGTACAACATGGAGTCACCTAGGTGGTTTATAAAGTCTTCTTATCGGGCTTAGTCTGTCACTCAATGCCTTCACCATATTGTGTCAGTGCGAGGGCACGCCATGTTCCACCTAATTTTATCTTATTTTCTGACTCTGTGTATGTTGTAGTTAGAAGAAAGCTGATTATATATAGTAATAGTCCGTGGTAGAGAAATACCCTCCGTGTCAATAGACTATCTGACACATTTCTAATATTGCGACATGATGGCGTGTTATCAGTAACGTGCTACTAGATAGATATCACTAAGCCACCTATTTCCCCGCAGCTATAATATCTAACAGTAATCCCCATTTTCCCGCTCATCCTCAGCAACAAAATGGGTAGCATAACAGCAACTACGTTCCAAGATCCTTTTCAAAAAGTCCCAACGGGCCGAACTGGTAAATAATACGATTGACACATCCATCATCATCCATGAACCCGAATTAAGAACGCACATCTAGATGGCCTCGCAGCTCTCGTTGGGAAGTTCCGAGAGGATACCGATCCCAACAGAACTGATCTCCTTGTGGGAGTGTATAAAACGGAGGAGGGAAAGCCGTACGTGTTGCCGAGTGTGAAAGAGGTATATATAACGTCTGAAAGTTCACCTTTCCACCCTCAGCAGATCACTAAATTTTTGATATTCGTTACAGGCAAAGAACAGAATCTTCAATGATCCTGATTGGCATCATGAGTATCGCCTTTCCGCTCTAGGTTCCCAGCTTTATAGGGACTTGAGCGCCAATTTGCTTTTTGGGCCTGACCATCGTCTTTTGCGGGAGAAAAGGTAAACGGAGACCGATATGCTTTCTCAAAAACGATCGAGGGCTGACTTTCCCGCTCAGGATAGTTTCAACCCAGACTCTCGGCGCAAGTGGCGGATGCCATGTCGGCGCAGTGCTGTTGAAAAATCATTATGGACCGTGGAAGGAGAATGGAAACCCCGAGATTTTCCTTCCGAGCGACTCCTGGTGTAAGTTGTCGCTAGTGACATTATACGAAGGCAATTCTGACCGGGTCATAGTGAATCATCCTTTCGTATTCACGTCTGCGGGAATTAAGGCTAGTCTTCTGCCTTATTTTAGCAGCAAGACAAACAATTTCGATTTTGAGAGGTTTTCAGAGGCCATCAGATCGTTGCCAGCTCAATCCGTCGTGCTTCTCCAGTCCGGTGCCCAGAATCCAACTGGATGTGATCCATCACCGGATCAGTGGCGAGAGTTGGCCTCGATCTTCTCCCAGCGCGGTCATTTGGCATTCTTCGATGCTGCATATCCCGGATTTGCCTCGGGAGACATTGATACGGATCTTGCCGGTGTTCGTTTGTTTGCCGAGCAAGAAATCCCGCTTGTTTTCGTCTCAACATACGGCAAATCCTTCGGGCTTTACAGCGAGCGCGTTGGAATTCTCTCGATTCTTGTTCCAAGCGAAGAAGTGGGGAAGAACATAGAAACGCAATTGAGACTACTCGCACGAGCGGAGTCCGGCGCACCGCCCGATTTCGGGTCCAAGATTGTTGAAACAATTCTCTCGGATGAGACTTTGGAGCGCCAATGGCGGCAGGAAGTGCGCGATATGGCGAACGAACTCAAGCGCCGTCGAGTTGCGCTAAGGGAAGGATTGGAGAAATTGGAAACACCAGGTAGCTGGCGGCATCTCACTGATCAGAACGGAATGTTTTCGTAGGTGTTACCAATATCGGACCTAGGGAGACTCAAGATACTGACCTTCTTTAGATATGTTGGACTGTCCGTGGAACAAGTCACTATTCTCCGAGAGAAGCACCATGTTTATCTTCAGGACTCTGGGAGAATATCTATCGCGTATGTTTGATCGGCATATTTTGTGAATAGGCGGTGAGCTGACATTTCTTTTTCTTAGTGGGCTCAACGACTTCAATATCGATTACACTGCTCGCAGCATCAGTGCTGTCGTCAAAGCTACGACTTAAATTAACTTGAAACGGGTTGTCTCATCGATTGCACAATTCAGACAGGGAGGATTCGACTCGAGGGCATGATATTCGCGTCTGAGTTACATATGAATTAGGACAAACATGAAGTAAGAGAAAGGAGGAATCAACAACCATATCTATCCATAAAAGCTCTGAACGAGGGGACCTGCAGAAGTTGTATTGCCGTCAGAAGTTTCTCTGGGCAGTAAATAAATACTTTGGACATGATCGCATTCACATGTTGTCGCTCAATTGAGTCAATATCTGGACGAAAGCGTGTAATGATTGAATCGAGGGCATACTCTTGATTAGGCATTGGATCTTGATCATACCAGGAATCACGACCTGGGCACTATACCAAAGTCACCGAGAAAGAATTCCTCAGTCCGTAGGCTTTCGGGGGCCTTCACAGCTCAAACAAGCCCCCCCCCCCTGCTTCCAAAGCTCGATAAATGGTATGATTTGCTTTAGTGGCCATAATTTAGCGTGTCATATATGAATATAAGGTTCTGCTTTCTTGTTTTGACGTTAATTCTAAAGTGGCCATAAGAATCAACCCAAGATGGTCGTCCCATGGTACTCGAGGTTATCGTCAATATAGAAGTGGATATACGAACCTAGTGTGGTCAAGACCGACTGTAGGTGGTGCAGTCATATCAATTTGACATATAATGTAAGAGACTTCAAACTATGAGGGAGGGTATCGTCACAAATATTTAATATCGCTACATTTTCTATGAAAACACCAATTTCGAGCTTTTCCAATCTGTTTATCTACCAAGTCCAGCATTGTGCACTCTAAGGCAGGCTGTATTGCAATGCGGATCCAGTTGCTGTGATATGAATATTCGGTCTTGATTTGCAACAGAGGAGTGCCAATTCTATGCAGTGATGATTCAATAGAGCTTATGTACGTTAGACGCCGAGGAATAGTGCGGTAGGAGTAGATATTTCCATGTCTTCAGCTTCAATGACAAGAGAGTCACTACATATGCACTTTGATACTCTCTGTTTTGTAGTAATATTATGTTATCTGACAAGTGATGAGGGTCTAATAGCTCCTTCTGTATCATGACCTTTGTTTGCCCGAATTTTGTTGCAGCTGTCACAAACAGCCCAGAACTTCCACCAGTCCTAATTTCGCCCCCAGGCAATTTTATCAATCAAACTTCCCTTCTTGTTTTATCAATACTGTGTTTTCACCCATTCACTCCCAACCCTCCTTTTGTCAACATCATCACAAAGATGGCTTCCGTTAGCTTTGCCGAGCCGTCTTTTGTCGAACTTGTTCCAGCACTTGTTGGAGAGTCTAATTTCTCTACGTGGACTACTTCACTCAAGTGGACCCTCGACTCGCGCGACACTCGTTATTACGCGCTTCTCACCGGCGCGTGGAGTGAACCCAGCGCAGTTGACCCCACACAGCCTACCCCGGCTGAAGTCGAGGATCGTACCCAGTGGGATACAGCCAGTCGTTACCTCCTTCCGTTACTGAATGCCACTGTCCACCACACGGCCAAGTTCTATATTCTCGATGCCAATAACGCGCGTACCGCATATGCCAACCTCCACCGCGCGTTCGCAGCCCGGTCTTACGAAGCTGGTTTCGCCAATTTCCTCAAGTTTATCAACACCACATACACTTCAAACAGACCTCAAGCTTTCGTCAATGAGTGGCGTCTCGCCCTCGGCGAGCTCCAAGAGTGCAATTCGACAAAGCTCACGCCTCTCCTCATCTTTTACCATTTCTTGAACGCTGTGAGCACCAACCCAGCTGCGCATGAGTGGCTCGACGGCTTCCTCAGTTCGAAAGTCTCCACCGATACAACCATCGAGTCAACCTTCACAGACTTTGTCGTTTTTGAGGAACGTCGCCTCCACGCTCTCAATCAAGCTCATTCATTTAGCTTGAACAAAGGGAATCACCTGCCATACTTTTGCCAGTTTCATCAACGTCAAGCCGGTCATTCCAGTGCGAACTGCTTCCGCAACCCGGCTTACTTAGCTCTGGACAAATCAGCTCCAGCTCCCACTCCCGCTCCCGCTCCCGCTCCCCGTGCAGTCACTGAAGACCCACCTGTGGAGTAGAGCAGCATCTCACCAACTAGGGGCTGTGTTTGTGGGTGGTTTGCCACAATTGTTCATGGGGAGGTGTTCGGATTGGATGGTTCCGTGAAA
The DNA here is from genome assembly GCF_015533775.1 of Penicillium roqueforti. Lineage (NCBI taxonomy): Eukaryota > Fungi > Ascomycota > Eurotiomycetes > Eurotiales > Aspergillaceae > Penicillium > Penicillium roqueforti. The sequence continues at coordinate 293,082 of NW_024067574.1, forward strand.
TTTGAGTCTTAGCAACAATCAACTCTTCGCATGTTACCATGCACATTGATATCGTCCTTCCTGTAGGCGTCTCTCGACATGCAAATAAGAAATAGTTTAGTATGACAAGGCTTTGGCCAATGTCGGAGCAAAATAAAAAGACTAAATAAAAATAAAAATATCTGGACTCGCGGGGAATCGAACCCCGGACCACTCCCATGCTAAGGGAGTATTATACCACTAAACCACAAGCCCAGTTGATTGGTGGATTGAATCCAATAGTGAAATGAGAGCTTTAACCTTTAAGCACACATTACACAGCACCTCACATATCGTTCAGTTTTCACCTGGTTCCATTGAAGTGCAGCCACCATCCTATTTGTTATTCACCTACCCATCCATCAACATGGAGAATACTTTGGATGGAAATAGAAAGAGATGTGACATTGATGGCTTTGTTCAAGTGCCTCAATCTGTTTTGTTCCAACCACACCCTTGTATACAGACTTTAACTGCAGTGTATCTGTTGGACTGAAAGATTTCTAGTAGCTGATTTTCCAGGACATCAACACCCATCTCATCGTTTGCCCAGTGGAATGCCATGACCATACCTCTGGTAGATGGTCTGTGCCTGATGGCGTCATTGATAGATCTATTCAGGCTCGCAGCGAGCTCGAGGCTGATGGCCGGCGGGATTTCTCATAGATGGAACATTGTGGATTCCTTGCCATTATCATTTTGTATGACTGACTGTAAAGAAATACGTGTAATCTATGTCTGTCCCGATTTACTGATCTTTGTCATGTTGGTCCTTGCGCAGGTGCTTTGAAGTTTAGTGAATTCGTCAAATCTGATACCATATTATATTATTTACACTCAATTTGCAACTATCCTCTAATTGGATGCGGCGAGCGCCTGCCTATTCGCGAGACTTCCTGATGCCCTAAACAAAGCCGGATTCCTGAGGAAGTTCTCGTGCGCTCTGAACTCCCCCTTCGGTTTCTTCGGTTCCCTCATCATGGGGTCTCTGCCATAACCACCACCACCAGGGGTGTTGACAATGATGCGATCTCCCGCACGCATATCAGCCGATGATTTGCCGCTCATGCCAACATGGCGCACCTCCCCAGTGATAGGATCATGTCTGACCCATATATTAACACCGCGCATGCCTTCACACCCACCAGCAAGGCCATATGGTGCATTGACACGTCTTTCTGAGAGAATCGAGACCTGGACGGGGATGCGGAACTCAATGTCGCGAACGCAGCCATCACCTCCACGATGCAACCCGGCTCCACCACTGCCCTTCCGAATGGAGAATTCTCGAAGGATCACTGGATACTGTCTCTCGAAAATCTCGGGGTCACCAATGCGGGTATTTGTCACACCTGTGTGCACACCACTCTCGCCTTCCCAGTCGGCGCCGGCTCCCGCTCCTCCGGCAATCGTCTCATAGTATCCGAATCCCTTGAGAATCTCGCCGGTCACGGCATCTTTGCCTCCGTACCCGAAGGTCAGGTTGTTACATGTTCCCTGCGATGCAGCGGCTGTGTGGAACGCCTTGAAGATGAGGTCGATGACGCGGTTTGTCGTCTCGCCTGTCGACCCGACTGTTGCTGCTGTGAAGGATGGTGTCAGGAGTGTGCCCTTCGGGCAGACAATATTGATGGGTTGCAGACAGCCCTGGTTGAGTGGTATGTCGGAGGAGATCATGCAACGGAGGCAGTACTGGGTCAGTGTTAGTAGTGTCCGCAAGCTGTCATGAAAATTTGACACGGGGGAGGAAGAAAGAAAGAGGGAGAAGGTGTGTGAAGACTTACAAGAATGGCAGAGTACATGCAGGCTGGCGGGCAGTTGAGATTACCGTGGTGCTCAGGTCCGGTGCCTGTAAAATCGAAAATGGCCTCTCCGGTCTCCGAATTGATGGAAATACGCAGTACCAATGGCGTACCGTCGTCGGTGTAGTCGATGGCCTCAAGGTCGGCACCCTCAAACCGTTCCGAGAAGACCTTGAGCAGCTCCCGCACCGACTGAGAAGCGTTTTCTTGAATCGCATTCATATAAAACTCGACGACAGGCCAAGTATACTCATTAACAAGTGAGCGAATGAGTTGAATGCCCCTCTGATTGGACGCCACAGCGGCCTTCAGGTCGGCGATATTGTCTTTGAGGGTACGTGTGCCGCTGCAGCCGGGATACTTAGCGGGCTCGTTGTACAATATGTCGATCAGCCCTTCCTCATCAAAAACACCCTCTTTGATCATCTTGAACGACTCGAACGACGCTCCCTCCTGCCATAACTCCGTCGAGTTGGGCGGCATTGACCCGGGGATGATACCGCCGATGTCAGCATGATGGCCACGATTGCCCACATAGAAGAGAATCTTTGTCGGGTTTTCGTCGTTGTCAAACACGGGCGTGATGCAAGTGATATCCGGCAGATGAGTTCCACCCGCTATCGGATGGTTACTCAGGATCACATCACCAGGCTTGAGCTCGCCTGGCTTGTACCGCTTGGCTTGGTATGCGATTGCCGAGGCCATGGATCCGAGATGACCCGGGATATGAGGTGCGTTGGCGACAAGACCTCCACTGGCACTGAAGACGGCACAAGAGTAGTCAAGTCGCTCCTTGATATTTACCGAGATGGATGTCTTTTGCATTGCGTTGCCCATTTGCTCGGCCACACTCATCAGCCGATGGCTAAAGACGCTGAGAAGAATTGGATCGATGGCCTCCGTACTAGCAGGCTTACGCTCGCTATCAGTGATCTCGAGAATGATGTGCTCGGGGAGCTTGATAGCCTTGCTGTTGCTGTCGACCACAATTGTCTGAGTCTTGTCGATGATCATGGCTGGGCCATGGACCCGAGCACCGGTCGGCAGCTGGGTAAGGTCATACATGGGAGTATCGACCCACCCCTCGTTCTCGAAATAGACCTTTGAAATGGACTGCTCGCTAAACTCAGGGGAAGACAACGACTCGAGCTTCAGGAGCTCAGCGAAAGGGTTTGAGGTGTGGACGTCTTTAGCCTTGCCAACACTGCGAACACGGACGTCATCGACCAGGATATCGCGCTGCTGGGAGAAGCCAAATTCCTGCTCGTGTCGACGGGTAAATGCTGCTCCAAATTCTGCAAGATCATCTGGTTGTCGGATCATCAACATCGTGTCACTTCCCCGGTACCGCATGTTTAGATACATCTCATGCTCAATGGACTCCAGGCCGAAACCTTGGGCAGCTAGGCCTTGCTCGCCTTGTGACCGAAGCTTCTTGAAGCGAGACTCTACCCTTGGCATAATATCAGGGTGGTAAATCAGGGACTCGGGCTCTTGGTTTTCGACAGTCACGTCGGCAAGAGCCATACCGTATGCAGAGAGGATGCTGGAGTACCGCGGAATGATGGCGCGACGAATACCGAGATCTCGGGCCACGAAGACTGCGTGTTGGCCACCAGCACCACCGAAGCAAGCCAGGTTGTGGTTGGCAGTCTCATAGCCACGTCCTTCACTTAGAGTCCGGATTGGTCGTGTCATAGTTGCATTCGCGATGGACAAAAAGCCACAAGCCACCTCCTCCGGTGTTAGGAGAGAGTCGCCATCTTTTTCCTCGTTGATGGTGGCCGTTACATCCAGGAACATAGTAGTGACTATGTCCGTGTTGAGAGGCTTGGGGAATGATTCCTTGATAATCCGACCGAGGAAGAGGTTGGCATCTGTCACAGTCAAAGGTCCTCCCTTTCCATAGCAGGCTGGCCCAGGGTTGGCACCAGCGCTCTCCGGGCCGACCTTGAAGAGACCATTCTCCCAGGACAAAATGGAACCACCACCTGCAGCGACAGTATTGATATCGAGCTGGGGTGTCTGGATAGAAATCTCCGCGAGTGTGCTCTCGAACACATGTTCAAGCTCGCCTGAGTATCGGGCCACGTCCGTACTAGTGCCACCCACTAATTTATATTGTTAGTTCCATAAATCATCCTCATGATATGACAGAGAAGAGAGCTTACTGTCAAATCCGAGCAATGGTGTTGCGTCACTGGGGTCATAGCAAGTCCTTGAGACGCCGACGACACCGCCAGCGGGTCCACTGAGGACACCGCGCAGGCCAGCAAAATTTTTGAAGTTAGTCAGACCGCCGTCTGACTGATTGAGGAATAGTTTGTTTCCGTTTTTGTCTTCGAGCAGGCCCTTGAAGCCTTTTCGGAAACTCTCGAGATAACGTGTCGTGACAGGCGTAAGGTAAGCATCAGCGACAGCCGACTGACTCCGCGGGATCAGCTTTGCCATGGATGAAAGTTTGGAGGACACAGCAACGTTGAAGCCCATTCCTTTGGCGAGATCTGCGACGGCAAGTTCGTGATCGGGGAACATGTATGAATGCATGAGGGCAACCGCAACATCACGGAATCCCTGGTCCCAGAGACGCTTCAGATCGAGACGGACTGCATCGAGGTTTGGGCCTTTGAGAATCCTCACGGCCTCCCCTGTGATACCTTCCCGCAGGTCAACATCGGCACTAATGTCGATGATAGTTGGTTCTGGATTTTCGCCCCATCCTTCGATGGTCACACGCTCATCTACCTCGATAACGGTTTCGTATAACTTGTCCAAACGTTTCACGGTGAGATCGAATAGGTCTGGGCGGGCCTGATTTCCAATTTTGAGAGCTTCCCGGAAGCCCTTGGTGGTGATGAAGGCGACTCTCTCGCCCTTCCTCTCCAGAAGTGCATTTGTGGCAACTGTGGTGCCCATGCGAATTGATTCGACGCATTCCAGGTCTAGCAGAGTCCCGCGGGGGATGCTGGCTCCTGTTGCGATTTCCAGAACCTGTCGTATACATTCCGTTGGTGCGTCGCTGTACTCGTCGGGAGACTCAGATAGTACTTTGAGAATGACATTTTCCTCGCGGCCAGGTATTTGAGCCCAGGCGTCTGTGAAAGTGCCCCCTCTGTCAATGGCGATCAGAATTCCCTTGGATGCCATTTTGTTGCTGCTCTTGTTCTCCTTCTTTTCTGATTCAAATAACTAGATCCGTGATGATTTACAGACTTGCATGGAAATATTCGCCGTTTAATAGTCACGGCATGCAGATGTCCAGGCCGATATAGACCGGCTTAGGGTTAGATTTGCCGAATGTCGGGAAGTGCAGCTAGCGGCCGCGGGACTTGGGAGATAAGCGTATGGGCGGGGGACTCAGCCGGGGGACTCAATCAGCTATTTTAGTCGGCTGAGGAGCAGCCAAACCTTGTTAAATCGGTAATACGCTGCAATGCCGATCCGCTTTCCCCCATGATAGGTACTGGTGGCGTCCACTAACCCCAGGATGCAGATAAGCCATACCCACAAATTGTATGACACTTAGGTAAATATAGGATAAATGGACTGAGGTAGCCAGGCATTCCCCATCTCACTGGGAAGTGTGTTGAACTTTCACTTCCGAATTCTATATTCACTTAAGACCTAGCTCACTTCAAAGTCGAGCAATATCATGACGGAGCCCGAGACAGAGTTGGACATGCTCAAGTCTGCCAAGATGACCAAGGAGGCCTCGAATTGCGATGACCATGAGCTTGGTATCACAATTGAGACCTATGATCGCAAGGCCGAAAGCAAAATGTTGCGCAAGTTTGACGTGAGTTTGGCTGAGTACCTTGTTCAAGACGCCATGAGTAGAATGGAGAGAGGGCATGATACTGATAATCTTCCATTCAGTTCTTTGCCGTCATCCCACTCGGCTTTTTCTACATGATGGCTATACTGGATCGGAGCAATCTAGGCAATGCACAAATCGCTGGCATGCCCGAGGCTATCGGCCTCGTTGGGAACCAATTTGGCACCGCTACCACACTACTGTACTACCCCATATTGCTAGCATCCTACTGCGACGTCTCTAACGGAGACGTAGATATGCTACTTATGTTCCCTTCGAAGCCCCGATTTCGGTGTTAGTCAAGAGTGTTGGCCCGAAAGTCCTTATTTCGGCCTCCGCCTTTTGTTGGGGTTCTTCCACACTGGGAATGGGTATGAATGAAACACATCCCCGAAGCCAGCAAAATCCTTTCTGACACACGGAACAGCATTTATTACAAACTACAAAGGGCTCTACGTCTGCCGTTTACTGATGGGGCTGTTTGAAGCAGGTCTCATCCCCGCAAGTGAGGTTTACATGGCCCTGGTTTACAATCGGACCGAAAGAGGGCGACGCATGTCCTTATTCTACACCTTCAGCTGCCTTGCCAGCGCTTTTGGTGGTCTGCTAGCATATGGACTGACACAGATTGATGGACCCAACGGCTTCGAAGGTTGGAGGTGGCTGTTCTCAGTGGAAGCAGCCATCACCATCATTCTAGTTCCCATCTTCTACTTCGTGTTCCCGAAAACCCCTGTTGACGCCTGGTTCCTGACCGATGAGGAAAAACGCATCGTCCGGGCACGCTACGACAATGACCCCCATTGGGCCTTCGATGAGAAGTTCTCGTGGGTTGAGCTTGGTAAAGTTTTCGCCGATGTGAAGTTTTATGCCTTCTTTGTCTACCAGTTCTCCATCAACCTCACACAGTTTGGCTTCACTACCTTTCTCCCTACTATTATTTCTGGCCTCGGTTACACCTCTATTCATGCCAATCTGATGACCGTTCCCATCTATATATCGGCTCTTGCGTTCTTCCTTGTCATCGCCTTCGCTTCAGACCGTTACGGTATGCGGGGACCGTTCATGGCTGGCCCTGCGGGTTTAATTCTTATCGGGCTCACCTTGCTGGTTTCAGTTGAGAATCTGAATGTGCGCTTCTTCGCTTGTTTCTGTGAGCCATATCGATCTTAATTGTCCCTTGCGATTAAGGAAAAGACTAACACTCGAACAGTGACCGCATTCGGCCTATATCCAGCCGCAGCGCTGTCGATGATGTGGCTACAAGACAACGTCGCAGGCTTTTATAAGCGGTCCAGCATGGTCGGCTTCACGCTGACTCTGGCCAATACGGCCGGCGTGGTAGTTGGGCAAATTTTTACCTCCGATACCAAGCCCTACTATAAGAAAGGCCTTTCAATTTGTCTCGGGTTCAGTGTCCTGGCCATTGTAATTGCCATAGCTCTGATGGTGGGCATGAAGATCGTGAACAGAAGGAGAGAGGCAGCAATTCGTGCGGCAGAGGCGGCCGGTTCTCCACTCCCCCGTCAACCCGAGATGGGAGACTGGGACGTGTATTTCAGGTATAATATCTAGAGTATGTGTCGAACCACAGAGATTCGGAATAAGCTGGTATGCCAGGGAGCTGGACTGGATGGGTTGAAAAGCGCTGTCTAGCAGCTTTTGATAAGTGTCTCATATTCCATGTGCTATTGCCATGTCAGGCAACAGGTGTCCTTTACAATTGATGTCCTGTCTATAATAAATGATACGTAATATCATATTGCACTATGGAGGTTAGAATAGTATTGGAAGTCATACTATTGACCAAGTCAGCAGTAGAATATGTAGAATACAACACACATAGTATTTTGGCCCTCAATACATACACCCCTTCAAAACTCAGATTGATACTGTTATTTTACATATTGTTTACACATTGTTTACAGACCGCTCAGGTGACTGTTCATGTGACTCTGGGATTTTTCTGCCGATTTTCCTATTTTTCGGAGGAGCTCCCGATAACCTTCAATCCGATGCGCAAATGAGAATCCTCAAATTTTGTGGGGAAAATAGTAGCGTCGCCAGATATCTCCAATCATGAAGTGTCTAGCTATATATGGACGGAGACAGAAACAATCCCCACAGATAAGACCCGGCTTGTGCTAGAACATCCCGAGGCTTTGAGCCTTGCTGCCGATATCCACCCTCTGGATCCTGGATACTCAGATAATTTCGGCTCAGCGTGCTCTAACAAGTACTTCCGCTTTAGCTTGACCTAGCCTTCTATGGATCGTGCGGAGTCGTCTGGCGAGTCGCAAAGACGCGCGAAACGGACAAAGAGGAGCTCGGTTGCGTGAGCAAACACCCATGACCCACTCTTGTCATTTGAGATGTTCAAGCTGAATCAATTGCCCTCAGATGCCGGAGATGTCATGCCCAGAAGGTCAAGTGCTCTGGAGGTACCCCATGCAGTGCCTGCTTGACCGCTGGCCAGGCGAGTGCTTGTAACTATCCTTTTCGAGAGCGAAAAGTCACAATATCTGAGAGGTAGGTAATTTCCTCCCAGCAGCTGGTCTGTACGCGATTATATCTTATCTAAGAGTGCCATAAAGCTACCTGAAACAATTGGAGGCCGCCTCGAATGTTCTCAGACATCAAAATGAATCTGCCCGCAGCCAGCCGAGGAGTCCCATTGACGTCGACCAGCTACTTGACTCGACGATAACATCAGCAGTATCAGACCTCGGTGTCGTAAACCCGTTGTTCGATGCACGCCGGGAGAAGCCACCCACTCAGATCGTAACGGAACCGTCCTTCGTTGGTGAAGCGGCATGCGATGCCTTTATCGAGAGGCTTCTGCAGTCGCTCAGCCAGAGAGAAGCCAACTCACTCCCGCCACCGCACAAGTACATGATAGACCTTCCTGGAGCACGTATGCCCGCCATTAACTATACCCTACCCGACCGAGTCCACGCCAAGCTCCTGATCCAGGTGGCCGCGAGGTTCATCGGAAATGGCCAGCATCTCTATTTAAATTCGTATATGGAGGAGGTCGACAGTGTCTACAAAAAAGATGCCGAACCTAGCTCTATATGGTTGTGTAAGTTGTTAGCATTGGTCGCTCTTGGTGAGTTGTACTCGAATAGGCGGCGCAGTAACGGTGACAATAGGGCGCCAGGGGAGGAATATTTTGTATCTGCTTTGAGTATGTTACATGATCAATATGAAGATACCACAACTCTACATGTCGAGGTTTATCTTTTACTGGTTAGTCACTGGATATTGTCGCGTCTCTATGAAATATACCTAATTTCGGCAGGCCTGTTACTCGAATGCACTCGGTCGCGTTAGATCTGCCTACACATATTCAGGTATTGGGATGAGAATCGCGCTAAGCCTTGGCATGCATCGATCATCATCGTCTCTACATACCAGTGCTGTCGAGCGGGAGTCCCGGCGCCGCATATGGTGGTCTCTTTACCTTTTTGATCGGCTTACTTGCTCGAAGCTCGGCCAACCAACGGCTGTGAATGACGATGACATCGACGTGGAGCTCCCGACGATGGATGGGTTAACACCTGAAGAGAAGGAAGAATTTCCAGATCCACGCCACTTATTCGCGAGCGTTGGCCTTGCGAAGATAGCAGGAGACATATGTAAGCAGTTCTCCTCTAACTAGCCATTCTTCCTATTCACAGGGACATACCAGGCTAACACTCGAATACAAATAAGTGAGCGATATATACTGTATGCCAGGACGAAAGAAGATCCACTTCGTGAAGAGGGTCCACGGTATTCTAAGCAACCTCCGAGACTGGGATGACACGCTACCTCAACACCTCGCTTTCCGCTGGGACGATTCAAACCGCCATGTCGCCAGTCTCCACCTCTGTTACAACCAGTGCATAATCCACACAACACGACCAATTTTACTACACTTATTCCGCGTGCAGTTCTGTCTGGATGGGTCCCGCACCGCAGACCAGCCATCGCAGAGCTTCTCGCCGACGACGACGGCGCTGGCTGATAGCTGCGTAAATGCGGCGCGTACGTCCAACCGCATTCTTTCCAAGCTATTTGTTGACGGCACATTGGCTACTCTGGGCTACTGGGACGCGCACTACCTTTTCTCTTCTACTCTGATTCTTCTCATGTCCGCCGTCATGAGCCCCAGTCAGGCTGTCTCTGACGCTGTTGACACTGCTCTCAGTGTGCTATGCTCCATGCGTGATGATGGTAACGTTCCCGCCAATGACTACTATGAACGCCTTCTTCTTGTGCAGAAAAGCATTGCCGAGCTGAGGGATGGAGTCAGGAAAGGGAGAGATGGTGGACCCCCAACCGCCGCGCAGAGTCCTCAAATCGCAGGCACAGGCCATGAAAGGGCACAGTTAGACGAGGTTGGCTGGGCTGCACAGAATAATGACGTTGGAGGTGTTGGGATCGAAAATTTCAGGCTCGAGGACAATCTTGACGCGCTGGCCAATCCTTATATTGACGGCTTCTTGGCCGAGAAGTCTTTCACCTGGCCGTCGAATGCATTTCCTGATGGAACTACCTTGCAGCAGTTTGCGAACGAGCTCGGCGTTAGCTTTGGCCTACTCGACCCTCATTGTGGCTAGAGGGATACCGGACATACTAAACTCTTCTTATTTGATTCTACTGTGTATGCTTAGCGCATTTTGGAAGACTTCTCTGGCTTAAGCAAGGGTATAAGCTGCATTGAATTCATTTTCAACCCTGGTAGTAGATATCACCATGTGTAGATGAGACAGAATGGTATGAAATGACTACACAATGGCTGCTACCAGGCAAGGAAGACCACTAGCAGAAAATACAGATACAGCTCAGAATACTAACGACCAGTGAGCAATGTAATAGCGTTTGCACAATCCTTCCCAGCTCGGGCCAAGATGCCAGAGTCTTGCTGTACCAGAATGAAACCGGCTCCGAGCTTATTCAAAGCCCAGTCATGCAGCTCTTCATTCTCGTAGATACCAGCAAGACCGAATGTCTTGCCATGTTTCTTGCAGGCCCGACTCACGGCCTCCACAGCCGACTGAAATCCATCGCTCTTGAACTGTGCAGGGACCCCAAGTTCCGTAGATAAATCGTTCGAGCCGATCAGCAGCACATCTATCCCATCCACGGAAGCAATCTCGTCCACATTATCGATGCTCTCCCGGGTCTCAATCATCACAAAAACAGACGATGCATTGGAGTTATTCTCCTGGGTGAAAACACCGACCGGCGTCGACTGAAGCCGGAAATATGGCAGCTGGCCTGTCATAGACCTCTTCCCCGTAGGTGGATATTTGCAAATGGACACTGCGCTTAGGGCATCATCTGTGGAAGCGAAAATTAGTAAAAGAAAGAAAATCAGGGTATGTTTCTTACCTTTGTTATGAATATGGGGAAAGATGACTCCCATGGCACCGCCATCCAAGACGCGCTGCACGAAGCCGTCGCCACACTGGTAGGGGACGCGGACAAAGGGTGTGATACCTGAACCCAGGCCCGCCATACACAGCAGACTTGCATCATTGAGAGATAGCGTCGAGTGTTCTAGGTCGATAAAGAGCGCATCGTATCCACTGTTCGCCGCCAACTGGACCACTTGGGGGTTGGTGACTAGCCGGATACCGAATGCCTATTATCACCAGTTAGCAGACAGATAATTATCACACAGCGGTCACTGGAAATTAGACTTGCCTTGCAGATTTGGCCCTTCGCCGTTTTCTGCAGCAGGTTATTGGTGTAGCTGGAACCCATAATGAACAAAATAAAAGTCGAAGTAGAAGTAATTCGATTTGACAACTTGTAAATGCTTTGAGAGGAGTCGAGATATCTTGACACAGGCAAATCCAATCCGCTGACTCCTTTTGTACTGACCAGGATCTATAGATGTTTATCGGGACCGGTTAGTGCAGGCCGTACCCTTCTTTTTCCGGGTCGGCTCCTGAGCTGCCGTGCCGTAACAAGAACAAGATCGGGTAGGCTGCCGACTCTGTGAGAAATTACACCAAGTTCACCTTCAAAAATATCGGGTTAGTATGCCGGAGAGATGTTGGGGTTATGTATTTAGGTGAGAAATTCTGCGCAAGAAACGCGGAGTAGCAAGAGTCTGATACGAGTCTTGCCTTCCATTTCCCTCTCCAAACTTCATTCGATCGAAAAAAAAAGATGTTTGACAATATACCCCCGGGTCCCGCAGACCCTTTTTTTCATCTGAAGAAAAAGGCCGATGAAGATGACCACCCAGACAAGGTTGACATAGGGGTAGGCATATACCGAAGCGAGCAAGGGACCTACCAGGAGTTGGCTGTCGTAAAAAGGGTAATCATGCCAAATCAAGACAAAGATGATGAGACGGTTATTAACGAGAGGTACCCATAGGCAAAGAAAATACTGGAGCAACTCGAGTTGGGGCATGATGTAATATTCCGCATATATCAAAGATCCCAAACCGCACCACTAACCAATAATTTAGTATGGACTCACTACTGGGGATGATCGATTCCTCAAGCTCGCAGCGGAAGTCATGTTTGGCCAAGAAAATGAAGCGTTGGTATCGGGGCGGGTTCGTCTCCACAGAATATTTGGATCACCATATATTAATTTCCCAAACTAGATCGCATCCGTACAAACTCTCTCGGGTACAGGAGCCAACCATACCGCTGCTGTCCTCATAGCTAGACTACTGGATCCAAAGCCAGCCATCTACCTCGGAGTGCCTACCTGGAACAACATGAAGCCGCTCTGTGAGTATGCCGGCTTAGAGACCATCGAGTACCCATACCTAGACCGTGAGACATCCGAACTCTCCTTCCAGCCCTGCATCGACGCAATCAGGAGTGCTCCTACAGGGAGTGTATTTGTTCTACAGGGCTGTTGCCACAACCCGACTGGCAAAGACATCACATTGGATCAGTGGCAGCGGTTCGGAGAGGAGATAAAAGCACGGGGTCACCTAGCTTTCATCGATATCGCCTACCAGGGACTCGGTGATGGATTGGATGAGGACGCAGCAGGCGTTCGGATACTATCACGTCTCGGTATCGACATGATCGTATGCCAATCATTCTCCAAGAATTTCGCTCTGTACGGCGAGCGCTGCGGAGTTCTTCATGTAGTCACACGGTCAGTCGAGGCTGCGACCAATACCAAAGACCAGCTGCGGAGCCTAATACGGCGCGAATACTCCTCATCGCCAGCGTACGGGTCGCGGTTGGTTACGATCGTGCTAGAGGATCCCGAGCTGCGTCAGCAATGGTAAGGGACTTGCTAGTGAATGGTCGTTATTTCTACTCACTGATGATTGATTTTCTATAAAGGGTTGATGAACTCGCGTCCATGAGAGCAAGGTTAATTCAGAACAGACAACGACTATACAAAGAACTGTCTACGATTTTGCAAGTAGGTTGTCTTCCCTTGTGTCCCTATCAAGATTACAGGCGCTAACATAATATACTTTACAGACACCAGGCGATTGGAAACATATTGTGGAGGAGAAGGGGCTCTTTTCGTACATCTTGTCCTCTCCCCCAAAACGAGTCGCCATAACTGACCGTTGACCAGGTGCCTCGCGATCACCCCCGCACAGTGCAATGCCCTCAATGACAACTACCACGTGCATCTCCCGGTGAGCGGCCGGATCAATGTTGCTGGGCTAAACAATAATAATATTGAGCGGACAGCTCGTGCGATAGATGCAGTGGTCCAAGGGAATCGTTAGATTGTTGATTGGCGTCTATGATTGTAGCATAACATGTGCTTTGATCTTTCTCGTATCAAAGTTTACTAGAAAAATACTCTATAGCCGACCTCCGAAGCATTATTGCTGATAACTTCAATTTCTCGAGCATAACGAAGTAACACCGCCTTCAGAGCCTATTAACAGGAGGGTACGATTTATACTCTCCATATAAAAATAGCACAAACCTCCCCACTCTAGAAATCAATATAAGTTCCTGAAGTTTAAAAATACGATTCTGGTTTACATATCGACCTACCTACCTTTTCATACTACCAACTTATCAACCCTATCATTCAGGAAATTCAATCAAGATGCTAGCAACATTGCATCGAAAGTGACAGAAACTGCAAACTGTGGATGAGCCAAGGGACAGCTACCCTTCTGGGGACTGGGATGGGAAAAGTTGAACCGTGAGAATGAGGTAACAATTGTCAGCTAGGAGGGTAAATCACTTGACAGACTAACCATGTCCCCCGTATCGCTCTTATTGCAAGATCGTTTTTCTCGTGGCTGACAAGAAGGACAGCAAATGTTGTGAATACATTTATACATCCATATCTCCGATCTTGATGCCTGACAATTCCTGTAATTCCTGATAATTCAGGCATCACGGCCTTGGCATTTTTTCACACTCCACACCGGCCAATGTCAAATGAAGGGCGTCGGCAAGTTCGGGTCCGATGGCACCGAAAGTTTTCTAACATCCCCAATATAAATTGCTGGTCCTAGCCAAGTGTATATACTTCTCGGATGTTTTAGACGGAAAGGTTTTCACTATTCTTACATATTGTCTCGAATTGATTGACAATGGCGCATTCCGATTCAGAACACAAATTGAAGAAACCCTGGATTGAAACGCCTTTGATCGAGTCGGCAACATTCTCAAAGGCTGCCGGATGGTACGACTGCGTTTTTATTTTCCCTAATCAAATTTCTGAGCTGACTAAAAATGTCAATGTAGTAAAATTTTCCTCAAATTGGAGTCGCTCCAACCTTCTGGCTCGTTCAAATCACGGTGAGTTCGACAATCCAAAAAGGAATTTGATACAGAATCTAAACTAGTTCAGGGGAATTGGAAACTTGATCCTCACATCTCTTTCTGATCCATCAAACAATGGCAAAACCCTGCATTTTTTCAGCTCCTCGGCAGGCAATGCGGGGCTCGCAGCAGTTATAGCCGCTCGAGATCTCGGTTGTTCCTGTACTGTTGTTGTGCCCGTTAGCGCGAAGCCAATGATGATCCAAAAAATACGCGCTGCAGGAGCTTCGGATGTTATCCGCCATGGCGCCAGTTGGTTCGAGGCTGACTCGTACCTGCGAAAGAATTTCATCGAAAATGAGGACAGCAAATCAGATCCCTTGACCAGGAACATTTATATTCCACCATTCGATCACCCTGACATCTGGCGCGGTGCAGGGACTCTGGTTGATGAGCTAGTCAAGCAGTTACCTCCAAGGCACCACGGAAAAACCGATACCTGTTGTCCGTTCCCAGCAGATGCAATCGTTTGCAGCGTTGGTGGTGGTGGTCTTTTGAATGGGATTATCGACGGCCTTGAGAGGCATTTGCCAGTGCCTCAACCGGCAACACTTCCCCAGCAAGCGGCGAAGAAACTTCAAATCCTCGCCGTTGAAACATCCGGCGCGGATTCGCTGGCTCATTCGCTACACAAGGGTTACTTACACCCTCTACCTGCAATAACATCGCAGGCAATCACCCTAGGGGCACTCTGCGTGGCACAGCAAACACTGAAGAACGCTCAATCTCCTCCGCCCGGTATCAAAGTCACTAGTATTGTGGGTACCGACGCCGATGCTGCGAGGGGAGTTGTGCGTTTGTGTGATGAGCTGCGGTTGGAGGTCGAGCTGGCTTGCGGAATCAGTGTCCAAGTTGGGTTAGATAGGCTAAGGGAAGTCATGACAGACCTAACACCGGATAGTCGAGTTGTAATTGTTGTTTGTGGAGGAAACGATGTTAGTTCCGAAATGATTACGGGTTACCGGCAAAGTTCGAGAGTGGCTGGCAACGAAAAACGACGGGAATCGATGTTGTGAAAAATCTGATGTTGGAACTACATTTGGTTGTTGAAAGATCGTGAATTACCTACTCCCCTGGTCAGACCCATCTGTATTGATGCTTAAGGGTAATATTATCCTCTTGCTCTCATCTAACCTCATTCCGTGTCTAATAATGATAATCCTCGTTAATCCCACACTAGCGAGTCTACCATTGCATTAAGTCTTCAATGCCCAAATATCACTGCAGTCGAAGAGATCCGTGATCCTCGGCTTCATCTAGCGCATCGGCAATACGCGACCCCTCTCCCTCGAACAGCATCCCGTCGTAAGTCGCCGCGCCTAAAACGCAGCCAACAATAGGGGCGAAGAGGGGAACAACGAAATAGTAGTTGGCCGCCGTAAACACCTCTCGGCCATAGACGATAGCAGAGAACAATCTCGGGCCAAAATCTCTGGCTGGGTTAATGGCCTGGTTTTATTAGTACGATTTCCTAACCTGATAACCTGGGAACATACATAACCGGTCTGCCAGCCCAATGCTGCTCCGATCATGAGCAGCAGCAGAAAGACAGCGATCTGGGGAGCAGGAAATCGACGGGCATTTCCAGGATCGGATATGCTGAGAAGGCCGAACATCAGCACAGCTGAGCCCAGCATCTCAGAAAAGACAGCCTCCCAGTTCGACTGGAAGAAGGCACCTGGGTAGGTCGAGAAGATGCCCGCTGAATGGTGACCGACCGGGCTCAGGATTGATCCGCCGGGAATGGTGTATTCAGGATCCCAAGCTTTAATCGCCGAACGGTAGTTGATATATACGATGGCAGCTCCGACAAACCCGCCCAGGAACTGCGCAGCCAGCTTGCCTGGGATTTGTTTCCATTGCCCTTCAGATGGACGTACAAGGGCAAGGCAAAGAGTCACGGCCGGGTTGATGGTCGGGCCGGGATCGGATAAATAGCCGGATAGACACACGGCAGCAGCCCAGGCGAGGTTGATAGACAGCCAGGTGCCGTAGTTGTAGTCGGAGAGCAGACATTGGGCGACAACTCCATCCCCGATAACGATTAGCAGAGCAGTCCCGAGAAATTCAGCCGCGTATGGCTTCAGTGCCCGACGAGGGATCATTTCGGTGAAGATGGTGTTGTAATCCGATGCCCTTCGTAGATACAAGGTGGGATGAGGGACCCCTGATTCCAACCAAGGTTGATGTGCGTGTTTACATAATTTAATAAACCGGGGACGGTGACGTCATATTGCTCGGATCTTCCTCCGATATGCCCAATACGGGATGCCGATTCTCCCGATATGGGAACAAGTTGTTGTCCCAAGGTGATCAAATGGGGTTTCTACTGTACTGCTTTTGCACCCAGTCTTCGCCGACACAGAATACTCGACTACATATTTATGCACTAATATGTGATTTTCTGCAAGTGAAATCTAGTATAAATGGCACTTGCATTGTAACAACTTGAGAGTTCTAATCTCTTTCATACTACCGACTCACCTAAATCTATCGGTCTGAAGAATGCAATCATCATACTAGCAAGCCTATATCAAAAACGATAGAAACCGCAAGTAGTCACCTATACCAAGATCAAGGGATGCCTATCATACATCTTCAATATCAAACCGCATGTTCAGGCGTTGAAGGTATTCACCATCATGGAAAGTAACGATCCTAGCAATTCGTTTTCTGCCTTGGCCCCACGCACACAGAACAAAAGCTGCAACCGTCTTACCAATTGCAGTACCCAGCAGGGCATCAAACTCGCACGAGGGAGTCCAGATCCGGTGTTCACTAGAAGGGTACTCAATCCCCTCGGTTCTATACACTTCATCACGAACACACTGTACCGTGTCAGTTTCAAAAATAGAAGTAACGAATACATATTCAAGACTGTTAAGCGAAAAATCCATCTCATAGGCAGCCTTAGTTAATTCTGATATATGTGGAGCGGTGCTTCGCCTTGATCGACGGATCCAGTCAAGGAAGACCACCCCTTGTCCAGTGCGTCCCTCCCAGCCCACCGGTGGACCTTGTCGATTATGGATTTCTATCTTGTTAAGCTCATCTGGTAGATCAAAAGGGTAGATGCAGGTATCCCATGCTGAATCCCACCATACAGCTTCGTGGGTGACAGAATAATTCTGGGGTTGGGGATCATATGTCACAGCGAATGTGGATCTAGGGTAAGGGCACCCGGGCTCATGTTCACGTTCAATCCATCTTCGTAGGCTTCGTCCTTTTTCTTCCCATGGAAAGTATCTAGGCATTATGGGTTAGGGGCTAAGAGATAGTTAGGAGAAAAGGCCTCGAATAATACTCACCAACTCGTCAATTAAACTGGATTTGCAGACGCTATCTAGTACCTGGCTTTATATCTCCGATATCACAGACTGAGGACAGAGAAGGTCCATAAATACCATTGTTTGAATAAACTCTAAGTAAAGGACGAGTACAAAGGATACCACTATTTAAGGGGAAACAATAAGCCTGGAAATAAAGGAATCTGCTAGAGAGTGAAACAGGTGTTAGCTAAATAAAGCACTGGTATCTTTTGGAGATAGTAATTGATTCTCATTCTGTTTATTTCAGTGAAGGTTCTATTTGAGTAAGATTGAATGGGCGTTTTATTGGGCATACCAAGTTACTTCTTGTTCTCTTTCGTCATTTTGTTCCATATTGTTTTCTGACCAATTTGGCATAAGATGATTATTGGAAATAGCTAGTCCAGAATAACCCAAAACTCCTACGCGAATTTCCCGATACCTGGCTTGGAACTAAGGTCCGTTCAATTTGAAGATACTGCCATGATCACCAGCTACTTGATTAGAACTCACTCAATAGTGTACCATTTGCTAGCAAAAGAATGCTGAACCCGGGTCAGGTTGTTTTTGAAGGTGCTCACAAGAACTATATATCCTCCGAGGGCGTTATTATCTAGCCTGATGTCTTCTTCTGCTCCCATATGTCTTCCCAGGGGTTTGATATTAATTGCACCCCTGATCAAATTTTAAACCACTCAATTGAGCAGCATTGAATATATTTCCCTATATCAGACCATAACATACCTGAAGTTAATAAAACCGTGATGTTTATACTCCCACACCGTCGTGGCAGAATCAAACATGCGCCAAACCCCTTTAGGCCAAGCGCCCCAATGATAGCCAAGCATCCAAACAATCCACGTAGATTGCAAGGAGAGTCCTCTAAGCATCCCACAAGCATAATCATATCTGCTATCCAGACCCAATAAAGGTATGTGAATATATCTACCCTGTTTGAAAGAGACTATCCGCACCAATTCGTCCCTAAATGCGCCCCTTCTCCCCGCATTGCTTCGGGGTCGCGCGCATACCCCGTGGTATTTAGGCCATGATGTCAGCCCAATGGAGTGTCTACACGCGTCAAAGTTTGAGTCAATCTGCTTGTATACTAACAAAATTCTCTATATAGCGCCCTCAAACATTCAAACCTACCTGCCGCGTTCAATTAATTCACAATGTCTGTCGAAGCCTCAGCATCGGTACGTTAATCGCAGATGACACCACAGCCCGCGACATATCAATCCGCAACTAGGCTGCAAGAATACGCACTGCCATTACATTGTCACAAACGGTCCTAACAACCCTCCAGCCCATCCCTATTGAGGATCTCACTAAGATCACCACCGAGGTACGGCCGTTCCCCAGAATACCCCGTAGAATCAACCCCGCGCTAACATTTTACTCTAGGCCTGTTCGGATGCCCTCAAGACAAGCCAGAGCTACGAGCATGACAATGTCGGAACCTGGAACTCCCAGATTATCGTAAGCACTAACACCCAACCGCGCAATAGCGATACTAACAATTCCCCGCGCAGAACACCGTCCTTAAGGCCCTGATCTCCGCTACCGCACCTACCGATGCCTCCAAGCCTCCTCCCTACCGCTTCACCGTGAACAGCACAATCGTGCAGCAGGGCGTGATTGACCCGTCCATCGCCGAGGGTGGCGCACTCAGCAATGCCGGTAAGCGTGGTATGCATTCCGCCTCCGGGGCCTTTTGGGATGTCAACCGCGATGGCATGTGGACTTTCAAGTACACTGGTGCTGAGGAGCGCGGGATTGATGTTGTTGTTTGTGTGACATGGTTTGCCGTCGTATAAGGACGGGCCTGATTTTTTTTTTGGCCTGTTCTATGATGAGCATATCCATGGATGGCATAAAAGTCCATAAGCGGAGGTCGTGACTTTGTCTGTGAGAAGTTCCTTGAACTCCTTATCGGCTTTGTATCACGGGCTTCATCTTTCTTTTTCATGTACTTGAACATGTGTTTTTAGTGCTCTGGGTATGTTCAGATCTGCTCTTCTCTTTCTCGTGTCATTTGATTTGAGTTCGGTCTAAGCGTGGTGTTATGTTTCTTCTAGTTTAGACTTGCTGGTATTCTTCGAGAAATTGGATAGCCTTGCAAATGTCTATGGGACATCCATGGATGTTACCCAGTATGTATACATAGTGCGGAGAAAGAAAACTTGGCATAGATATTGGAATTGTTAGTGGTATCTCAAGACTATGCAGGATCCTCTGTGGGATGAAACTATGGTAAGTAAAAATGTCTGCAGAACAATTCAACGACAAAGGTCTCCATTGACCAGCCGAAATACGCTATGTAACCAGGAAAAATTGGGAAACACCCATCATTGCTTGCGCCATGCCATGTGTAGATTACCCATAATAATGTCAACGCCAGTAAAGACCCATCAATCATGAAAGCAAAACGCCAGTTAGTTGAGATAACTCAACCTTGCATCTTGCCCCTAGCGAGGCTCCGAATAGTCATTTAAAGCAACACAAACGGAACCTCGATGATGGCCGCTGTACTGGCGGATGATGTTGCCAGTGCCGAGCTCCCACAGACGGGCGTAGTGATCACTGGAGACAGTCACGAGGTATGCACTGTCTGCAGAGAAAGCGCAGTCCCAAACCCAGCGCTGGTGATTGGCGAGGGTGGTCTCTAGGAACAGTGTGTGGTTGACTGGATCCATAGGAGGCCCGTCGGGGGATGAGGTGAATGTCTGTTGCGGTGTCTCTTGGCGAGGAGGGTTGTCGGTAATACGGAGGAGATCACGGTCTTGGACGGGTGCGTCGAAAATGCGAAGCAGATCCCGAGATTGGGCGGGAACCTCGACAGGGGTTACCGGAGCTTCCACCGGTGCTGCTTCAACTGTCGGGTTCAATGCCTCATTCTCCTTCCATTGCTGTAATGCCAGTTTGGCAGGTGGAAATTCAGCGTCGAGGTTCCAAACCTTGGCAGTATGATCCGCAGAGCAAGTTGCAAGATGCTTGACATCGGGAGAGAGGAGAACACGAGTGAGATAGTCCTTATGCGCTTGGAAGGTACAGACGGGGATGATTCGGGTGGTTTCCTCAGTTTGGACCATGCGCCACAAGTAGACGTTGCCCTGTTGAGGTATTAGTAAAGAATCATAATATCTGCCGTGAAACAAAATCACGCACCTTCTTGTTTCCAGCGCAAAGCAAGGATCCATCACTGGCAACGCTGACACTGAGAACCGCAGTGTCCTCCTCCGGAATCAATTGATGAGTACAGACACTCTCGCCCAAATCCCAGACACGAACCATACCGGCGTGGTCACCGCTGATGAGCTCGCCCTGGTTAGGATGAATGACCACATCATTGACCGGAGCCCGATGAACGTAGTTTCGCTGCAAGCTACCGGTACGGGTGTCCCAGACTTTTACAGTTCCGTCCTCGGAGCTGGTAACCATCCATTTTCCCTCGCAGTGGAATGCCACGCCGGTGATGTTGCTTGTGTGACCTTCGAAGGTAATCACGGGGTTAGGATTGGTTGACTTGATGTCAAAGAGTTTGACATTGTTATGACCCGCAGCAGCCAGGAATCTCTTATCCGGGGTGATGCAAAGACGATTGACTTGGGAGTCTGGATGCTGGATTGTACGTGAACAGATACCCGAGAGCGCTTCCCAAAAGCTAGCAGAGAAATAGTCAGCAAGAGTCCCGGTATGAATTATCGCTCTGTGGGTGCTGGATAAACACTGCACGCAGCTAACTAAGTGCCAACTTACCGAATGGTATGGTCGTACCCCGCTAAAATATGCAACCAAGGTAATTAGCTTAATGCCTAGAAGAATGCGGGGAGCTTCTTATGATATTCCACTTACCGGTGCATAGAATGACACTCATATTCGCCTTAGTTGGGTTCAAATGAATGTAGCGGGGAAGTAATTGATCTTCGTGGCCTCGTTCTGGGTACCTCTGGAGTCCCTTGAGGCGTTACGGGAGCTGTCAAGGCGAGACGGCCCAGACCGAACGTAGGATGGAGTCCCGTTTACTGCCATTACCACCACGTGATTATAGATCCACGTGAGCAAAGCGGTGTCGCTGTGTGACGATAAGGCGATAAGGCGAGGGCGGTAAAAAGGCGGTGAAGCTGAAAGGGCAGGCGGTCAAAAAGGTGCAAAGAACTAGTTACGCATTATTGCTTGTCTAACAAGATCCGTTAATGATTTTATAGATAAGCTAATAACTCTGCTCTAGAAATTTGTCTAATTTTATACAATTGAACAATATCTTGTGTGAATTCTTCGTGTTGTCAAACTTACTCTATCTCTAGTCCCTGAACTAGATTGGGCGGTACGTCCAGCGGTGCTCGGAGTTAACATATTATTGGCCAAAAATAAGTTAAATCTCCAGCAGAATAATTGATTGGCCGGCAGAAAAAAAAACATACCGATGTAGTCAAACAAGTATGTATTTGTCGTCTCTATTGAGCTGTATTGATCCCTATTGGACTCCATTGTTTGGTGTAAGACAATAGAAATGTCACTTTCTTTGTTCTTGTTTGCTTCCATTTTGCCTGTCTATGAGCCCTAATTCCCTCCTCGGTTATTACCATCCCTCCTCTTTGATCCCTCCACAACATCTTCTTGTTTTCCCTACCCTCTTCAATATTTATAAACTTAATGCTCATTTCTAATTACAATGGCTCTAATTGACCCCAACCAGCCTGGCTTTGGGCTTGACCAGCCTGACTTTGGGCTTGACCAGCCTGCTTTCGACCCCGAGGCCTTTCTCAATAGCCTCACCAGTCTCGATGCCAATGTATCTTCTAATGCTTCTAATGACTTCGAGCATTATCAAATCCCCGAGCTCTTGTGCAGTTTCGATGAATTTTTCGCCAGTATTCCTCTCGATGACCTCGATCAGTCTGGTTTTGGACAGTCCAGTTCAGCCACATCTGTCAACTGCTTTACCCAACCACTATCCAGCAACATCCCTGCCCAGGCACCCTACAGGCAGATGCCATACGACCCCTCGATCGGTATTGCATACACCTCGGAGGACACTGACGCCTCCAAGGTCCGAAGTTGGGAGAACCTCATCGCCCAGGCCAATTTGGTCAATGCTGGCGTGCCACCCTCTACTCCTCAGATCATGGAAGAGGAGACAGCCAGCCAAGGCCTCCAGACTATGGACTCGCCCGACTCTCTGTTCAACTCTCCTGGCACCCAGTCTGTCGCGAATGTCGAGAGTGTCGAGATTGTTGAGACTCCCAGTCCCACCTCGTCGACTCCTTGCCCTCCCCGAGCTCCTGCAGCTACAACTACACCTTCGAATGCCGCGACAAATGTGATTGTAAGTTCTTATTTATGATTGACCATTTCATTAGAAATATGTCCTGACTGTCTTTCACAGGCAAGCGCCATTCCTAGCCCCAATCCTCGCGCCGTGCAGCTTCCGCAAGCGTTGACGAACCAGAAGGGCTATGCCCAACACGTTTCACCATTCGCACCTGTTGCAACAATTGCTCCTCCTATCTCCTCGATGAACTCTCGCGAGCTTGAGAACGCGCGCGCTCGAATTCAGACCTTGGCTAGAGAACGCAACTACTACCAACGTAATTTGCGGAAGGCGACCAATATTGACCCTAAATCGGGCAAGACCAGTCTTCAGCTGCTACAAGCGGAGAATGTGAACCTTCGTCGGGCCAACTCCAAGCAATCCCAAGAAATCCAGAGAATGAAGAATGAGGCCGAAGCAGCCAAAGTGTCGTATGCGACACTGGCTGAGTACTACAACGATAGCCTCAAGCAGCTGCACAAAGCGGAGCTTGAGTTGGAACAGCTGAGGAAATAGGAACCCAAGTCGTATGTAGCTTTGAAAAGATGTTCACATGCCCAACATATGTCTTCTGAGACGCAAGTGTGTCCTTATCTTTGTGCTTAGCCTTCCTCCGAGACTCTTTCTACATTGAATACAACTATGTCTTATG
Source organism: Penicillium roqueforti (assembly GCF_015533775.1). NCBI lineage: Eukaryota > Fungi > Ascomycota > Eurotiomycetes > Eurotiales > Aspergillaceae > Penicillium > Penicillium roqueforti. Next base: position 316,770 of record NW_024067574.1, read on the forward strand.
TTTTCTCTGCCCTTAGGATTTCTAGGATCTAAAAGTCAACCATAAAGCTCCATAGATAATCCGTGATTGAGTTAATTTTTGTACTAGGCAGCTTCCCAGTGAGAACTTTATTCTGACTGTTGATCGATTTCAACTGTGATATCACATAGAAAGATCAGAGCGTTGAACAAAACAACCATGTTCCTCATTATACAAAACTGTCGATACGAGTGCAAATGCCTCATATTGGGCAACATCACGAAGTAACAGCACGGCCAGCTGGCCCGACGGCAAGGCGCTTAACTACTAATCAAAAGATTAAAGGTGATCCCTACGTCGGTCACCTTTTTTTGGTTTCCTAGCTTATATGACCCACTAGTCAACATACGTCATGCCTGAATATGTATCTCGTCATGGCGGATTCGAGGAGACCCGTCGGTCTATCAGGCCGAACAGCCTGTCACCGGATTGCCTGTTGCTACGAAGTAATAGAAGAAGCCCGGAAGTCAGTATCCCCATACTTCATCTTCATCCTTCATGTTTGATGCAGCGCTTAACAAAGCAAAAGTACTAACTCCCTCACAGAATTGAGAATACTGAACCGAGATGTCTGATAAGGATAAAGATATCAAAATCCACACATGGGATGGGCCCGATGACCCCGAGAATCCCTTCAATTGGAGCTTCAGATACAAATGGGTGATAACGATTACCGTTTGCTTCATGTAAGAAATGCCATCTCAACACAAAATACATAATTTTAAGCATCAAAATAACATCCTCACCAGCTCCATCCTGACAGGAATCCCCGCAGGAAGCTACGGCTCCGGCAACGACTGGTTGAAGCAAGAATTCAATGTCCAAAACACCCCCTTCCCAAACCTCTACTGGGCCACCACTTCCTGGAACATGGGCGCCGCCTTCTGGCCACTGATTTTCGTCCCTCTGACAGAGTCCTCCGGCCGCATGCCAGGATACTTCGTGGCGTATATACTCCTCGTCATTTCGCTCTTCCCATCCGCGTTCGCAAAGAACTTCGCGACACTCATCGTGACTCGGTTCTTCGGTGGAGGTGCTTCTTCCACCGCGATTAATATTGTCGGGGGAAGTATCTCCGATGTGTGGTTCGGTAACGAGGCTCGCAGTCTGCCCATGTCTATATTCGGATTTACGAGTGTTGTCGGTATTTCACTTGGTCCATTTATTGGATCTTCTATTGTGCAGATTCATAGATCACACCCATGGCGTTGGTAAGCACAACTTGCATTTCCGAATATCAATTTCCAAAATCCCATCATGCTGACCACCTCCCACGTAGGATCTTCTACATCCAAATTATCTACAACGCAGCCTTGATCCCGGTCTTTTGGCTAATACTCAAAGAAACCCGCCCAGAAGTGATCCTTAAGAAGCGCGCAAAGAAGATCCGCAAAGAAACAAACCTCCCCATCTACGCCTCTTCCGAACTAGATGCCCCAAGCAAACTCAATCTCTTGAGACTCTCCTTCCAACGCCCAACACACATGCTCATAGCCGAGCCGGTCGTGACCTTCTTCACTTTATGGATAAGTTTCGCCTGGGGGATCCTGTTCCTCTTCTTTTCCAGCGTCGTGCAAACCTACTCCACAAACTACAACTGGGGTACGATGTCAACAGGCCTGATACAGCTCGCCATCTCGGTGGGTGCGGTCATCGGGACAGTCATCAACCCGCTGCAGGACTGGATTCATCTCCGCTCTGAGCGGCATAATAAAGAGAACCCGGGGAAACCTATCCCTGAGGCGAGACTGTACACATCTATCCCGGGTAGTCTGCTATTTGCGGCGGGTTTGTTCTGGTACGGCTGGGCTAGTCAGCCGCATGTTCATTGGATCGTGCCGACTATCGGTGTTACGGCGACAGGGATTGGGATCTATTCGATTTATATGGCTGTTGTTAATTATTTGACTGATGCTTATGAGCGTTATGCGGCATCGGCTTTGTCGGCTGCTTCGCTTGGGAGGAATACTTTTGGTGCGTTCTTGCCGCTTGCTTCGCCGCAGTTGTTCTCCAATCTCGGGTATGGATGGGCGGGGACTTTGCTTGGGTTTATTGGGATTGCGTTGTCTGTCGTGCCTGTTGTTTTGGTTTGGAAAGGCCCGGAGATTCGGAGGAGGAGCAAGTTTATGAGGGAGGCGATGTGGGAGCCTTCGCAGAGGCCGGGCTAGATTGATCGTGGGAGGTAAATATGTATAGAGTAAACACATGAATTTATTGTTTTATTTTGTTCTTATGTCCATCTAATGGCCATTCTCTATTGTAAAATGCCAAGAGGGTAGTATAGAAAGACAAGAAACCAAAAGCCACAACTTCCTCCACATGTTCTATCAACTCTGAATCCAAGGTGAAAAGGATAGTGGAAGAGGGTATCGGGGCAAAGGGGTCAAGGTCAGGGGGGAATGGCCGTCCACATGGATGTTGCTTTTGGGAAATACTTTCGCTATCAAACATTCAACCACAACAAGCACGAAAATTTTATTTTTCAGCGCGCATGGTGCGGAAGAAATCCATGACACTAGTGTAAACAACAAGCAAAATACCACCACCAGGGCCGAGACGCAGGACCTTGGGCGTGAAGCCCTTGTACAGAGCAGCGAAGCCCTCCTCCTTCATCACAGTACCGAGAGCAGGCCAAGCCCAGTTGTACTTGGCGACCTGACCGGGGACCTTGGAAGTGTTCTGGATGCGGGACTTAACAACATCCATTGGGGTGTTGACGACAGTACCGACGATACCACCAATGCTACCGGCAATCAGGTCGTTGCGAGTCTGCTGGTTCTTGTTGCCGGGCTCGACGGCGGGCAGCTGAGCGCGGACCTGGAAGATACAGCCGAAGTAACCGGCGTTCCACAGAATGTGGCGCCACATGGTCGACTCAAGGCCGTTGTACATTGCCAGCGGGCCTTCTGCGGCCACGATCTTTCTCACAACGTCGATCATGCCGTTGTACTTGTGGGCCTGTGCCTTGTCCTGAAGACGGATCTTCACCAGCTCAAAAGGAACCACGACAAAAGCTTCAGTAGCTCCGGCTGTGGCTCCGGTCAGGGTAGCCAGTCCTTGGGTCTGCTTGTCCACACCGAACAGGTTGCGGTAGAAAGCACCCCAGCTGTCGTTGGCGGCGAACTTGGTCGCACGCTTCGGCGCCTCCATCAGGATGGGCGCGGAAATACCACGGTATAGACGAGAAGCACTTTATACGGTGTCGCATGTTAGAGAGAGAGCCGTGGCTGCGTCGCTGGAGTGATGACATACCCCTCGTTCTTGACAATCTTACGGAAGCAGTCGAACATGCCATTGTAGTAATCCGCACCGGGAACAGCGGGTCCAGACTGAAGCTGACTGCAAGAGGATATCGTTAGCCCGTGTCATATAAAGTCCGTGTTTATTGCGACCGGCGGCTTGCTTACATTCGAGTCTTGAGCACGTCCAGAGGGTACCTGCGAGTCACATATCGTCAATTGGGTCCAATTTTCACACTGTACCAAGCATATCTCCAACAGAAGCACTTATGAGACCAAGGAAAGGAAGTGGATAGCCGTACATGATCAGGATCTGCTCGTGCGGGGAGACATGTTAGTCAATAGAACATCTCTTGGGGGGGGGGGGTTACCGAAAAGACAAAAAAAGCGGGATTCGTTTTAAAATGTAAAAGAAAAATAAACAAACAAGTAAAAAACCACCCCCCCCACCGGCGGCGAAGTGGATGCCGAAGGGG